>NC_136500.1:90317255-90709755 GCF_053919585.1 Euprymna scolopes | reverse complement strand
GATACACCCAAATTCGAAGCTATCTCTTTACAACCCTTCGTTTTCATAACATATCATACTTTCATAAATCAGAGTCCATTTTCTGTAGGCTGTTTTTGAACCCAGTCAACGACGGGTACTTTTGCTAGCATATATATAAACAGCGACATATATTTTAAGATATTCCTTTTGCAGAAAGAGAGAGAAAGAGAGAGGAGGGAACATGAGGAAGAGAGAAAGAGAGTAGTTAACATATCTCTCTCCCTACTTCATTATGATTCGTCGGTACATCTTTCTTTTAAACTAACTAAGATATATTAGTTCTTATTTAAATTATCTCCCTTGAAAATTAATGAACATAATATGTTACGAAACGTTTTTGTAATGTATCCGTTTGTTTTTTTGTTAAATCACTGTAATTATTTACTGTTAACTGTGACAAAACTACTACATTTATAGGAAAATAGGAAATAAAATTACAAATGAATAATACCTAATATTAATCTATAAATAGAAAAACGAAAATGTATGTATGTATGTGTGTCTGCTAAAAACTTTCGACATACACGACGAAAATTCACAAACTCAGTATCATATTGAAGTCCTATCCTTCGCTCGAAAAATATCGAACAATTGGCCAAAAACGTTCATTTTTTCACCCCGAAATCGACAATTTTCGACCGGGGGGGGGGCGGAGATCAACAAAAACGGTCTTCTCGTGACGACGAGCGGTTCTACGCATGCGCCAAATGACAGCATGACCTGATTTACTTTAAATAGTTGAAAAATTGAACAAATTTGATGTACGTCGCGTTAGGGCAGTTGATTAGTGCGTTGGTTCATTATCTAAACATTTTGGGTTCGAATCCTGGTGTGAGATGTCTTCTTTTTTTTTTTTTTTTAAATTAAAATATTGAACCAGTGTAATTTAAGCCATTTTTCACATAACGTTCGTTTTTCTGTTTTTTTTTTTTTTTTTTTTTTTTACTTCGCTTATCCACCCCCGACCACACACCCAAAAACACCCGGGTACTCACCGATTTTTTAAATTTTAATATCGAAACAGGCTTATTTAAGCCATTTTTCACGTGTTTTGGGAGGGGGGGTAAACGTTTGTTTTTCTGTTTTCTTTTTTGTTTTTTCGATTTTTACATTTAACATCGTTCGTTTGCCTTACGTTGTGTTTTTTTTCCGATGTTTTGATTACCCCCCCCCACTTAAGTTTTAACGTTCGTTTTTATGTTTTCTTTTTTTACTTTGCTCATAACAAACAAACCTTGTCATTGACCTCATTTGCTGAATAGCTATTGCTGTCGTCGTCGTCGTAACGCTCTACAACTTCCATGCGGGCACCTGTCAATTTGGTTCTTACTTAAATAAATTCAAACATATTTCAGTAACTCATTCTGGCTGACCGAACGGTTCATGTTTTTTTCACATTTTATTTTCAAACTTCGCCTCAGGGCTTCGGGTTCGATCCTACCCCCCCCCCCCGGTTTCTTTTTTATGTAAGAGCACACACACCTCCAACCACCCGGGAAACGCCGAGTACCCCCGCTAGTCTATAATATAAATATCACCTGTCTTTTTAAATGTATGTTTGTATGTCTGTCTAAAATTTTCGACAGAGGTGACGGATTTTCATGGGATCGGTATCGTTTTAAAGCTGGACTCTTCGGTTAACAAATATTGAAAAATTGGCTAAAACCATTAATTCCTTCACCCTCAACTGGGCACCTTTATACAGGGAGGGGTCGCATTTTTGCAGATATTTCGAAAGCAATCTTTTTTCGGTTGACTAACCTTAATTTAAACCTGCGTCACTTCCGGTTTGGTAATAGACGCAACAGCAAAGACGTCACGCTTTTTTTCATGTACTTTTCCTCTTTGCCTGCCTACTACCATTTTTTTTTTTTTGCTTAACACACACCAAACAAAATATACTTAGGCATTAATAATTTTGCACGTCAACTGAATTTAAAAGACATTATTTCCAAGATACAATTCGTAACTGTTTTTACCTTTTCCTGTAATCTGTGGTTAAATATTTTTCTTTGCTATGCTCGGATACTCGCTGCTATTTTCATTTATTGGTGGTGGTGGTGGTGGTGGTGGGGATCCTTAATAGCATTAGTATGCAAGCAAGGATTGTTTAATCACTTAACTGTGTGAATGTATTTGTTTTAATTTTTCTGACAATTATACTGAACAAGGGAAGAAACCCAGTAATGCTGAAATTTATGGTGAAGCAATGATTAATCTTTAAAAAAGACAATTTATTGGGAAATTCTAATGATCCCTCTTCTAAATTCTTTCATTTTTCTTAAAATTATGGTAGCCTTGGTGGGAAGAGAAATTATTTAACATGTTGTACAATACCTGTCGATAGTATGTGAAATTGTTTCATGTATGTTTTTTAATTACCCGTCCGAGGGTAGGTAAAATTATTTTAAAAATGTGTTGTATATTACCCATCCCCGCAAAGGAAACATTATTTCATATATATGGTATAAATTACTTATCCTAGATAAGGTACAATTATTTGATACGTGTAATACCCGTCCTAGGGTAGGTAAAATATTCTTTTGCTCGAAAAAGCTAATGATACATAGACATTAAAAATTCCTCTATCCGAAGAATAACAAATATATTCAAAATCAGCTTCAATTTTCTCATTGTTTATATGGTCCCAAGCAACGCCGGGTAGCCCCGCTAGTCTATAATATAAATATCACCTGTCTGTTTAAATTTATGTATGTATGTTTGCCTAAAACTTTTGAAAGAGGCGACGGATTTTCACGAAATTGGTATCGTTTTGAAGCTCGACCCTTCGGATGACAAATATCGAAAAATTGGCTAAAAACATTAATTCTGTCACCCTTAACTGGACACTTTTCTACAAAGAGGAATCGCTTTTTAAGCCAATATTTTCGAAATTCATCTCCTCTTTTTGATTGTCTAGCCTTAATTTAAACCTTCGCCACATCCGGTTGGGTTATGGACCCAACAGAAAAGACGTCAATATTTTTCATGTTCTTTTCCTACTTCGCGGTACAGGTTTGAGCCTGGCTACCAACAACCATTTTTTTTTTTTTTGCTCAACACTAGGTGTGTCAAAAATTTCGTGGAAAATATTAAATAATTCCACCCCGTCTTTCCAAGCTTATAACTCCTCAAAAAATGTAATTCAAGCCCTAATTTTTTTTCAATTAAAGGAGCAAAGACCAAGGTTTCATTAAAAAAAAAAAAACAAAACAAAAACAAACAACGTGATTTTTTTTTAAAAAAGGTTTTAAACTTCGGACTTTACAGGTAAATTTCTAAAAAAACACTACTTTTTTGTTTTAAATTTGAATATATTATTTATTGATCTTTTATCTTCAATTTGTGATATATAAAACTTTGGTGAGTAAATTAATTATTTACTATTTAATAGACATATCAAAATGGGAGGCGTAAAATCATTCGACCCCCTGTTTTCCAAGCTTATAACTACTCGAAAAATGTAATTCAAGCCCTATTTTTTTTTCAATTAAAGGAGCAAGGACCAAGGTTTCATTTAAAAAAAATAACAAAAGAAAAAACAAACAACGTGGTTTTAAAAAAAAAATTTTTAACTTCGGACTTTACAGGTAAATTTCTAAAAAACACTACTTTTTTGTTTTAAATTTGAATATATTATTTATTGATCTTTTATCTTCAATTTGTGATATATAAAACTTTGGTGAGTAAATTAATTATTTACTTTTTAATATACACTTACAAATGGGGGGCGTGAATTAAAAAAAAACGTTTGTCTAAAATATTATATTCAGTTTATTGGAAAGACCATAAAATTTCTAATTGACCCTGAAAATATCGTAAAAATTGAATCGATAGAAAAATTTTGATAAATTTTTAAAGTTTAAAAATTGAAAAATACTGAGCTCGTAAAATTCAATTAATTTCATTACTGTTTTAAAAAAAAAAAATCTGTTACTTTTAAAACAACTTTATTAGTTTATTTTGGAAGTATAATCCATAAAGAAAATCAACAACCCACTTTTAAAAGAGAAATTACGAGTTTTTTTATATTTTATTCGCAGTTTTGTGTTAGGGCTGTCAAAAATTCCTACAAAAATTCTGATACACCTAGCTCAACACACACCTCCGGGCAACGCCGGGCATCCAGGCTAGTTAAATATAAAATGTTTAAAACAAATTATGCAAATTAGGCAAGAAAATATCCCTGTTAAGGTCTTTGCTTTCTACTATATATATATATATATATATATATATATATATATATATATATATATATACACACACACACTATTTCAAAAATGTGTTATTGATTAAAAACCATGAGCCATTTTGATGTTTAATTAGGTGTAATAACTTTAAAAAAAACTTACATATATTTATTTAAATTACTAGAAGGTCGTAAAATATGCTTAAATATTATATCCTAATTCATGCAGATTTCGTATTTATTATCATTATTAAGCCAATTCTAGATCGATTATAATATATAGTAATGAATTCAAAAGTAAACAAAAAGAAAAAAATGACTTATATGCCATCAGCTGATATGAAAACATATAGTTCTCCAGCGTTATCCGTTAGCATATGACCTAAATCTATATGTATACAAAAACCACAAAAATAACATTGTTTAAGCCCTAATTTTTAATTAGCACACGCGGAGATAGTCGACTTATGACTTTGGTCTCTAAGCAGCTATTTTACCGGCTAAAAACAAAATCAAACGGGTGATACAGTTTTAAACACTCTATATATAAAATTTCAACTCTGTAGACCAAATATTCAGAGAGGAGTTTGGTAGAGACTTTTTGTACACACACCAACACGGTCACTTTATATATATATATATAAAGAGAGAGAGAGAGAGATAGTAAGATAGAAAAATATTCTGTGTATTAGAACATTTTCATCTTAGATTCTACTAATTATAAAGAATCTAGAAACTATTCATAAAGCATAATAGTGAAATGAAACCAATCATCTAATAAGGAAACATGAAAATCAACAAGTAATTTCAAAGGAATATGCAAATTAATTAACCTTTATGTAGTCGCTCACATATCCATGACTGAGTATATTAAGTTCGTTTTAATAATTTTTAAATAGAAAAAGTATGCTTTTAATAGCAATGTAAGAGCGAGAAAAAATTCAACTTTACAGGTAGTATATAGATAAGTATATTAAAGTTTTCTAGATTCCCATTCATACTGCCATAGGTTCGAATTTACTAAACTGGTATTAAATACATTGTTGATATCAAGTAAACTACTATAATACATCTTTATAAGAGACAGACGGAGAGGGGGAGAGAGTCAGACAGAGAGGGACAGAAAGCCAAAGAGAGGGAAAAAGACATAGACGTAGAGAAAGAGAGACAGAGGTGGAAAGAGACAGTCAGAGAGGGAAAGAGAGACAGGCAGAGAGGGAAAGAGAGACAGAGAGATAAAGAATAGAGAAAGAGAAGAGAAAGATAGAGAAAGGCAGAGAGAGAGAAACGAGAGGGGGGGGAACACTTAATCCAAAATGCTAAGTTTCTACCCACATGAATAATACGTCAATAGAACTGTGTGCCCTAATAAGATTAAAACGCTCATTCAATTAGAAAACAATATGAACGAATAGTGAATTAATGAAATGCCTTTTTGTAAAGCAATATGCAAATTAGTAAACCTTAGAACGTCTTTTAGACTTCTTTATCTGTTAAAATCGAGTTAAAGTTTAAAACATCCTCATTGTAAAAGTAAAAACACCCAGAGAACATTCTTACCACGAATTTCAATACGAGGCGAATCATTTGATCTTTACAGATTATGCATCATCTGTTTTTTCAACAGAAGCTGCTGTTTATTCTTTTACCAGATAAGCAGTTCCTCAGTGGAAAGTGATCTCTTTCAGTTATGGTAATAGTAGCAGTTGTAGAGATTTTTTTCCCCTTATTTCTCATTGTTGATAGAATAATAGAAACAATTAAAAAGAACAACAAACAATTCCAGTATTTTCTCTAGGATTTGATTTTCTTCTTACAGTAATTTAAAGCAAATACATACAGGCGAACGTCGTCTGTCTATCAACTCTCAGAGAGTGATGAAACCCTGCATCTGATCATTATAATGCCTAACTCCCAAGTTTAGTTTTTCTATCATAGAGTTTTTTTTCTATTCATGCAAATTACTGTACACGTAACCCTAACTTGACTTCTAATGAAAAATTCTGCCCTCTTAAACTAATCTTACGTAAAAATTTCCGATTCTAACCTTATCTAACATCTAACATTTAATCTTATTACATAGACTCTATAACTGTTCGCAATCAAACGTAAGTAATTTATTAGTCTTTACATTTCATATTAGGATTTATTATATGTTTTTATGAAGAGGAATTTCTGTAATGATTACCTAGGACTTGACTTTGACAAAACTGTAAAAAAAATTATTTTTCCTTATACTCTAAGGAAAGGTCTATATTTATTCCTCCTTGCCAGCGATATAGTAAGATAGATTTGATTTTTAAACTTTTGTAAGGAAATTAGTCTAGGAGAAGGGAAATTCCAAGACAACGTTATTCTCATCATCATAGGGCGGTTTCCAATTCTCTTTGATTTCTCCTTGCACCTTGGCAAGCAATTTTTGATCAAGCTGCTTCACTTTAAACTCCTAATTATCATGTATGTTAATGTAGACATTGGTTACCTCCCTTGCTTCAGTTACATGGTTACCTCCCTTGCTTGTGGTGATATAAATAGGAGTCGGCCATCTTGGTTTAGTCAGTTCGTTCGTACAGTTTAGACAGACTACAAGTGTCTCAACAAATGGTAGCAGAGATATCCCTCTGTGTGCGACAAAACGAAAAAAAAAAAAAAAAAAAAAAAATTTTTTTTTTTTTGTACAGCTTGTCTGTAGCACTAGACAGATCGGATATCGGATATGGCAACTTCGAACAAACAACCTCCATTGTTGGAGGGGGAGGATGTTTACGAGAACTGGAAACAAGACGTTGAAATGTGGTCGTTGTTCACGGATCTTTCTGAGGAAAAAAAAGGGCCAGCAGTGTTTTTGACGCTACCACCGAATATTAGAGAATGTGTCCGTGAATTGCCAACAAGTGACATCGGCGGACGAGATGGCTTGAAGATCTTAATAAAGAAACTGGATGACATATATTTAAAGGATGAACACACGCGCGCTTACATGACTTTTAAGGAATTTTACACTTATAAAAGACCGTCAGGTACCAGTATAAATGACTTTCTTGTTCGTTATGAGTTTTTGTACCAAAGATTAAAAAAATTCTACATTATTCTACCGGAAGGAGTGCAAGCTTTTCTTGTTTTGAACGCGGTTAACATATCGGAAGAGAACGAAAAATTAGCGCGGACAACGTGTTCTGTTTTGACGTATCAAAACATGAAGGAATCGATAAAGAAAGTATTTGGTGACATTTATCGTGATGAAAATGTACCGGCAGTGAAATCAGAGCCCGAAATCGTCAACTATAATTATTCTAAACCGGGTAACAACAAAAGGCGTTTTCGTCGAGGACAATCTAATCCATGTGACCGAAGTGGAAACGTGTTGTTGTGTTACAAATGTCAGTCTCCGAACCATCTAATTAGAGAGTGTCCTAGAAATACGCCCAGGTTTACGGAAGCGACAGAACAAATACACATTACGTTGTTCATTCAAGAAAATATTTATTTGAACAGTACAAATGAAAAAATCTCAAATCTTGTAAAGGAAACATTTGGAATGGCAGTCTTGGATTCTGCTTGTACTCGCACACTGGCTGGCGAAGTGTGGCTTGATGTTTATTTAGATACTTTAAATGAAAGTGACCTGCAACTAGTGAAGTATACGAACTCAGACCGGAGTTTTTGTTTTGGTGATGGAGTGGCTGTCACAGCAATTAAAGTTGCTAAATTTCCGGTTACACTCGGAGGTATAAGAGTTTATATCGAAGCAGATATTGTGAAAAACGACTTGCCTCTTCTATTAAGTCACAAATCAATGAAGACAGCAGGAATAGTGCTAGATTTCCGGAAAGATATGTGCTGGATTTTTGATAAATGTATTGAACTAAAGACCACAACTTCAGGGCACTATTGTCTCCCCTTAACAAATAAGTTGTTGGATCATAGTGGTACTAAGAACATTGTATTACATGTTCAGAATTTTGGTCAGTGTTCTTTCACAGAAAAAAAAAAAAAGCAGAAAAACTTCATCGACAGTTTGCTCATGCCTCGAAGGAAAAACTTGTTTCCTTGGTTAAAAAAAGTGGCAAATTCAATGACAAGGAATTTATAAAGGCGATTGAGGAGGTTTGTGAAAACTGTCAAATTTGCCTTAGATTTAAAAAAGCTCCACTGCGACCGGTTGTGGGATTGCCTCTTGGCAATAGATTTAATCACACAGTTTGCATGGATTTGAAAGAGTTCATCCACAATGAGGTGTGGATACTACATCTCATTGATGCCGCTACCAGGTATTCAGCGGCAACATTGATCAAAACAAAGAAGAAGGAGGAGATCATCAAAAACATCTTTATGATGTGGATTACCTATTTCGGATCTCCTGTTCGTTTTCTGAGTGATAATAGGGGTGAATTCAACAACGAACACTATAGACAGATGAATGAAAAACTCAACATAGAGACCTGTACTACTGCCGCAGAAAGTCCATTCAGCAACGGTACTGTAGAACGTCATAATTTGATAGTTGCTGAGGCAATGAAAAAAACAATTGACGATGAGAAGTGTGAACCTGAAATTGCCTTGGCATGGGCTATTTGTGCAAAAAATGCCCTCCTCAATTACTCTGGACACAGTCCAAATGAACTTGTATTCGGTTTCAATGTAAATACACCCTCAATTCTGACAGACCAGTTACCTGCTATGGAGTCCTCTACTACAAGTGACATGGTGAGAAAAAATTTAAATGCTCTCCATAGTGCAAGGAGAAACTTTTTGGAAGCTGAGTCCAGTGAGAGAATTAGGAGAGCTCTCAGGTCTAATGTCAGAACTTATGCTGATGAAGATTATGCTACCGGAGACCAAATCTATTATCGGAGGCAGGGTTTTAAAGGATGGCGTGGTCCAGCAAAAGTGTTAGGCAGAGAAGGCCAGTTTGTCTTAATCAGACATGGCGGAGCATTTTATAGGATGCATCCGTGCCAATTGATGAAAGTGAATAAAAACAACGAAAAAAGAACAAAAAAAGCTGAAATGCTGGGAAACACTACAGAAGGGAAGAATGAATACCTTTCAGTTGAGGAGGAGGAGTTGCAGAATCAAGTGGTAGAAAGTGAAGATATAGACAGAGAAGAAGTTGTTGATAGTTCTACCAGTTTAAGGGATAAGACTGAAAAACCTGGCCGAAATAAGACCATAACTTATAAAATAAATGGAAGTGAGGAGTGGAAGAAAGGAAAGGTTATGTCAGTACAGCCTAAATCAACTGGCAAATATAGTCATTGGATCAATATAGAACCTGAGGATGAAAACGAGGATCAAGTTTGTATCAACTGGAATCATATTGATCATTGGAGAGAAGTGCCCCAATATACTGAACAGGAAAATGTAGTCCTGCTCACCGCTGAACAAGAGCAGTCGAAAGCTGTAATGGATGCCAAGCATAAAGAAATAAAAAACATGAACACCTATGAAGTATTTGAATGTGTGCCATACACAGGTCAAAAAACAATATCCACAAGATGGGTGATTACTGAAAAATTCAAGGATAATCAGAAAACAATGAAAGCTCGCCTTGTAGCACGAGGCTATGAAGAAAATAGTAATCTGAAAACGGACTCCCCAACATGTAGCCGTGAAGCTATGCGACTGGTCATGCTAACCGCATCAATAAAGAATTGGATGCTGCAGACCATAGATTTTACCTCAGCCTTTTTGCAAGGTGGTATTTTAGAGAGAGATGTGTACCTGAGGCCACCATCTGATGTTTGTCCTAAATCTCAAGTGTGGAAATTAAAAAGATGCATCTATGGATTGAATGATGCTCCACGGGCATGGTACAAGAGAGTTACTCAGGCTTTGATTGAATTAAAAGGAGTAGCAAGTGCTTATGATAATGCATTGTTTTTGTGGCATGATATTAAAGGAAATTTGACTGGAATTCTTGCTATGCACGTGGATGATTTTGTTTTCTGTGGAAACACAGAGTTTGAAAGGGATGTGATTGCAACATTGAAAGAAAAATTTAAGGTGGGATCTCATGAAAGTGGAACATTCAAATATGTTGGACTGAATGTTAATCAACAGGAAAATGGGATCACTGTAGAACAAGATCTATATGTATCTTCCATATCTCCAATAGAAATAAGCAAAGGGAGGATACTGAGGAAAAATGATGAACTGAATGAAGAAGAAAAGCATGAGTTGAAGAGACTTGCAGGTCAGATGATGTGGGTTTCAACTCAAACACGCCCTGATATAGCTTTTGATGTGTGTAAAATGAGCAACACTGGAAAGCATCCCAAAGTAAAAGCCTTATTTGAGGCGAATAAAGCCTTATCAAAATTGAAATCCAAGAAGGGTTCTATAACATTTCCAAAATTGGGAAAGCCCTCAGATTTACACATTTTGTGTTATACTGATGCCTCTTATGCCAGTCTGGAAGATGGATCTTCACAGGGTGGTTTTGTTGTCTTTATTGGAGGAAGTACTGACAAAATGGCCCCCATGTGTTGGGCGTCAAAGAAATTGGACAGAGTGACAAAAAGCCCATTGGCCTCAGAGACTCTTGCTCTGAATGAGGGAGCTGATGCTGGTGTTTTGACTGCGGTTATGATACAAGAGGTATTTCAGTTATCTAAATTGCCAGACGTTCTCTGCAAGACAGATAATGCATCACTTGTGGAGACATTGAATTCCAACAATCTGGTAAGCGATCGACGATTGAGAATAGATGTAGCAAGGCTGAAGGAAATGAAGAGTAGAGGGGAGATACAGATAGAATGGATCAAGGGTTGTGATCAGGTCTCTGATTGTTTGACCAAGGCAGGAGCTTCGTCTGAGCTTCTAAGGGACTTGTTAAATCAGAAATAAATTATTCACTTGAGGACAGCAGCAATGTTAATGTAGACATTGGTTACCTCCCTTGCTTCAGTTACATGGTTACCTCCCTTGCTTGTGGTGATATAAATAGGAGTCGGCCATCTTGGTTTAGTCAGTTCGTTCGTACAGTTTAGACAGACTACAAGTGTCTCAACAATGTAAAGTTGGAAGATTTGAACATGTTACAACACTAAATATAATGGGATATTTTATTACTAAAATGAATTGATTCGGCATTAGAATTACCTAAAAAGGGTTGATATGTCGTAAAATACTGTGCCACTGAACAGCTTTTTAAATGGAAATTAAATATAGAACCAAATAAATTTATTTGAAGAAAAGAGACAGTAGAAACACAGTGGGCCTTGGGTTTACTTTTGGCAGCCTCGTAAATCTTCTTTTCTTTATTTCGTTCTTTAGTCCTCGCATTCCATGAGCGATGTTTCTGACAAAGGGGGAAGTATTGCTGTTTTCTGGATCAGAATCTATCCATCTAACACTTGGCTAACTTTTGGCCCTGAAAGAGTATTTTATTTTAGCTCCTTAAATCAAGTGACTTCATGTCTTGTGAAGAACGATTAAAAAAAAAAAAGCATTTTGTGTATAAGCAAATTCTAACCGTACCTACAGCTACTAGTACAAGTGTACAAGGATATGTTGCTCTCTTTATTGGCAAGAGAGTAACTCCGAGTGGACTATGCAAAGAGTAGTAAACCATGTTCACTTTTTATATAAAACGTTGGCTAGAAGCCAATAACGCAACTTAACACACCCAATACAACTGCTCTAAATTCTATGAGTTAAGTCCTGACAGGAAGATGTACTACTTGGTAGCAACTTCCTGAACCATGTAATATGTGTGTGTGTGTGTGTGTGTGTGTGTGTGTGTGTGTGTGTGTATATATATATACATGCATAAAATATACATATATAAATACACACATATAACTGCATATATGTAGATACATATATCTAGAAATGTGTGTATATATATAGATATATATCTATGATGTGAATTTATGTGTGTATATATATGAATCTTCACATATGTATGCATCTAAAATGTGTGTATATATACATGCATATATGGGTGCATATGTAAGCATTAATGTGCATGCATACATGAATACACATGCACATTAATGTGGATACATGAATATAATATACAGCATAATCACGTTGACACACAGGTTTTCACCAGATCACCGAAGTAAAGCAACCTTGAGCTTGGTCATTACTAAAATGGGTGACCAATTTGGGAATTCCAGGCGCTGTATGTTGGAGGACGTCAACACTTCCCTGCAAGAATTGCAAAAACCTAACATCGACAGGGATATACATGCGACTGGAGACTGCTTGTGAATTTCATACTCCTATGAAACTTCCTCCTGTGGAGGAAACTGGTTAAACCCAAATAGGGTTAGTGCCGTTTCACAAACACACACACACACACATACATGAATATATTAAGTTTGTACTTATATTCCTATATATATATATATATATATATATATATATATATATATATATATATATATATATATTAAATATATATATATATATTAAATTTATTCATACAAACATTGATGGCCACATATGTGCATACATGTTTCTGTAATCTCCCGTTGCTGGGGAGATTACGTCTTCAGGCCAAGAATTACCCTCGAAAACTAATATACCTGCTCTGTTTATTCATTGAGCACTTTTTGGTAGACACATGTTGTTTCATTGAATGTATTTCTAGGAAACTAAACTCTACTGCCATAATATATATATATATATATATATATATATATATATATATATATATATATATATATATACACTTATGTATATACAAGTGTGTGTATATATGTATACATGCATGTTTAAAATGTGCAAATGAATATCTAAAAATATTAGAGCCTCCATGTGTGCATGTGTCATTGTCAGCTGATGCTGAGAGAAAACAAAGCAAATTGCAAAAAAAGAAGGAATATTCATAAGTGTTCTTTTTACATAAAAACAAAAAAAAAGCAACAGAAACAACCATAAAAATAACAGAGATATAAAGCAGACGCACAACTTACTTGTCTACCCAAATTACCCCTTTATCTTTTATTCACGTCAATTAAAGGTTAGGTAGGTGTGTGTGTGTGTGTGTGTGTGTGTGTGTGTGTGTGTGTGTGTGTGTGTACACACGCGCGTGCGTGCAACATAACACAGTAAAAAAAAATCTTCTGCCATAAAATCAACCCAGTGAAACATTAATTTTCGATCAGGACCCACTCCAGGCTGGAAATCTATGATACCATTATTGATTCGAGTTGATCTTCTGTAACATTATTAATAAATAAATATAAATAATATCGGTCCTGTATAACTAGCTTGAATACTGCCTACCTCGGCATGGGTCCATAATAAGGACACACACATGTGCAAGAGAGCAGGTCAACGTATTTAAGAAAGAAATCAAAAAGATATTTATATGCTAAAAAAGAAAGCTGCATTAAAAAAGAGAACATGTAACTGGAATTATATTGAATCATATGAATCATATTGAATCATATGAATCTTATGGAATCATAGATATAGAGAAAGTTTTATTTTGTACACTTGGGCTTCCATTGGAGGGTTTTACAAGAATCAACATTTACTTAAAGTTTGAAAATCCACACAATTTTGTGCCTTTTTACTTACAGTTTAAATTTTAATAGAATAAAAAAATAGTGTAAGACTTCAGGCCCTCATATACTGGGCTACCTGTCAAAATTCAACTCATGGAATTAATAAAATTCATAATTCTTTCTGCAATTCGACCATATTTGGTACAAATAAACTAGACGATGTCTAACTTGTCCACCAAGTTTCAGTGATGATTGCCCAACAGTTTTTGTTTTATCACAGGTCAATCATATGTGGGGACATTTTGGTGATCGTTTCGTCAGGAAGCATGATCATGAATGGGTTTCATATTCATCGAATCGTAATCCTCTATATTTATATATGTGGGGTCATCTCAAACATAATGTCTATCAAAACAATCCTCAGACTATTCCTGAACTCAATAGGGTTATCACAGCTAAATTTAGGCTAGTAAGAAAAGAGAGGAATGTGTGAGAGTCAGGTGTGTTTATTGAACGGCGATAAAAACAAATCCTGGCATTCTTAACTGAAACTTTCTGTAACAATAAAATTGTTGCCCTAGAAGAGATGACATGATTCCATTTCTGTTTGATGAAAACCGTTTTTCTTTTGCAGACCATCTACTAGTTGTCCAGTTGTATACAAATCCCAAAAGCGATAGGAGTCTTCTATCATGTCTGAAGATGACACAATGTTCAACGAGTGAGATTGGAGATGTGTCACTGTACAACTCATGCTCTCTACTGGTTCAAGTTATGACAACAGGACCATTTCCAGTACCCTCAAAATGTATTGCTGGATTAACACGAATAATAGGGACATGCCCAGGGTGATGAAAAGAAAGTTTCTGACCATGGTTATGATCTTCGGTGTGGTTTCAAGTGAGGGCCACATCATGCCGTCTCATATCTTCGAAGTCTACTTGAAAGTCAACACCAAAATGTACTTGTATGTGCTGAAGAGTGTGGTGATTCCTTTGTGCAATCAGGTGGCCGCTGGCAAACCCTGGGTGTAGTAACAGGACTCGGCGCTGGTCCACAAGTTCAAAGAGACCTTGGATTGGCTTCAGAAGGAGTGCTACGACTTTGTATTCTTCTCTCACTGGCTCCCCCTTCTCCCCCGACCTGACTCTGCAGGACTACTTCGTTTGGTCATACGTCAAAAACATCACCAACATGACCTCCCACATCATCAAAGCAGCCTGATCGCTGCCATTCAACGAGCTCCTGCCGGCGCTTGTAGAAAAGGTGTGCTCCCAGTTCTGAACCTATATCGTGGTGATTGAGGCTGAAGTCAGCTACATTTAATAGATGTCAGTTCTACCACATAATCAAGTTACTTGAATTGATTTTTTCAATAAAAGTTTTAAAATAAAACTGTAGTGTTGTTTTCTTTGAGGGCGACAACTTTATCGTTTCACCTTGTAGAAACTAAAATCAGAAACAATATGTACCATAACTCATGGCCTTTATTCAGTCTGGAAAGACAATAGATGCCCCCTGTAAGAGTCTCTACATGTTGAATTATAAAGCAAGGGTTGCATAATCTTCAACCACACCTCTCCTGAATCAACACTGCTTTACTGCAGTGGCAAGGAGAAATCCAGGACGATTGGAAACAATGTCAAGAAAAGCAAAGAGTCTGCAGAACTAGGTGTTCCCATTTTAGTGCTGACCAGGCTAACCGTTGCTTAACTCGGATAATCTAAAGGGAATCAGTGTGTCAACGTAATTATGTCAGTATCAGCTAGAGAAAAAAGTAGTTCAAGCAGTAATATTCATCTTCCAAAAACCAGGTTGTACTTGATGCAGCCATTAATTTATCAGTTTTTTCGTGTTGAAATGCAAGTTCTTATCAAATCAATAAAGTTAAGCAACATTGAGCCTTGCCAGTACAAAGATGGGTGAGCATTTAGGAATGTCATTAGGAACTTAAGATTGGAAATTAAGTGACTATAAAGTCATTTATTTGGAAAACCTTTAGAAGGTATGAACCCATCCATTTTTTGCCTAAAATAGATGAGAATAGTAGAGCAGGGTAGATTTTGAACCATGATAGGACAACTACAGTGCGAGGCATAAAACTCACAACTAACTTCTCTATTTTATTGGCTGACACAGAAAATCAGGACGACTACAAAAGGTCAATTGCTTGATTAGAACAAAGTTGTTAGCTACAGAAAAAAAGTAGAGAAAAAGTAGGAGAAATAACCCAAATCTATATTTGTAATTGCTTCTTCTAACACAAAATACATGCTAACACGTTCTTTAGTTCTGGGATTGATTTATGTTCGTAAAAATTCCATTTTAATTCTTCCAATACTGTAGTTTGATGGAGAGTAATAAGCACATTTCTTGGGCAACAATTGCCCGTGAAGTAGACTTAGTATAGAATTGGTTTTAACCCAGAAAGAAATTCTTCTCTCCCCCTTTCTCTCTCAATCACTCTCTTTTCTCTCTATTTTTCTCAATAACTCTTCCTTTTTTTTCTTTTTTATTAAGCATTCTCCTTTTCTTTCACTCTTAACCATACCTTCTTTCTTTCTCTCTCCTTCTCAATCACTCTCCCTTTTTGCACCATTCTCTCATTACCTCACTCTCAATTGCTACATAGCACATTCTAGTCCACCAAAGTATGTGTGTGTGTGTGTGTGTGTGAGAGAGAAAGAGAGAGAGAGAGACTGCAAAAGATGAAATGCACTTCCTTTCCAAACTGAAGCAATCACTTTCCCTTTCTTTATCTTCTCAAACTGTAGGCTAATGAGGCACTCACAATGACGATATACAAAGCGTCCCAATGACCATTGCCTGAGGGAATGATACGATCTGAATTTCTAAAACCATGCAAGTCAGTATTATTTTGCTTAAATTAAATCACTGCCAAATAAGTTATCTTTTCATAAGAAATCTGAATAGTTTTCCGAATTGTGAATATAATCTTAGAATGACAGGAAAAGATGCATTGCATACAAGATAATGTGTCCATCTATATAATATTCTGCTTGTTTCTTATTTAGTTCATACATTATGCTTTGAAAAAAAGGTAAATTTAATTTTTGAAAGCCAAAGTGTTTAAAAAAAGACCACATTCGCAAAAGTGTACCTGGATATGCTGCAGAGTGTAGTGATCCCCTGGTGCAATCAGGTGGCTGCTGGCAGACCCTGGGTACGGCAGCAGGACTAGGACCCGGATCACATCCAAAGGGACCCAAAATTGGCTTCAGAAGGAATGCTACGACTTTGTTCCCTTCTCTCACTAGCACCCTTCCTCCCCCGACCTGAACCCCTTGAATACTACACCACTTTCAGACACCCGGACAATGCCAGGCACCCCTGCTAGTCCACAAAAAATCCATCTATCTTTTATGGATAGATATAGTTCTTGTGAAGATCATCAACAAATGGATGCTTCATATTTTACGCACAGGCAAAGCCCCCCCCTCCTCCTCTCCCCACAATAGTGGAATATAAAAATGATTGAAGTGTGTTCAAATTATTAAAATTTCTAAACTTTTGATGCAACTTGCATGTAGTTACGATTTCACTGTTACAAAATATAGTCTGTTATAATCGCTGAAACATAGAAGATTGTTTTAAATCCCGTAAGGTTCTGGAGCTAACGTGTGGGTAGTACCAGTGCAATCTTTGAAAACAAAAATATTTTATTTCTGCCCAATTGAAGAAATCTGTATTGTAACAAGTTAATGCCAAGTCATTATATATATTTTCTGGGAAAACTCCGGTTGCTCCCCTAGAGGCGCCTTTTGGGATAAAATGGCTAAAATTGACACTTTTGTGCTTATTACAAAAAATTAATACCTTGGATTTTTATAAAACTTTCTGAAAAGTTGTAACTAATTGATTTCTATATAATTTTGTTTGGTTATACTTCGCGATAACTCTTGGGTGTGCCCCAGACGCTCTGTTAGGGCTAATAAAAACACTCCATTTTGGGGACTATTTTACCATATTTGTCCAAAATTTTCTATGTATGTCTATTTAACAGTTTTGCATCGTGCTGAACTCAAATTTAAATATGTTAAGGCCTTGAGGACTTTTGAGACTAAATGGGGAGGGGGCAAATGATGGATTTCTTTTTTTGCATGGTGCTGAACTCAAATTTAAATATGTTAAAGCCTTGGGGACTTTTGAGACTAAACGGGGAGGAGGCAAATGATGGACCTAGTGATTTCTTTTTTTGTATGGTGCAGAACTCAAATTTACATATGTTAAGGCCTAAAACTGTTCATTTTCACCAGAATTTGACGTCTCCTGGCGACTTTTAGAGCTAAATAGGAGCTGGGAAAATGCTAAACTTAGTCATTTTTTTATGCCTCAATCACGGACGATTATGCATACTTCACTTGTTTAAATGGCATGAATTGGTTAGCCTAAATTTACCTGGAGGAAAAATATCCAGTATTAAAAATAATTTTGCTCCTGTGTTTTAAGGGAAGTGGTGCTTAATTAACACTGCTGGGGAGCCATGAATTAATATACTCTTTTTTTTTTAATCTCCAAAAAAGTGTTTCATGATAAACAACTGACGATCCCTTTAAGAACATTGGTACTATTGTTTGTAAAATATTCAGCCATACGAGAGATTAATCGACTTACTAACAAAATAATCTTCCAACAAAGGATATTTTTTTTTATAGTTTTAAAGAAACTTCTAAGACTATATATATATATATATATATATATATATATATATATATATATATATATATATATAATCAGATTTTCCAAAACAGCATTGCATCTAACAAATCAATATTTGATTTTGCTTAGCCAGAGAGTTTGCAATCTGTGTTCTTTACATAAAAAGCAATTCCAATCGATTACACATTCTATCCGGCCCTTTAATTCTTTCAGTAGAAGGAACTTTGTGAGAATCACTGTTTATTTTTATTGGATAATCATTTCTGCAGATTATCTAATTAAAATGCTGTATTTCTTACAAATGGAAAATAAGCAATGGCTCCAAGATAATTTTTCAATTATTTCAATTTTTTACATTTTAAGAATTAAATTCAAACACTTCTGATATCTTTATTCATATTATTTTTTTGTGACCGCTCAAAATTTGCAGGTCATTTTGAAAACTTCAAACTCTTGTTTGGATATCAATTCTTTTGTAACAGAGCTAAATTAGAAAATGATTTATATTCATGTATATGGCATTCTTTATATATTTAACTTTCACTGAAGCGATGAAACAAGGATTGGAGCTTAAGTTGGCAAAACTTAGATTAGATTTGAGACTCTTCTTTGATCCCTATACAAGAGAAAGTAGCTAGCAGTGGCAATAATACTCCATGCATAGGCGAATGGTGGCTTTGTAGAGGTACAGGAAACTCTCAGGTGTGAGTAATCTTCTAGCACAATAGAAGGACCCCATCTTCTTTGCGGCAGCCTTTTCAATGCCCTCAATGTATTTGTTGCAGTTCATATTGCCTGTGAATGTTAAGCCGAGGCTTTTGAAGGAATGATAAACTTAAACTGAACAAAAATTCAAGAAAATCAAATCCAAAGCATATTTTTGCGATTTATAATGTTTAAAAGACAGCAGATATATTTCAAATTTTAAAGATTTTATTTCATATTTCGCTTTAATATGATTATCTAATTTGGTAAATTATTAATTGCTTTAGTTATCAGCATTTACTAACGGAAACAAACAAAAAAAGTTTAGCACTGAAATTTTAAACATTCTTTACTGCAAAAAATATATATATTTCGCCGTTAAAGTTCAATTTCATAATCTGTAATAAGTAATATGGCCGCTCGACATTTTATTGTTATTTTATGTATTATTTTTATTTATTTATTTATCATTGTTATTTTATTTTATTATTTTTATTTATTTATTATAGTTATTTTTTTTATTACTTTTATTTATTTATTATAGTTATTTTATTTATTACTTTTATTTATTTATTACTTTTATTTATTATTTTTATTTATTATATTTATTTATTTATTATTGTTATTTTATTTATCAATTTTATTTATTTATTATAGTTATTTTATCTATTATTTTCATTTATTTATTATTTTTATTTATTTATTATTTTATTTATTATTGTTATTTATTAATTTTATTTATTATTGTCATTTTATTTATTTTATTTATCATTGTTATTTATTTATCATTGTTTTTATTTATTATTTTTATTTATTATATTTATTTGTTTATTATTGTTATTTTATTTATTAATTTTATTTATTTATTATTGTCATTTAATTTATCATTGTAATTTATTATTGTAATTTTATTTATTATTTTTATTTATTTATTATTGTTATTTTATTTATTCTTTTATTGCAATAAAACATTTGCAGAGAAAAAAATGATGGCTATACTAAGCGAAAAATGGAAATTGAAAATGAGGGTATGCTAATCTGAAAAAAGCTATTTCTCTACTCTTTGGCCATGCTCTCTCTCTCTCTCTCTCTCTCTCTCTCTCTCTCTCTCTCTCTCCTTTTATTGAGACTACAGCATCATTTTCCTTGATACCTTTTGGAAAAGTATGAATTCGTATACTATTCCCTAAATATGGAGTGAGTTACAGGTATACTAGACTCTTCAGTCTTGATTGTACTAGTCCAGGAGAAAGAAAACCTCAAGATAACATCAGTCATTCTCTGATTATCAGCACTATATCTAGTGATCTTACATCTCTCCTTATCACTAGATTCAAGCAGTACCAGTTTAAGAGACGTCAATTTAGTAATTGTGCAAACCTTGCTTCACTATAAACTCTTATGAAAATTAGAATGCAATCTTAAGATTAAAAGGCATACAAAGAACAGTGAAAATGTCACTGGTGCTACCATATAAGGCTGTCTGAAGATAATGGCTTCATTACCTAAAATGCATCAAACATTGTTCTTGTTTTTTTTCTTCTTTCCTTTTGCAAAACTTGATCATGTTCTGCAAAGTCCCTCACAAAAAAAAAAAAAAAAAAGCAGAAAATAAAACAAAACAAAACCAAACACCATGAATAAATATATAGAATTTGAAGCATAAAAACTTTTACTAAAATGACCGGATTCGGCATTAAATAATCTGAAAATGGTTGATATACCGTAAAACAAAACCAAATTAAATGTAAATATTTGTGGAACAATAAAAAAGAAAAAAAATTTTAGAAGTTCAATTGAGAAGATACTTAAAAAAAAAACACTTAAAGAGGCATAACAAACAATTACAAATGCTAATAATATGTACTAACATGAGAAAAGGTGTTCAAGAAAAGACCATTCTGGCCTGAGAGAGAGATGAGCAGCAATTCAGTATGCATTAAGAATATTAAGACAGAAATACTTCCAAGCAAAGTGTGTGAATTCAAAGAATATTGTGTAGATCCAAATACAATCAGAGAGAGAGAGAGAGAGAGAGAGAGAGAGAGAGAGAGAGAGAGAGAGAGAGTCATTAATCATTTAATCTAAACATCAAAGTTAACTTTCAACGAACAAGACATTACGCTGCTAACTCATTAGGCAGCACCTGCAGTGCCGGCAGTGATAGGGATTCCTAGAGCCCCAACCAAGAGATTATACTTTATAAACAAACCCATGTGTTACTTTTTAATTAGCAAAACATCAGAAAATCATGCAATTATCACCCTCTTTCTTTCTCTTTTTTTACTTTTTCCTTCACTGCCTACATGCCAAATAGTATCACTACTTTTGATGATATTTCCTTTTGTTTTTAATAGACTAGTTTAATATTGAGGTTTAGACTTTGTTCAGACTGTTAATGAACAAAGAAGGAGGAAGAGAGAGAGAGAGAGAGAGAGAGGGAGATGGAATTGAGAGTGAGAGACACTGTATATGGTAAGAGCAGGTGTGTCAAACTGCAATCTGCTGGCAGCCCTCATGTTTGTTTGCCTCCGTTCGTGTCCTGGGTGAATACATCTGGTGATGTGGCATTGCTGACTTTTGGTTGTCTTCTCAGAATGCCAGTGTTGATAAGGTTTCTACTCGCATGAACAAGAATAGTGATATCCAATTGTCCCTGTTAATCCGAGCTTATCGGATCAAATAGTGCATCCCTCACGTTGTGCTAATTGATCAAGAAGTTCGATCTCTGGTCACTCAGGGAATTGGTCGTCAGCTGAGTAATGAGAAGCACATTGATAAAAAGGCGAGGGGTGGGGGGCCATGATATCGACAACTCAAGAAATACTTTCAATTTAAAAAAAGAATGAGAATATATATATTTCTGTGAAATTTGCAGTTACAATAAGAAAAGGTCTTTCGCTGGTTAAAGGATTAATATCTGCTTCTGAGCGGAGTTTGGAGTTCCAACTTTGAATTAACAGTCAGTATAAAAAAGGCCATTCTCTTTCGGACAAAGGCGACATGGCATTAAATTGGCTTAGAAACTCTACCGCTTCCAAAAAAGGACGATTAAAACCAATAATTGAAGTTAATAAAGCGTGTATAAAGCGATTCATAAACCTTCTTTGTATCGGCAGAAGGAATTGTTAAAAGCGTTAAATCTCTTCGGTGGGGTGGTGTGGGGGAACTTTGACCACCCCATTCCCCCCACCCCTTTGCGGTGCTATTTTGATCGCTTTATACACGCTTTATTAAATCAAATTATGGGGTTTAATCGTCCTTATTTGGCACCATTAATTTATAAAAGCCCCCCCCCCCCATTGCTCTTTATTTTCGCCAGTAATATTTCATTGCAATCGATTTTTCTCCTGATGAGAGGATAGCTGAAAGAGCTCTTCAGAGATTTCCGCTGATTTTTTATGTATTTATAAATGCTGTACCTTCAAGCATTTATATATATATATATATATGTATATATATATATATATATATATATATAATTTATCCATAAAAATATTATAAAGTGACATATTATGCGTCAATTTTCAGTATTTACTTCAATAGTGGTTAATACATGGATACAGCTAGGTAGTAAGTTATTAAAACATATGGCAATTAAGTTACATAGAATGTATCTCATACAGGGATGAAACGTGGAAAATTCTGTGTAGTTTAATTTCCATATATTTAATAAAAATAATAATAATAATAATAATAATAATAATAATAATAATAATAATAACTAGAGGGACCTGTGGAAATTCCACAGCGGACTCTTTCATTTGTGATATATAGATGTTAGCATTCTGTGCATTTTCAGTGTAAATAGCAACACCCTGATATTATTATAGCTTTTTTGTTAAAACTGCAAAAGTATTTAACAAAGCAAGCAGGGACACCCAGCGTAACCCAGCCATACATAAAGTGTATTCGCACATAGGGAAGTTATGAACATGTCCAGGTAACCTACATCTAAAATTTCAATTCGTATATATGATTGTAGAGTCAATTTTTTTTTATCAGTTCTTATATATTATAAAGTTGTGATTTCAAAAATAAAAAAATATATCCATATGATTTGGGTGATTCAGTTTGAATCGAAACTGAAACCGAAACCAAATCTTATAAAGAATTCCTAGTTAAAAAAATAAAATGAAAATATAGATGATTTGAGTGCCATCAGATGAAATCGAAATCGAAACGAAAATTTATGAAGAATTCTTGGTAAAATTATTTATTACAAGAAATGGAAGATCATAACAATTAAACAACAGCCACATTGAAGAATACAGATGTAAACGTGACACACAAAAGAACACACACACTATCGTATTAATATATATATATATATATATATAGAGAGAGAGAGAGAGAGAGAGAGAGAGAGATGTAATGTAGTACACACTGTCACACATAGACCCAACACATTGTAGACTCAATCGCAAAGGAGATAAAGAATAAGAAACTTCAACTCGCTGTTTCAAGTTTTAAGAAAAGACCTTCATTCCTCATTCTTCCGCCACGTGTGACTTCTCGTTATGACTATGACGTCTCTAACATAACTCTAATGTAAAGTCTGTCTGTGCACGCGTTCTTTTTTATAGCCCCCGCTATCGTGACGTCACTTTGCTCATGACTTGGCATTTGCATACAGCCGCCAGACGCGCATCCACACTCTCTCTCTCTCTCTCTCTCTCTCTCTCTCTCTCTCTCTCAATATATATATATATATATAAACATATATACAGTCCTGGTCAAAATCATAACACCAGCAGATTTCATTTGTTTTCCATCATATTTTCCCTTTTTGGCAACAGTTTCAACCATTTGTTTGATTAAAAATTCGATAATATGCGTAAACGCTTACTTTCTTAAGTGGTGTTATGATTTTGACCAGGACTATATATATATTATACTAAGAGAAAATATTTTGGCAAAATAATAAGCTGCCATATGCACATCCACACACACTATATATATATATATATATATATATATATATATATATATATATATATATTCAGAGAAAATATTTTAGCAGAATAATAAGACGACGGTTTTTTTTTTTCATGGAACTTGAATGCTATATTTTACAAAGTCTATCATTTGAAACGTACTCTGCTTGCTAATAATAAGATTTTTAACAGTTTAAAAAATTCTTGGACAAAAATCAATTCCATTACTCTTGATAGATTTACTCTATCTTGATTTTACACATTCATCTTGTACAGGATAATAGATATCTTCAAAAATCTTCTACTTAATTTTGGGCGTCTCCATTTCATTTGTAAATTTTCAAATATAAATGAATAAAAACATTCCCTTGTCCTCTACTTGCTTCACATCAATGTTTCTAAACCTCAAGCTTTTTTTTTTTTTTATTCTTGACACCCACACCATTCTCACATTTCACACTCTTCCTTTCATTCAATGCTTTAATATTCAAATAGGATTCCTATGTCTTAATTTCAGTGGAATGCATGATGTGCTAATTATGTCGAGACCAAAGTTATCTCCCTTGTGGAGAAATTGGTTTCTTGACCATACTGACCTTCAAATGTCAGGCTCACAAATCTTGCGTGTTCATGAGATTTTGTTGAGAACGCTCAGACTACCTGTTTTCATCCTCATTCATGTGGTCGAATACTCATTCTCATTAATTTTCTTGACGCCCTACAGACAGAGTGGACTTTATAAATGTCCCCTAACAGAAAAGATGCCATAATGTCTTACTTCGTGCTTAGCACATCTTTTACAGGAATAGCTTGTGCATGCTCCTATTGTATAAAAGCAATGCATTATATACATTTAATCTATTTCATTTAATGCCTTTATAGTTTTGGTGTAAACAAACTTTATTATCATAAATAAATGTTTTTGTTCCCGATGGCTTTCAAAACCGTCTTTTTTTCACTTTCTAACATTACCAATCTAATACATAATGAATTTTAGCAATGCCTCATGTATACAAAGATTTCATTTTTTTTCTCTACCCATGTGTTGCTTAACTTAATGAAACAAAATATTCTAATTTTTCAGTTTTATTCAGTGTTTGCATTTAACAAACAAACAAGAAACTGAAACAGTCCTTATAAAAAGGCACTGATGGTGAGTTTGATAGTAATACAACAACTTCACTTCTCTAATGTCGATTTGAGTGATGCAAATTCCAGTCAAGGAAAATAGCTCGAAGTTGGTTTGCATAAGGGATTAATTAAATTCGAAAGGTTAGCCGGCTATTTATCAAGAAATTATAGATAATATGTCAAGCAGACTTGATTTCACAATCACATACCTGGATAATATTATCATAATAAGCAAAATCAAAGAAACGTTGAAAACATGTTCACGAGGTATTCTCTCAAATCTAGGATTTTAGTTTTAAAATAAAAGAAAGAAAATGCGATTTCTTCATGGAAGAAATAAAATACTTGGGACACATCAAAAACGGTAGAAATTCATACCCAGAAAGGGCGCCAGCTATTAAGGGTATTTTGACTCCCCAAAATATTACTGAATTACAAAATTTTGGGGGTTAGCGAACAAGTACCAAACATCTATTCCCAATATGAATGACCATGGAGCACCATTGAATGAGCTACTAAAAAAGAACAGAGTGTGGCAATGGACATCTAAATACCAAGTGGCATTCAATAAAATAAAAAAACTCTGACGTCAGATCAATTCCTCACGCACTACTGGATATCATAGTTGCTAGCGATTCAAGCTTATAAAGAATAGGGGCCTGACGTTCACAGACTTTAAGGAGTTCTGTGAGATATCCCAAATTAAACTCTCCAATACTATCTGTGATCAAACAGCACGCAGAATGCTTTATCGACACTTTGAAATGAGCACTCAAAATAGCATGCAGTACATCTATAGAAATGACACTGAAACAGTTTCTACAGGTCTATAGGATCACGCCTAACCATAATAAACCCAGCGAAGACTACGTTCCAGCAAAAAAAAAAAAAAGATAGGTATTTGAAAAACTGTTACCAAATCGAACAAAACTGAGAAGGATCTCTATTGTATATTATTTAATTGAAATTCATTATTGACATGAGTATTTTTTTTTTTTTTACACAGTGATCACCACTTATCAAGGCCCGGAAGCCACTCAGGGATAAGGGTTATTGCAAGTACATTACGTTAGTGTGGAGATTTGATGGAGTGTTTACTTAAGGGGGCGGTTCATTAGGAATTTGTTAACATTAGACTTGAAGACATCCAAGTTGTAGTCTATCATCCTCATCTTTTTTAGTTGTTGTTTCACGACGTTCTGACCAAGTAAGCTTCTGATCGGCTTTGAGTAGGATTGAAACCATTATCTTCAGACAATGCTCACCTGAAACTGTAGAGATTCAATGTCTCTATTCACTGCGCCACAGGCCCCAAAAGGCGATCAAGGTTGGATTTTTTGGTCTTATAAATCTACGTTTATATCTGATCTTTTATGGTCAGGCCGTACCGAATGGTATATATAAATAATTTAATTGGAATTCATTATTGAGATGAGTATTATTTATTAATTTTTTTATTGCAGACTATCATCCTCATCTTTATTAGATGTTGTTTCATGACGTTTCGGCAAACTATTCCTCTGGCCTTCGTCAGATTGTTAGGAGATTTGGAGTTCTTATCCCGTTGCAGTTACCACCTGATGAAGGCCAGAGAAAATGTTGACCAAAACGTTGTGAAACAAAATTTTAAAAAGATGAGGATAATGGTCTGCAATAAATAAATGGATCTCTATTGTGTCCGAGAAATGCTATGACCCAGGAGAAAAAGTTTTCTACAGAACTTACAAAAACAACACGTTTTTCTGGGAACGCAGCACAATAAACAAAAGAATCGGGAATCTGGTGCACATCATTCACGGTACTAAAAAACACCTTAAGGAAATAAGAACGCGTCTGTTGGATGATCTCAACTGTGCACCTCATGAAGAGGAAGCCATTGAGATGATATATGACACTTTCAAAATTGAACCATCCCAAGCAGCTCCAGAACACTGCCAACCGAGATGGGTCCTTTAACTATCGATCCAAGAAAAGAAAAAAGTACGAGTATCGCTTGGCTGATGGTGTTATGAGAACTTATCAATTCACTCATAACAGACTCTTCTAATCATTGCAAAAACTCTGAGTCTAATACTCTTGTGGTGAATTATCATGATGCAACACAAGACTACAGACTAACTTACTTAACAGTCAGAAAATGCAGACAATCTTTCTTTGTATTAATTTTCTTACACAATATATTCTTTTTACGTAAACCCGTTGTTTGAGTTTAGGGCCACAATATGTGTGTGTTTTTGTTTTTTTACTAAAACGTGTCAGTGGATAATTATATTTTAAAAACAATATACATGCCACTCCCTATTTGGGAGGTACTAAATTGGTAAAAGGGAAAATTATTCCCAACTCGCATTTAGGTAAAAATGCACTTTCATATAAATAATTGAATTCATTGAAAACGTATCGCAAAAACAAAAATAAATAAATAAATAACATCTACGTAAATCGAGTCATGTGAGATAGCCCAGTGGTAGAAGTTTAGGTTTCTTTTCATGGGGTCCCGATTTCAAATCTTGTTAGATTCAGCCACTCTGATGCGTCATAGACGAAACACGTGTCAGTGGATAATTATATTTTAAAAATAATATATATATATATATATATATATATATATATATATATATATATATATAGGTTTGAGGTGTTCAAAAGTCAGAACTAATGAAGACAATGAGGTTGCTAAATACTCAATAAAAAGAGCAAAATATTTTTTTTTTATTATTTGGGGTAAACAGTTACATATGATCGCTACAAATAGTCATCTGTTTCAGTCAAAGAGACTTCATCAGGCGACCTGGAACCTCTCGACGCCAAAAAGAAAAATGAAAAATGGGATAGATTATAGAGAAATTAAAGAAAAATGGAGCTCTTTGAAAAAAAGTATAAAAAGAGTTGATAATAAATATATATATCTAGAGAGAGAGATAGAGAGATAAAGAGAGGTATTTCCCTTTAGTTGTTCATTAATAATTATTCTCACATAGTTTTGGCTTACTTTTCTACTGTATGAAAGCTCATCGACTTTACCAACAAAAACTGATGTTCTGTCAGATCTTAAGAACGTGGATTGTGAAGGTAAAACGGAAGTGTTTTTAAAAGATATATGGATAGCCAAATTGTACTTGGTTAATGTAAATATGTGTTTATGATTATGAAAGAGGGTATATAAAAAAAAAAAGAAATTCTTGGGTGGCACATCTTACTCGAAGATTTTATGTATTTTACCCATCTAGGCTATTCGCACATTCCAATTGGCCGACATTGCGTGTAAAATTAATAAAACTGAAATCCATCAGAAAGTGTAATAGCATGTAGTCCTCACCAGTAATATAAGTTCAGAAATGGGTCAATGCTGAAGAAACTAAAAAGGAATCCGAACGTGCATGTATTTACCAATGTATCAAAATTGAAAAGAGTCAGTAGATGAGTATAGACTGCTGTTAAAATCATAGGAAAAAAATCTCTATTTGTTTTCCTAGATTATCTAATACATAAAAAAAATTCAGTCGCTCAAATTTTGACCGTTATAACATTGCACCTGATAAATAGATATTTGATTATGTCTACTCAGAGATTTACAAAAATCTTTGATTGGTGTTATTTACGTGAAACATACTTCAATCGATTTCATCGACTACGTAGTCTATACATCCGGATAATTATTTTAATAGTAGACACTTAGAGAGATTCACTGTTCATTTTCATTATCCAATGAAATCACTCTGAAATCAAAGATTACGAAAGACTGTTCAAACAGAATTAAAAATCCCATTTATTTTTGCAGCATGAAGCTATTGGTATGGTAATATTTTGTCTGTAAATATTTGAAGAATATGTTGGACTCTTACTGTGATAATTAGAGCTGTGACGACAGAATATTCTTTTCATTGTTTTGACTCTCAAGTATATATCAACACAGTCAATCAACTGAGAACCACATCAGTCTATATAGAAACATATAAGATATTAACGGATATATACTCACGAGTCAAAACAATGAATAGAATATGCTGTTGTCACAGCACAAGTGATAATTGAGCTCTTCAATTTTTATTTCTAACACTGTATATATTCTAATATATACATATGTGTGTGTGTGTGTGTGTGTGTGTGTTGGATAAACCAATGGAAACATTTTGTTTCTGTTATTTTGTTCAACTTGTGTGTGTGTGTGTGTGTGTGTGTGTGTGTGTGTGTGTTGGTGTGTGTGTGTATTTAGACCACATATTACATTTAGGGAAATGTAATTAAATAACACAAGGTGCATTTGTTTGATGAAAGATATTTTTTATCTTTTCAATTTTTTGAATAGTACAATATATAATTATTTATAAAATTGAAGAATAAACAAGTGAAGCATGCATGGTCCCCTGTAAGTGCAGAGTGAATGAGGCGTAAAAAAAATGACTAAGTTCAGCATTTACCCTTCCCCCATTTAGCCCGAAAAGTCCCCAGGGGACGTCAAATCTTGGTGAAAATGAACAAACGGTGCAGTTTTAGGCCTTAACATGTGAATTTGAGTTCTGCACCATGCAAAAAAAGAAATCACTAAGTCCATCATTTGCCCCTCCCCATTTGCCCCAAAAGTCCCCAAGGCTTTAACATATTTAAATTTGAGTTCAGCACCATGCAAAACTGTTGAATATACATACACAGAAAATTTTGGACAAATATGGCAAAATAGTTCACAAAAATGGAGCGTTTTTATTAGCTCTAAAAGAGCCCCTAGGGAACACTCATGATTTATCGCTAAGTATAGACAAACAAAATTATACAGAAATCAGTTAGTTAAAACTTTTCAGAAAGTTTTATAAAAATCCAAGGCTTAAATTTTTTTTTAATAAGTACAAAAGTGTCAATTTTAGCCAATTTAATCCGAAAGGAACCTTAGGTTGCAACCGGAGTTTTCTCAGAAAATCTGTTCTGTTACATTTTACTCATATCATGTTTAATGTTTGTGCAAAATTTCAAAAAATTCCAAGGCATAGTTATTGAGAAAAGTGTGGACAGAATGAATGGACAAGGGTAAATTTGCAGGTCCATCCTCCAAAAAAACTCTTATCAAGCAAAAACATGCCATGCTATTTAATGACATTTACTTTAATATATATATATATATATATATATATATATATATAAACACGCGAGTATTTTTGTATTATTTTTTATAATAATAATAATAGTTTATTTTCCCTTGATAACCTTCTAAAAAATAACATTTGAATAATTTATAAATATTATTTTGGCATTATTATTTCTTCCAAAATTTTGGTGAATAACAATTTGTATAGGAAAAAATTGAATAACATTGGTGAAAATTTGTGTTTTGTAAAAAACAGTTGAAAAGAACACCAAGTCAGCAAGGCTGGGTGTGATTGGGGGAACTCCTATGATATGTCCATTTGTTGCCATTTTGAAAAGTATTTATATATTCGATGCAGACTACAATTTATGAAAAAAATGCCACCCATTCCAAAACGATGCCAAGACTACATAAGAAACGCAGTTAAGGATAGTAGAATTACAAATAGGTTTAGAGATAATAACCATTGTGTATGCAAGACGTGTAAGACAATGAAGATGGATGAGGACTTAGATGTAGAGGAGGTATATTTAGATGGTGAAGCTAATGAGGTTGTCCAAAAGTTTTATTACATTGGTGATACGGTTGGAGCACAGGGAAAAAGCAAGTGCTAGTGTGTATACAAGAGTTTTTTTGTTTTTTTTTTTATTACATTTTCACCCCAAACAAGGCAAATTGCCACTTTGGTGTAGGGGGCTACTATCAGGGGCAACAACTACTGGGGTACTATGTAGACTTCAGGGAACTTACTTTTATTTTTAACTAGCGGGGGTACCCGGCGTTGCCCAGGTGTGACGAGGTGGTATAGTAAGAAACACCCAGAGGGGGGGGGGTTCAAAACAACAGTAGGCGCCCAGGTGAAGAGAGGTGTTAAAAAATTTTTTTAAAAGTGGTAGTAGGCAGGCAGACAGGCTCAAACCCGTACTGCTAAGGAGGAAAAACCTGACATTGCCCAGGGTGGTGGAGTAAGGAACCTTGGGGTGGGGCTGGGAAATCAAAACAACAGTAGGCAGCTCGGGTGGAGAAAGCTGTTAAAATAATAATTGGTAGTAGCGAGAGCATAGAGAGGTTGGGGAAAAATCAAAACAACAGTAGGCAGCCCAGGTGGAAAGAGGTATTAAAAAAAAAGTGGTAGTGGGCAGACAGGCTCGAACCCGTAATGCAAAGGAGGAAAAAAAAATCTAACGTCTTCTTAGCTGATGCTTCCGCAAAACCGGAAGTCACGAGCGCTGGAATTAAGGGTAGTCAATCAAAAGGAGACGATGATTTGCAAAAATGTCAACGCAAAAATGGACCCCACCTTGTAAAAAACGGCCCAGTTGAGGGTGAAAGAATGAATGTTTTTGGCCAATTTTTAGATATTTGGCGTTAGAGAGATTTAGCTTTAAAACGATATCAAGTTTGTCATGTTCCGACGCGTCCGTCAAAAAACTACAAGGAGGCATTTGCTGTGTTTTCAATGTTTTATAGAAGAGATACGGCATAATCACATTGACACACTGGTTCCCGCTGGATCACCGGTTAAGCAACATTGAATCTAGTCAGTACTAAATGTGTGACCATTTGGGATTTCCAGGTGCTGTATGTGCTCTCTGCTTATCTCGGCATTGTTTCCAGTCGTCCTGGACTTCTCCTTGTCACTGGACTCAAACAGTGCCGATTCAGAAGAGTTGTGGTTGATGATTGCACAACCCTTTCCTCACAATTCCATGCGCAGCTGCTCCTACAGGAGGTATCCTTTGTCTTTCAAGACTGAATGGAGACATTGTATCATATCATCATATGAGTTGGTTGGTTGTTTTTGTTTTACGGCATATCAACCCTTTTCAGGTTATTTAATGCCAAATCCAGTGATTTTGAAGAAAATGTTTTTAATAGAATATATTTGTTGTTTTCAAGTCAGTTTCTATTTAACCCATAGTTGGGACCCTAACAGGTACTACCACTCCGGGTCAGAGTGGACCTGGGAGCAATGGAAATTAAAGGGTGGCTCCACACTCCCCAAAGTCCACAAGCTGGGGCCTCACCATTGGATGTAGTTTAAGGTCATATCCAGGACCAATCATCATATGGGAGAGAATGAACTTAGGAGAGAGAGAGAGAGAGAGAGAGAGAGAGAGAGAGAGAGAGACAGACAGACAGACAGACAGACAGACAGACAGACAGACTAATGATTAATGCTTTACTTCTTAAACTTACTATCTAAGAAATGGGTGACGGACAGATATCGGTAACATTCAGCTTAAATTATTTCTATATTATTAATGCATCTCGTTGGTGTGCTTCTAACAAGGAGACTGAACTGAAAACCTATGTTTCTCTCATCTGGAAACGTGGCTCATTCGTCATGTTCTCGACTATGTTGTGTCTACAGCTTGACCTGTTGCTCGTCCCCCCTGCCTCCGTCTGCTTTAACTCACGTCACACGTCTATGGGTACAACGCTGTTTGCAGCTAGGTTATACTGACATGCACTGAACGTGACCCTTATGAAAATGGACACTAGCTAACTTAATCGCTACTTAACAATGTAGAACCCCTGATAATGTAATATAATAAATCTCACCTGTCTGTTTAAATGTATGCATGTATGCATGCCTGCCTTACACTTTCGACAGAGGCGACGGATTTTCACCAGATCAGTATTGTTTTGAAGCTCGACCCTTCGGATGACAAATACAAAAAATTGGCTAAAAATATTAATTCCTTTACCCTCAACTGGGCACTTTTCTACAAGGAGGGGCTCGCTTTTTTCGCTGATATTTTTTAAAGTCATCCCCTCTTTTCAATTGACTAGCCTTAATTTAAACCTTTGTCCCTTCTGGTTTGGCGATGGACGCAACGGCAAAGACGTCACGTTTTTTGGGTTTTTTTCACGTTTTCTTCCTTTCTATGGGTTCGAGCCTGCCTGCCTACTACCACGTTTTTTTTGGGTTTTTTTTGCTCAACATACACCTCCAAACACCCGAGCAACGCCTATCACCCATGCTAATAGTATATAAAGGTTTGGTAATAGATAGGTTAGTTTAGAAGTAAATGTCTAAGAACGCCAACTTGTAAAATGGATGTTAAACTGAACATGCTGATGCTCACTCGCCTCACCATTCCAAGCTAATCAATCGTTATTGCGGCAAATTTCCCACCATTTTTGCATAACGTCTACGAATACATCATTAAAATTCCCTAAAAGGCTTTGTTTTATACATTTTCGTTCGTCTTTGTTTAAAAAAAGTTATTAATATTTCCTCCAAAGAAACGTGACAAAACGAACCGAAAACGTTTAACAGTTTTTGAAACGATTTGGAGCAAAAGATTCTAGCAACATTAATTAATGAATCTATAATTATATTTAATGCTTGTATCTGACATCAAAATTATTTGAGCGTGAAATTTATTACGAATAATTATGTGATAATCAAATTTCCGATTTAAACGTGTGCTTGCTTGATTGGATCGTGTTGGATAGAATTAAGAGAGAATAATGACACTTGGATCTTTGATTACATTTTTTATTTTCAATTTATAGTAAGCCTCTTTAGGCATTAGTCTTACAGTAGCGTTCGTGCTCCCAGGCTGAAAGTTATAGGAGGTTCATTTTCTCAAGCTTTTCCTTCTCTTTGGACATCTTTCTTTTTTTAAATCAGTAATCTCATTTAAACTTCTAATAAGAAAACCCTCACAAAATATATAATATGAATATATACATCAAATTCGTATATCTTCTTCAATTCATTTAATATAACTTTGCAGATGTTACCTGATATTACGCAAGCTCTCTCTCTCTCTCTCTCTCTCTCTCTCTATCTATCTATCTATCTATCTATCTATCTCTCGTTCACATGACTCAGCAGGTCAAATGTCTCAAAATTCTACTCTGTTTGATATTGTCTAATCACTTGTTTTCAAGTTTTCCTTGGCTAGCCAACCTTCCTGTTACTTAAGACATCAATGCTTTTGCAGCGGTTTATCCAGGAGGTTAGAATGTTATACGGTCTAACCGATTCGTTCTTAGGATAATTACTATGCTGGACAAATGTAGTGCTTTCAGAAAATATAAACAGTTAATTCTCAAAATGTCTGCCAAATTTTATCGACTAGTTTGTCTGATTTTCCAAGCGGTGACAGGGCAAAATAATCCACCTATTAATTTGTTTTCTAATTTTTATAGACCATTCTACAGATACTAATTCCTCTGGCAGTATCGTGTAAAAGACAATTTCTTCCGCACTATTCTATATAGAACGTGTTATTATTTTAATTTTGTAATACATTTAAAATCCATTTATAATAAACATTGTTTGATCTTATTTGTTTATTACAAAACAGGACACGGTGTCCCTTAACTCTACAAAACTACTCTACCAAGATTTGGTGACAATAAATTAATATCTGCAAAAATAAATCAATATTCTTTTGCAAAATAATCTGAAAAATTGGAAAACAAATTAATATTTGCAAAATAAAATTTTTGAGAAGAAAAAAAAAAAAAGAAATCCTAAAATATTTGATAACAAATAAACAGGGTCTATTAATTGAAAAAAAAAATAATCGATAAAATCTAGTGGTCATTTTTGTAGTTTACCACCCCGATATAACTTCAAATTCTTTAAATATGTACTTTATAAAATTGGGCAATTTATCACACTGTTAGTAACATTAAAATCTTAATCTTTATATACAAAATAGAAGCTCGTCAGTTCCATAATATACTCAGAATGTACATGCAATCAACATAACTTATTTTGCATATTCATTAAAAAAATGACATTTCATTAATTTACTTTTTGCTATCATTTCTTTTCTAATTCAAGAACTGCTTTCATTTCATTATTGTGTAGATTTCTATTTGCACATTTATTTTAGATCATGGATAGAAAATTTAAATTTTTGCTAAAAAATATCTCTGTCTCTTTTCAGATCAATTTACTTCTAGAGGTTGCAATCTAGCTCGACATTTAAATTTATAAATACATCTCTCCTCCAATAATAATAATAATAATAATAATAATAATAATAATAATAATAATAATAATAAAAAAACATGCATACAAACTTCGTGAAGAAAAGCGTCATTGTTGATCTCTTGTGAGTATCCCTTGTTCTCCCCCAACATTAATTTCATTACAAAATTATATTCCCACATAGTGCATTTTGGTTCATTTGTACACCAGTCAACAATTTCATTCTTTTGACATATTGTAATTTGTAATTTGGAAAATCAAAGGCCTCATCCTCTAAATACACATGGGCACCTTGCAACAAAGAAAATAAATTTGTGAGCACCTCCACCACCATCATCACCACCACTAATAATTAGTAGAAGTTGTATTGTCTTGGTAATACTATTAAAGTAAAGGATAAGCGGGTGCTAGTGTAATTACAAAGGTTATTAGGATGAGATAGAATAAGTCTAGGGAGCTTCTGCCATTACTAACCAGCAGGGTGTTACCATTTTTGACCAAGAGAAGAGTTTATAAGGCATGCGTAAACAGTGTGATAATGTATGGAAGTGAAACCTGGCCAATGAGAGTTGAGGACATGTGTTGCATGGGGAGAAAAGATATGAGAATTATACCATGGAATAACTAATTTAATTAAGGGCAGGATGAAAAAAGGATAAACCCCAAATCCCTGTATGACCTTATGCCTGATTTTTCAATGGATCATATTTTTACTTGCAAATAAATAATTCAAAGTCTAGTATTTGTTTTTGCTCCGAGAGATTTTCTTAACCACTACTCATATATCGGCTTATATGATTAGCTCCTATATTAAATTACCAGCCTGATTTATGTATTTGCCAGTCTAGCCACATGACATTTGGTGCAATTTTTCTTTTCAGCACATCTAACACTGTAGTGCACTATGGGACAGCTTGTTCCTACGAATTCGACTGGTCATTGACTAACTTTACTAGCTCAACTCCTAACATGATCAGCTACTCCTGTTAATGTTCCAGTGATTTTTTCATCGGTCAACTATTTCCACTTGCCCAGCTGTTACCTCTACCATCCAAGACAACATAAAACACTGCATCTGCATTTAAATAATCAGACTGGACTACCACATGAACCCAGCCCATTCATTATTGACTCTGTTCTTGACCAGTCGCATGTGATCACGAGCATTTCCAAGAGAATTACAACTATTAAACTTGTGATCACACTGTCATTTTCAGGACAAACTCTTACTTCCATTAGACAAACTATGCTTTTCAGGATAATTTTACTTTCGGTCAACCAAGATGTTCTCCAAAAATAATGCAACATCAACATCTGACCATCATTATAGGAGAAGCAAGCTGACCACCCACTCAGTATCAACATTCCATCAATGTTGACAATTCAACTAGCAATTATCACAATTGTACCTCTTGTAACCAAATTAATTGGTTATTTTTTAAATATATTACAAAAATAGAAAAGAAAAGAAAATCCAGTGCTTGTAAATTGATGTTTTAAACAAACACATTTTAGGTGAAAGCATTATTACATACTTACATGTTATGTAGAAATTAATATATATTTAAAAAATTACAAAGAATGATCTTGTAAAAAAATAATTACAAATAAAAATAGAATTTATTGAATTATCGAATTTTATGTTTTAATGTGGAAGAATTATAAGACCAATTCAGTCAAAAAAAAAAAAAAAGAAAAGAAAATGACTTATCTCTCTTGACATAAATTGACTTAAATTAAGATCCTGCTATTTTTAAACAAAAATCTCAGAACGTAATTGTGTTAAAATACATCTAGCACATCTACTGGATTATTTTTCATTTTTTTTTTTTTTTAATTTGTACTAATTTCAACATGACATATAAGTACATAATAATGCTTTCACCAGAAAGGCGTTGATTTAAAAGATCACCAATTTACACAAGCACCAAGATTCCAGTATTTAAAATCTTTATTTCCTCAATGTCATGTTGTTTTTGTATAAAAAAATTTGTAAGACCAACTTCCATTGTCATATTGTTTTTGTGCAAAAAAAATTGTAAGACCAACTTCCATTGTCATATTGTTTTTGTGCAAAAAAAATTGTAAGACCAACTTCCATTGTCATATTGTTTTTGTGCAAAAAAAATTGTAAGACCAACTTCCATTGTCATATTGTTTTTGTGCAAAAAAAAATTGTAAGACCAACTTCCATTGTCATATTGTTTTTGTGTAAAAAAAAAAAAAATTGTAAGACCAACTTCCATTGTCATATTGTTTTTGTGCAAAAAAAATTGTAAGACCAACTTCCATTGTCATATTGTTTTTGTGTAAAAAAAAAAAATTGTAAGACCAACTTCCATTGTCATATTGTTTTTGTATAAAAAAATTTGTAAGACCAACTTCCATTGTCATATTGTTTTTGTGTAAAAAAATTTGTAAGACCAACTTCCATTGTCATGTTGTTTTTGTGTAAAAAAAATTGTAAGATCAACTTCCATACTCGACTCGTGTAACAAAGCTTTAAAACACATTACATCAATCGGCAGATTCAAACTGTCGATCGTCAGTGTATTTAGTTCTGAGGAAGTTCTGAACCGTGTGTAGATTTGAGTGACAAGTAGGAGTAATTGAGAATGGTCTGAAACACTGTACTATTACCCTGGCAAATCACTTGGACATTTTAATTAAAGAATTTAATTTGGAAACATGTTCGTATTGAAGTGCTGTCATTGACAGACGAGTATTAGAAAGAATAGTATAAAAGGGCCAAAAAGATGAGGAGAATCTTCTCAGCTGGTGGTTAAGGAAAAAATGATAAGTGATGTTTAAGAATAAAATATCTGTGAAATCTAATTTATAAAAATCACTATTTCTTTCTGTCTCCATATTTTCAAACTCTATCTCTTCTGAAACTGAAAGTCGCAGAGCCATGCTAGGGGCCACAAATGATTGGATTATTTATGGACCATTCTTTTATGGGTCTTTAGACGGTTAAAAGTTTTTAAGTGGTCAAAAATAGGTAAAATTTGAAAAAATCGTTATACATTTTGTAAATTCATCTTAGTTTATTTTTAATTTTACGCGTGTTACGTCGGTACAGTGGTAACGTCACCAGCTTTGAATGCTACAGTTTTCGTTTCGGTTTCGATTCTAGCTGATGGTACCTAAATACTTTTTTTTTTTTTTACTTTTGAAATCACGACTCTATAATAATATATATGAAATCTGGACGAATTAGAATATCATATTTAAGTGTATTTTTTGACTGGGCAAAGCCCCCCCCCCCGCTAGTTCATTATAAAGGGGAAATATATTAAAAAATGCATAAAGAAATGCAAAAAGCGCAAATATTCAATAATTTTTTCCTAAACATGATTGATTTAGGTGTCAAAGTTTTTTAACTGAAGATTGATAAGTAAAATATTTTTAAAATGATTGGTGCATGTACATAAGCTTCAATAATGTACTTGGTAAATTGCTTAACTATTGAACTTATAACAAATGATGGAATATATATTCTAGGCAACAGGGTGATTAATGTGGACACGTTATATGTAATAGATGGCAGCAACAGCTGTACAAAGCCAACGTATGCAAATGACCGGGCCGTGTGTGATATGACGTCACAGTGAAAAAGAAAAAAAAAAGATTATTAAAAAATGGTCCTAAAAAAACAGAAATAGACGTGTACACCCATGACCAGAGAGTGACAGGGAAAGATGTGCCGTAAAAATGGTTGGACAAAGACAAAGTATCACATGTTTGATGTGGCAGAGTCTTGTAAAGTACATTTGAGTAGGAGAAGATTTTTGAACAAGAGACAAGGCGTTATTCTAGAATGTACCTGTAAATAAATGTCTGTTGTTTCAACTGAAAAAAAATGAGTCGAATTGTTTCCTTGTTTTTGTTTCTTTACAATCGTCTGCATGTCCCGAGTGTTGGCATGTAACATGTAATGACTACGTTACATATATATTATTTCTAAATTTTACTATTGTTGCATATATATTATTTGTAAATTTTACTACGCTACATATATATTATTTCTAAATTTTACTATGTTACATATATATTATTTGTAAATTTTACTATGTTACATATATATTATTTCTAAATTTTATTGTTACATATATATTATTTGTAAATTTTACTATCTTACATATATATTATTTGTAAATTTTACTATTGTTACATATATATTCTTTGTAAACTTTACTATGTTACATATATATTATTTGTAAATTTTACTATGTTACATATATATTATTTGTAAATTTTACTATGTTACATATATATTATTTGCAAATTTTACTATGTTACATATATATTATTTGTAAATTTTACTATCTTACATATATATTATTTGTAAATTTTACTATTGTTACATATATATTCTTTGTAAACTTTACTATGTTATATATATATTATTTGTAAATTTTACTATGTTACATATATATTATTTGTAAATTTTACTATGTTACATATATATTATTTGTAAATTTTACAATATAAGGGTAGCATATTACATTGAAACTGTATCAAAATCTCCCAAAAAAGAAACTAAAAATTAAAATTTAAAACTAAAGCTATAGTATTTCATATACTTCTCCTGGAACCGGTATTCTAATATACCAGTAGATTATTGTTTTCGACAGGTTAAGTAACCAACTGAAATGTTACGAGGTTAATACAAAAATGCTCAATACCGAAGTAGAGCTGGGTATACCATTTATTTGTTTTTACATAAGCAATAATTCAATCCTGGGCAACGTTGGGGCTTCCTGCTAGTAAGTCATAAAGTGACAATTACTTTAAGTCTAGGAATTTTTGGAGATTTCTACAAATTGTGTACGTTTTCGAAGAAAATGAAGCTGAAGCGGAAATAGTTAAGTATTTAGAAAGAAATAAGAATAAATGCAGTATATTACTTCTTTGCTTAAAATAAAGTCAACAAAGAACGACAACTTGTGACGAATCAGTAGAGTGAGGTAGAGCCGTAGAGATTGGCAGTTTGAAAAAAAAAAAAAAAAAAAAAGAATTAAGAGGAGTCAAAATCTCTAATTCTCTCAGCAGTCACCTTCTGCCAGATCAAAAATTGAATGGGCCAAGATCACAGTGTAATATCTGTTCTGATGCTACACTTCACCATTTCTGTCCACAGACGGTGGAGAAGAAATCTTTCATGACTGAGACAATTTTTATTTTTGTTTATATCCAAAGTGCCCCTTTTTGGGGTGCTGGATTTTCCCCACATCAAAAACCGTCTTTATGTCTAACTCTGCCCTCGTGGGGAGGCAAGTAAATAGGAACATAATACTTTTCAACACTCACACATGTTCAAACTGCCATCCTTGAATGTCGCTTAAGCAACCCACTGTAGTTGTCTTATTCGTTTTATCATCTCTGCAACTTCCTGTAGTCAAACTTCTTTCTAGTTGTATATCCTTTTCGTTTCATAAAGGTAACTATTAGTGTGTAAAGGGATAAGGGTTGATGGAGCAATGGTCCAGAGATCCAAAATGAAGGGGGAGATAAGGCATTCCGATCATATTCATGTTCCTTTTCTCAAAAGACTTATTCTTGAGTCTTTAAGGTATACAAGCAAGAAGTTGGCCCCAAGCATCACCAGACCTCTGTATGGCACTGCAGGCAAGCTAAACCTTTCTATTATATTTGAGTGGTTTCCGTGTTTTTAGGCACCTGCCAGTTGATATTCTCCAACTTGCACAGGTGGCATCTCTGTTTTACTGCAGCCACTTGGATGTAATACCCTATTTATCTCAGCCTCAATGCAATCATTAGGATTTATCCCTATGACGGATATTCAACATAGTTACGATTAAAGAAGGAGAATGAGATAAGATAAAAGATTGAATTCTGATAAGATTTGCACTTACCTGCCTGCCAGTTCTTTGTCAAGGTACTTGGCTGCAAGCCTGGCACCATATACCTCGCTTTGCAGAGCCAGGATATACTGACGCAACTCTTGATTTTCTCTTTTCATCAGTTTCACCTCAGCTTCGACCCGAGATGCGTTCATCACTTCTTCAGTGCGTTTTGTCATTTCTTCCTCCTGGAATGGAAAAAATAAAAGAATTAAAAAAAAAAACAAAAAAAAAACGTTGTGAAATAAAGGGAAAAATAACAACTAAAGCAATTTTAACCCATCGGGTAGGAGTAGTTTAAAATAACCGTTTATTTAAGAGAATTGTAAATTAGATAGTGCCAATATCAGAAGCAGTGTAGTCCATCGCAAATATATGCCAACTGTTCCTACACCGTGTTGCTTAGGAGTAAAAGAAAAAATGGCCGACTTGCATGTGGAAAAATAGAAATTAATTTTAATTTTCTAATATAATTATATTGTGAAATAAAACTTTTTCCTCCACTTTTACCAACATTTAGAATTTAACCGTCTTTGGATCTTCCACTCGTCATTAATTTGAACATCCATTCACGTGAAATCATTTTTCATTGTTCCCCCCTCCTTCCCTCTGCTTTTCACCGATTTTCATTGTTATGCTAGTATGATCTACTCTATATTTGCGGTTTCACTAAATACTTTACAAGCAAAATCTCATTCTGCAATTTGCTAACTCTGATGAGGAAAGTATTTCTTTCGAAACTCCATGAATTAAGGACAATCCATTTTATTTGTGTCCTTTCCGAAAAGTAAATATGTTTTAAAACTTGTTAAAGTTTTTTCAACATATTTTATTAAATTCTTTATATATATATATATATATATATATATATATATATATATATATATATATATTTGAAGAACTCAAGGAGAAAGAACTCTGTACAATTGCACACAATGACTTCTCCTTTACATGTTTACTGAGTAAGAAACAATGTCCACATTTTAACAATTTTCATAACCGGAATAAGTATTTTCAAGCAAAAATCCAAGTGAAATAAAATATATTTCTGCTAATAATGTAGTGTAAGAAAAAGACGAAAAAAATAGATTCATCAGAATCAAGTCAGGTAGATTATGATTTAGGTCTAACTTTGGAAATCCGACAAGATAACTGCATATGATAAGAGTTTATAATTTCTCTTTAATATGTCTTCACTAGCAGTTTTCTCAGCCAGAAAAAAAAGCATTTCCAAGAAAAGAGTGTTATAAGAAAAAAAAAACATGAAAAATTAGGCTAGTCTGAATCAAGTAACAATATGTCAAACGGATTGCTATTTGTGTCTAAAATCAAAAACTATTTTTAAATGGTAGATTTTAGATAATAATCTATTTCAAACGAATTAATTGATCCTTTCAAACTAAACTATGAGGTTATGTATTTCACGTATTTGAGAAAGACCTAAATAATTATCATACTTTCTGAGAAAAGTAAAATTCTGGTTTAGCCATATATAGAGAGTCCAATCAACACAATGATACATATCATAAAATGATTATCCAATACTAGTATGATGAACATAGATATAAAGAGTCCAAATAACGCCATGAAGAATATCATAAAACTAGCAGGACCTGTTGCCTGGTGGAAGCATGCCCCTCTCATGTTAAGAACAGCTTTCGGAATGGTCACCCTATTTTAGTAGTGTGGGTGACTGTCAAAATATTTGCCACAAATTTAACTTTGATAGTCGCTGTCAAGATCCCCACTTACAAATACTATGAACCAAGAAAGAAGTTAGGGGGTGGCAGTGTCAGTCGGATATAATTAGATTTGATCTTCGCCCGTGCATAATAATCTGGTGCGCAATGATATAAAGTGCATAATACAGGCTTTATATAGGGAAAACAACTTGTATCCTGCAAATATAAATCAGATGTTCTTAATCGGCATAGCGGAAAAACTATAAAAGTCGTCATTTTAAAAGAAAGTGTGTAGGTGCATCTAAGGTAAAAATTTCCCAATCTTTTTTTGATTGTGAATATATATGCTCTATAATCAATCAGCCCCCCCTTAAAACAGTAAAGTACTGTTGTTGTTGTTGTTGTTGTTGTTGCTGCTGCTGGCCAAACCCCCAAGCTCCTCATGATAAGAAGGGCTTTCAGAACGGACACCTCCAACTTCTTCATATTAAAAACAGCTTTCGGAACAGACCCCCCCCCAACCTCCTCTAGTCACCCGCAACATCCCCATATTAAGAACGGCTCTCGGAATAGAAACCCCATCTTGTGAGTGGAAAGAGATTCATTCAAATTTTCATGTCATAATGTAGGACGCTGCGCACAAACACCCCCCCTCCCCAAAGTTTGTCCCATTTACTAAGATTCATTCATTTAGTCATGTCTTAATTTTGGACGCTAAAAGCAAACATTAAAAAGAGAAGTTCATCTAGTGATTCGTTCATTTAGTCATGTAAAAATTTTGGACGCTAATAAACAACATTAAAAAAGTGAAGTTTGTCATTTACTAAGATTTGTTCATTTAGGCATCATAATTTTGGACGCTAAAACAACATTTAAAAAGTGAAGTTCGTCTCGTTTAGTAAAATTTGTTCATTTAGTCATCTCATAATTTTGGACGCTAAAAACAAACATTAGAAAAGTCATTCATTTGTTTTTGTAGGCTTTTCAACATAGACAAAATCTAAATTTGCACGATTGTCTTGCTCCAGTTAAAACTAGACTGAAAAGCTGCCAAGCAACTCATGATATCAATGAACTACTATTGAACGTCTGGTACAATGGTGGTTCAAGAAATTTTACAATGGTGACAAGAGCTTCAAAGATGAAAACAGTCATGGCCAGCTGACTGCGGTTGATAACGAACATTTAAAAGCTTTAATTGAAGCTGATCCTCACAAAACCACATGAGAAGTTGCTGTTGAACTCAAGGTCGACTACTCAACAGTCGTTCGCCATTTAAAGCAAATAGGAAAGTCAAAAAAGTTGGATAAATGGGTGTCGCATGAATTGAACGATAATAAAAAAAATCGTCGTTTTGAGGTGGTTTCTATGCTCCATCTGTGCAAGGAAAACGATTCATTTCTTGAGTGAATTGTGACATGTGATGAGAAGTGGATCTACTACGACAACCAGCGACATTCATTGGTTGGATGCTGGAGAAGCTCCATAACACTTCCTGAAGCCAAAATGGCACCAAAAAAAGGTTACGCCGACTGCTTGGTGGTGTGCAAACAATTCTCCTTCATGACAACGCTCATCTGCATGTTACTCAACTGACCCTGCAGAAGCTGAACGAATTGAACTACAAGACTGTCTCATCCACCATATTCATCGGACCTCTCATTCACCGATTATCACTTTTTCAAGCGTCTCAACAACTTCCTGCACAAAAAAGCTTCAAAAACCGAGATGATGTCGAATTAACTTTCAATTACTTCATTGCTTCCAGAAATCTGGATGTATATGCTAATGGGATAAATAAACTTGTTTCTCGTTAGCAAAAAATATGTTGATTCTAATGGTTCTTTTTTCGATTAATAAAGTTTATTATGAAAGGAATTATGATCTGTTGAAGTAGAACGTCAAAAAACGACATTATTTTTGCACCAATCTAATAATTAAAATCATAATGCACAGTGAACGAGGTATAAAAAAATGACTAAGTTCAGCATTGCCCCCCTCCAACATTAGCCCTAAAAGTCCCCAGGGGACGTCAAATCCTGGTGAAAATGAACAAACGGTGCAATTTTAGGCCTTATCATATGTGAATTTGAGTTCTGCAAAAAAAGAAATCACTAAGTCCATCATTTACTCCCCGTCCCATTTAGCCCTAAAAGTCCCCAAGGCCTTAACATATTTAAATTTGAGTTCAGCACCATGCAAAACTGCTAAATAGACATACACAGAAAATTTTGGACAAATACGGTAAAATAGTCCCAAAAATGGATTGTTTTTATTGGCCCTAAAAGAACCCCTGGGGCACACCGAAGAGTTATCGCAAAGTATAGACAAACAAAATTATATAGAAATCAGTTAGTTACAACTTTTCAGAAAGTTTTATAAAATCTAAGGAATCAATTTTTTTTTAATAAGCACAAAAGTGTCAATTTTAGCCATTTTAATCTTAATTAAAAAAATTCCAAGATGTAGTTATTGAGAAAAGTGCGGACAGACGAATGGACGGACAGACATGGGTGAATTTACAGGTCCATCCTCCTTTTGTCGGGGGGGGGGGGACCAATAAATGATTTTATGCTTAAAATTCTTAATAAATTTCACATATTTATTGTTTTTCTTCTTTTTCTTCTTTTCGCATGAATCATCATTATTAGTTTAACGACCATTTTACATAATGGCGTGTGTTTGACTGCTGCCAGAAATTTACTTCTAAACTAACTTACCTCTTAAAGTCCTTATTCATCTCTCTTTTTGTCAAGCCCATCCTTATCATTTCCTCTCATCTCTTACTTGGCCTTCCCTGTCAGCTGAGCCTGCTACATCATCTGTTCTACATCTACTAACCTAAGATATTTCATCTATTCTTTGAATGTGACCATACCATCGAAGTCTCCTACTTTGTACACATCTTCCTATATTGCTCAGATTTACATGTTAAGCTGTTTTTATTCAATCTGCTTGATTCTGTTGGTTGGCATTCGTTTCTGTGATTGTTTCACTTGGAAACTTATCTTTAGTTTGTTCACAGAATTGATAGCTTCCGGTTCATGTCTTAACAAAAACTTAATAAGAAATTAACGATTTATTAGATTAAAAGCAGTCGCACAACTTCAGAATATATGTTATTCAGCACATCTTGCAGTCATGCTCAACCTGTCTGCCTACTTATAATTCCTGACTTTCGTATTTGAATATTTTGTTAAGATGTGATGAAAGTATATTTGAGTGGTAAAGTCATTGAAGTTGTTCAAAAGTCTTGTTATCCAAGTGATATGATTGGAGCACAAGAAGTTGCAAATGCTAATGTGATTTCAAGAGTCAGGAGTGGATTGTGTAAGCTCAAGGAACTTTTGCTATTATTAACAAGCAGAACATTACCACAGTTGACCAAAGGAAGAGTCTGTCAGGCATGAGTATGCAGTGTAATGATGTATAGAAGTAAATCCTAACCACTGAGGGTTGAGGACATGCCTTGCATGGAGAGAAATAATATGAGAATGATATAATAATTGTGTAATGTGAGTCTTAAACACAGACTTAGATCAGATGACCTCAGAGAAAGATTAAATCTGGACAGGATAGGGAGATGTGTGCAAAAGCAGAGACATTGATTGTATAGTCACATTGGAAGAAGGAAAAAAATAGAAGGAAGTGATAAGAATAGACTTGAGAGAAAGAGGGATGAATAAAAACCTGACCAGAGGTAGGTTGGTTTGCAAATAAATTTTTACAACTCGTCTAATGCATACCAGCATGAAAAACGGATGTTAAAAAGAATAATGATGATGGGATTATGGTGATGGTGGTGATTATGATGCTGATGATTGTGACGATGATGATGGTGATGATGAATGTGATAATGGTGACGATGGTGATGATGATAATGGTGGTGATGATGATGTTGATGATGATGATGGTGATAGTGATGATAATGATGGTGACGATGATGATGATGATGATGATGGTGATGACGATGATGATGATGATGATGATGATGATGATGGTGGTGGTGGTGGTGGTGGTGGTGGTGGTGGTGGTGGTGATAATATTTCATTGTGATTTCTTGGATTTTTTTTTCACAGCTGGGAAATGTGACCCCTGGGGATTCACAGATCGAGAAAAGATATGTGAACCAATTATGCTAAAGACGTAATGCTGGCGTATCGTTAAAAGAAGATACTTTTGATAGAAATGTAATAGAATCTCTTTCTTTGCTTATTCAGGTGATTTTCTGTTGTTGATCATGATTGATCATGCTGGGGGGTTTATTTGCAAAAATGTATCGTGATGCTATCATCTTGAAAATGCACTTCTTTCGCACTTGACACGCAATTTCTTATCACGAGACTGCTTCACGAAGTTACCTTCAAATCCAGTGCCAATAAATACTTGCTATAAAGTGTATTCATATTTTATTCATTCCATTCAGGGTTTTCAACCATTTCATAATATTCTTCATTCAATTGACAATACATCCATCTAATTAACCTTTATCCTCGAGAATCTTTGAGTCTTCACAAGTGGTGACTCATTAGTAAATAATAAAAATGTACAAAAGTGCTGAGGGAAAACATGATTGGCCTATTTAATATTTAAATACAATAACTAGGACGCGTAAAAATTTTTTTTTTTTTTTTTTACATAAGAGTCACCTCTTATGAAGGCCCGGAGGTCACTCGAGGAAAAGGGTTATTGAGTGTAGAGTAGTCGATGGGACAATATCATAGTAAAAAAAAAATTAGTAAAAAAAAAAAGTCAGAATACCAAAGTTGATTGGCCAAATAAAGAATTTCATAGATAAGGACGGTCGTGTGCTTCTAGACACAATAAGTGCCCTGTTTGATGTCAGTGCGGGAACTGTACTAATTTAAATATGCAAGTGGTAACTTATCATGTTTTTAAGTAATGGTTAGACGCTGAGTTTGATCAGTACTAAAATGGTTGATCATTTTGTAATACTAGGTGCTGTATGTGCTCTGAAGCAGGACAAGGATGAGCACTACCAGTTTGTCTTTGCCCAAGACATGCTGCATGAAAATACTGTAGCGCCTACAAGATCCCCGTAGAGGGTTTGTATTCATCTATCTATCTATCTACCTATCTATCTACCTACCTACTAATCTATCTATCTATCTATCTATCTAATATAAGTAATGTTTGCATGTAAATCAAAACAGCAGTATCTAAATCCAGAAACGGTGCTCACTACCTCTGAACTGTTTCACCCAGGTGGAGTTGGCAAACCTGCTGAGAAAACCCAGCATGAATGCCTTAAGCAATGCTTCAGGGACTTCCTGAATTTCCTCTCCTTTTAAAGTAACATTCTATCAAAATTGATGTGTACTAAAGGGTTGTAAGAGCCCACATATACCAAATTGTTGGTGGTGGGGTGGATTGCATGATCCCTATCACAACACCGTCTTCCTCTCAGATGTCTAATAACTTTTTTTATGTAATTTTCTTCTATTATCTTATTCAACAACAAAGAAGCTTAAAAGGTGTAACATGTCAGCGGAGTACACTATTTACATACGTTTTAGTTTTTTTGTTTTTGTTTTTCGCTTTACATTGTAACTTCTAATTGTCATATAACGTACTAAGAACTCTCTGAACTAGTAGCCTTATAATAGACTAGGACAAGTCAAAACGTTGAGGTCATTCGGTGCAAAAAACAAACAAACAAAAAACAACAGATAAGAATCAAGGGCAGGGAGTGTATTCAAGAGACGAAAGGAAAAAGAGAAAACAATTAGAACTGTTTTTTTTTTTTTGTGCCCTTGAAGAAATCATACCTGTCTCTCTTTATTTCTCCTAAGTATTACCACGGATCAGTAAAGATAAACTATAAAAAGTCAAAAGAATTAAATAAGTGGCACTTCTGCATTTTAGTTTTTCAGAACATTTTTTTGTTGCTTTCATATTTAAAGAGTTCCACCCGGGACAAGGGACGACAATCACGCATTTTATTGAAGTTTTGCAAAACTCTTTCGTAAATCAAAACAAATACAAGGGTCGTTCCAAAAGTAAAGCCTTCTATATTTTTACTCAAAAATTAAAGGACCTACGGTACCATTAAAATATTTTGCTACATAGTCACCACCATTCTCAATGCACTTTTACAAGAATTCAATTAGGTATCTCTACTTCTGACGCATATCCATGACCGGTTGCTTTCTCAGAATCTCACACAGTTAATATTTACAACAGAGAGATGAAACTTTCAGCTAACAAATGCATAAGTCATCATTATAATAATACAATTTGCAATATATATATAATAATCATTATAATATATATATAATATATATATATATAATAATCATTATAATAATCATTATAATAATACAATTTGCAATCCCTTCTGATTCACTCGGGCGGAATAAAAAATAGGAGGTATTACTTATGGAACGCGTCTCCCACATTAAAAAGTAAAGCAGTAAAACAAGAGCAAAAAATGGAACATTTATCGAATGAAATGAATTTTGCTTAAACCAACACTTTCTTTTACAATTTCGAAACAAATTAAAACAGTCAGGGATATTTTTTTTAAATTTAGATATTCATTAAAAACAGTAAATTTGGAATATTTTGAAATGTAGGAAAATAGCACTTGTTCTAAAAAAATTATTTTTTCATTTAATTTGATAAATGTTCCTGTAATTAGTGTTTTATGCTGTCACTGCGTTAGTTTAGTGTATCTATTTTGATTTACCAATAATTTTTGTGATTGTCCTCTCTTGTCCCAAGTGGAACTCTTAAAAATAAAGACAAAAAAATTGTCCTAAAATCTTAAAAGGCAGAAGTGCCACATAAGTGTATTTACATATCCTTTCACTCCAAAAAGAAACGAACAAAAATGAGAAATTTGTAAACCATAATAAAATGTAAGAACCCATGATAAATCTAATACACTCAAAACGATAATGCTATTATTTTTATTATTTATTTATTTTTTAATTTTTGGAATTCTTTGAGACGAGGCTTCATAATTTGTGCATTCATTCTTCAGGGCCTTTGGCGCAGTGGATAGAGCCGTTGAATCTCTACGGTTCCAGGTGCGCATTTTCTGAAGATAGCAGTTTCAATCCTACTCAAAGCAGTTCAGAGGTTTATTTGGCCAAAACGTGGTGAGACAACAAATATGGACGGCATTAATTACTGGGGGATAAATTACAAGACTCAGCATTCCTATTTCGTCGCAGTTAATCACCTGAAGAAGGCAGAGGTTGAGTTGGCCGAAACATGGTGAAACAACAGTCCACAAAAAGAATGAATGCACAATAATGCTACTTCAAACTTATGAGTATTCGTGTAAAGTTGTCTTGTGATGCCCTGGTGATGTGGGGGACAAGCTTTTTGATTATATTCCCTCAAGAATCTTGTGTCCTATTACTGAGAAACATGGGAAAGATAGATTGAATATGATTGAATTTTCTCCTTCTCTAATTTGGAAGCCCGAGATCACCACACTCTCCTCCTCCCCTCCCTTTACCCGCATGCCCCTTACTGTCAAAAATGCTATTTTAGCCAGAACCGCTATTAGTGACCAAAGCAACTCATAGAGATGTTTGGATATGTCTAAAGATGAAATTTGTTCAACGCTATTATTATTATTATTATTTTTTTTTTTTTCTTGCATGTTCGCAATGTTAAATATGTGCAAGAAAAAAGCGTTCTACTATTTGGAGCTTTGGCGGAAGGATGAAAAGTGAACTTCTCTTCAGTTGCTGTTGTACTTCTTCATGGCGTATTTATAAATGTCTGTATGGCTTCCATGTTGGACCATTCAAATCTGGAAATAATCTAACGTCTATATTTGAATGATCAGAAGTTGGCAGTTGAGATAATAGATAAGAACCCCCACCTCTACTCTACTCCCGCCCCTCCCCCAAAATGCAGGTGAGCAGTAAGTGATGAAAGGCGGTAAATGATTATATTAGTACAGTTACATAAGATTACAAACATGTGTTTCTCTTGGTTATCATTATCATATATATATATATATATATATATATATATATATATGATAATGATAACCCAACGTTGCCCGAGATTGAATAATGATCAACGAATGTTTCACACTCCCATATTTTTATTGTCATCGAAATCGGTGAAATCGCCCATTTTTAAATCAACTTGATTGATTACCTACTCTAGTTGGGGACCCATCGCGGTGCACCAGTAGGAAACTTCACATGCCTCCCCGCAGTAGTGTACAATGCACTGTAGAGAACCTACTGTTGATTTTATAAAATCATTTTTTTTTTATATATATAATGGCTTGAATTTAAGTTTAAAATGCAAAAGTAAAGTATCATGCTTAAATTATGCTTTAAACAGAAACATTTATTTCGAACGCGCCTCTGTCATATCAAAGAATCTACTGTGATTTTATGTCAGGCGTTTTAGCGTGTGTGATAATAAAACTTCTCAAATGCGCTTGTGATGTTAGGCTATTTAACGTGTTAATTCTGGTTAAAATCGCCTCAGATTATTTCGATTACCTATTATGAATATTTATCAAAGACATTCCGATACAAAACCTATCTAAGGACACTGCCAGGCACATAAGTAGTTTGTGTGAAATTTCATAAAAATCGGCCTAGCCGTTTTCGAGTCCATAGGGAACGAACACACACACACACACACACACAGAAAGTTTTTTTTTTTACATGGAGGTCACCACTTATCAAGGCCTGGAAGCCACTCGGGGATAAGGGTTATTGCGTGTATAGTAACCAATGGGATAATATCGTAGTAATCGTTAGTAATGGAGATTTGATAAAGTGTCTTACTTAAGGGAGCGGTTCATTAGGAATTTGTTTATGTTGGACTTGAAGACATCCAAGTTGTAGTCAGGTGGGAAACAGTCAAACGGAAGAGAGTTCCACAGGCGTGCACTTCCAAGAAAGAAGCTTTGTTCATGGAATCTACATTTTGATTTAGGCACAGATAAAGAGTGGGGAAAGTTATTGACAGTGGTTTCAGCTTGACGGGTGTTTATCGTGAAAGATTGGCGAAGGGGGACCAGAGATTGGAGCTCAGACGAGCACTTGCCACGGAAATAACGATAAAACAAAGACAATCCCGCAATGTCTCACCTCCTTTTATATAAAAGTTCATTTTATATATATAAAGGAAGTTATAGACAAGGTAAAATAAATATGGGTATATATGAATTTATTTGTCAGTTCAATAAAGAAGAAACATGTTTATTTAAACTTTGGGAACTTGAAGGTTATTTAAAGTGTTTTATCTATCATGTTTTATCTGTATTTTTTCTACATTTTTTTATGCATTTTTCATATATTTTTTTATGTATTTATATTATTTGTTTGTATTGTTACGTTTCTTTTGTCCTCTCCTCCACACCCCACCCGCCATATTGTCTCATTTTTCTCCCTTTATATCTGCAAAGGCGTCCGGCTCATTTTTTATTTATTTATTCCCTTTCCCCCACCCATCAGATATTATTTTTAGAATTCTACCCATTTTAGTCATCAATTTCACTCCTCTCCGACCTTAATGTATCCCCCTGCTTATATAAAGGCAATTTCCAGCTCCCTACCTCCTAATTTTTCTACCAATTCAGATCCTCTCTGACCTCAATATATCATGCTCCTTACACAATCGCAATTTTCAGCTTCCTATCATCCTTCTAATTACTCCCTTATACCGCATTTATTCACCTGCATTTCTGGTTCTTATTGGCATTCCTTCTATTTTATATTCATCTCCAGGTTTTATTTTAATTTACATTTTAACACTTCCTCCCTAATGTACTCTAAGCTAGTTTTCATATTTGCCCATACCAGTAGCCTAACTCTTTCTTCTCTTCTGATGAGAAGCATAAGATTTCGAAATGCCTAGATATAAACAGCTTTTATAGCTCTTCCCCCCAATGATGTTTCTTCCTTATTGAATTAACAAATAAATTCATGTATATTTGTTATTTTATCTTGTCTATAACTTTCTTTATATGCTCATGCTTCACCCAACATGTCGAGATTCTTATATTCTAACTAGCAGAGAAACCTGACGTTTCCTGGGATTGAATGATGATCAACGAATATTTCACACTCCTATATTTTTATCATCATTAAAATCCGTGAACTCAGCCGGGGAGGAAGCTTCACATGCCTCCATACAGTAACTTAGTCCAAAAGGTATCCTCTTCTAGATTGCACTCCAGAGAACCTACTGTTTCTTTTATAAAATTATTTTGCATAAACTTCTTTCCAGTTAATGAAAATTTTTTTTTTAGATATTTACGTGCAGGGTTTGAACCTACAGACCACATCATGCTAAAAAAAAAAAAAAAAAAAACATGTAAATTTTCAAGTCTTATAAAATTCTTTGCAGTTAATGAAAAAATAAATTAAGACATTTACGTGCTAAGTTTGAACCTATAGACCACGTTAGGCAAAAAAAAAGAAAACAAAAAAACAGGCTATCAACTTACTCACAGTAGAATTTTCATGGCCCGTTGTTCTATCATTGTTGCTACGCGATAACATGGAAAAATGGATTTACCGATGATAGATAAAATAATAGCTTTGATTATCGATTATCGGTAATTATTGGGGGTATTCTGAGACAAAACTTAACTAAGATCACTCCGAGACTTATACACTAAAGTTCTGTAAATTTTAAAGAAAATTTATTCGGCCGTTTCAGAGTCTATAAGGAACGAACTCACACACAGACACAGAAACAAAGTTGCATTTATATAATTGTAGAGATAAGTCTCCATTTAAAGAATCCTTAAATATTAATACCCTCTGATATACACACACACGTTATATATATATATATATATATATACATACACACACACACTCCAGAATAATAGGATAAGGAGTTATAATATTTCAAATTTATTCTTTGTCTTACATAGAATAATAAAAATCTTTTGATTTGAAAATTAAACATTTTACGTCATAATTTTTTTAATTTATTGAATGACTAAAATTATATATATATATATATATATATATATATATATATATACATACATATATATATATATATATATATATATATATATATATACATATATTGAGATATATATATATATATATATATACATATATTGAGATATATATATATATATATATATACATATATTGAGATATATATATATATATATATATACATATATTGAGATATATATATATATATATATATACATATATTGAGATATATATATATATATATATATACATATATTGAGATATATATATATATATATATACATATATTGATATATATATATATATATATATATATATATATATATATACATATATTGAGATATATATATATATATATATACATATATTGATATATATATATATATATATATATATATATATACATATATTGAGATATATATATATATATATACATATATTGAGATATATATATATATATATATATACATACATATATTGATATATATATATATATATATACATACATATATTGAGAGAGATTTTTAGATGAAGATTGGTAATTCATATTATTTAGATAATTTGAACTACTGTTCTCATCTCGAATAATAATAATCATAGTGTCATTTATCAAATTCCGTCATATTTGTATATAATTACAATATCACGTCAGCTGATATCTGTGCTTGACGATCTTAAACATAGTCTTTCTTCTCTTCTAGATAAAAAAAAGAAGAATTTTTACAGGGGAATATTTTACGTTATGCCAGCCGGTGTAAAGTAAAATATTCCACTGTAAAAATTCTTCTTTTTTTTTTTTTTATCTATAAGAAAAGAAAGACTATTTTTAAGTTCGGATTTTTTCGATTTTCAATACTTATTGAATGAATTTCTGTACAAACCATATCTAAGAACACTGTCAGACATATAAATTAGCTTTGCATGAAATTTGCAAAAGGTAAGCTCAGCCGTTTCAGAACCTATGAGGAAGGAACTCGCACACACACAAAGTGACTTTTATATAATAGTATATATATATATATATATATATATATATATATATATATATACATACACATACACAGTCCTGGTCAAAATCATAAGACCACTTAAGAAAGTAAGCGTTTATGCATATTATCGAATTTTTAATCAAACAAATGATTGAAACCATTGCCAAAAGGGAAAATATGATGGAAAAAATGAATTCTGCTTCATTCGAAACCTTAACCCTAATCTAATAATTATTTTTTAAAAAACAAACATTTTCACCCGGTCAGAATGATAAGACCACTTTAATAAAATCAGCTAATTTTGAAAAAATGAATACGAAAAGCTTTCTATGTTACTAAACGCAACTTGTTAGTGGATAAAAAACATCTTACTAAATTATAAATGGCAAAAAGGAAACCATTATCAGAGTTTGAGAGAGGAAGAATCTTTGAGTTTAATAGGGGTGGACTCTCCCATAGACCCATTGCAAACGAAGTGAATCGTAGCAAAACGGTCATCACAATTTTTTTAAGAAATCCAGATCAATATGGGCACAAAAAGAGTCCAGGTCGACCAAAAAAAATAACCCCATCACTGGATCGCCGTATCAGAAGAAGTTTAAAAAAAACTCCAGTATGAGCTCAAGTCGATTGAAAAGCCAAACAGCAGCAGAATGTAGTCCTAAAACCATCAGAAGGCATCTGAAAATGAAGGGTTTCAATCATTTAAAGCGACTGCAGAAAGCACGTCTTTTTGAACAGCACAAAACTAACCGACTTAAATATGCTGCCAAATACCAGACTTCGGATGAAGAGAAGTGGGAAAATGTAATTTTCTCCGATGAGAAAAAGTTTAATCTAGATGGTCCAGATGGATTTCAACACTACTGGCATGATAAAAATTTGCCCAAAGAGACTTTTTCAACTCGGCATAGTGGAGGAGGGTCTTTAATGATCTGGGGTGCTTTCTCGTCAGCTGGAACCCTAAAGTTGCAAGTAGTGAAAGGCCGGCAAACATCATTGAAGTATATTTCAATGCTTGAAAATGCTTCTATCAGGACTGAAGGTCCACGTCTGTGTGGAAGAAATAGGATTTTCCAGCAAGACAACGCTGCGATACATACTTCTCGAAAAACACGAGAATACTTTTCTTCAAATAATATAGAATTGTTAGATCATTCAGCATGTTCTCCGGACCTCAATCCCATTGAAAATCTTTGGAGATGGATGGCAAAAGAAGTGTTCAGGGATGGAACCCAGTACGATTTGATAAAGGAACTTTCTGATTCAGTTTTCAGTATATGGGATAAAATTCCTTTGCAACTGATAAAAAACTTAGTCGCAAGCATGCCGAAGATCATTTTTTAAGTAATTCGTAATAATGGAGGCTATACTAAACACTGAGACCCTTTTTAGTAATTTATAATTGCCTTTTGTTAGATAAATTATCAGTGGTCTTATCATTTTGACCAGGTGAAAATGTTTGTTTTTTAAAAAATAATTATTAGATTAGGTTTCGAATGAAGCAGATTTCATTTTTTCCATCATATTTTCCCTTTTGGCAATTTCTGGGAAGAGTTACGCAATGTTCATAATAAGATGTTTCACACATTACCATTTGATTTGTGGAATGACGACACATAGACAAACAGTTACAAATATCGATTCTTTATTTCATTGGACCGGTCAAATGATGATGACGTCAGGAATTCACATTTGTTCTACATAGTTTAATCTTTCTACCCTTCGCTTCCAAAGAGTAGTTGACCACTGACTGACTTTCCTGATCTCTGCTGACTAGCAGATTCAACTATTCTGCCTCAACTACTCTGATCTGACTAACTCTGGCTCCTATATTGAGAATCTCCCTTTTTCTATGACGTCAGAAGTGTGCTTCCCAAACGTGACCAATTCACGTGATTACGTACACGTTTTTCCTAACACACTATGGACAAAAAAGAATTCTCAACTAACCTATTTTTAACCTAACTTATTTTTTAACAATACATGTTTAATTTGCATTGCTCCTTCTTTTTAGCTGATATTTTTAATATTCACTTTTGTAAAAGAATGAACAATCAATTCTTTTTACAATATAAACAATATCTAACTATTTATAATAGAATTTTACTATGGGCCTTTTTAACATTCCGATTTCAAACCTCTATCTCTCAACCTTGCTTACAAGGTTCAAGTCTCGGCTTTTCCTAATCTCATTTTCACTTATCTAATGTTCTTATTTACATGGAAAGGGGACAACCTTTTTCCTGTAACAAATAAACTAAAAGGATTTCATTTGCTTGTTTTGATTATTCTTGAAACTGCTATAATCTTTGAACGTTCCTGGAACTACTTTATTTTATATGTAAAAATGATGAAACCTTTTTACATTTTTAATTTCGTTTAAAAAATAAATATCTAAAAAAAAAAAAACCCGAAAAAACTCTTCACCAAATAAAATAATTTGGTAATCTAGCATGAAAAAAAATAATTCCATGTAGGGAGTAACATTTTTTTTGTTAAATTACATGTGGAAAGTTAGTAACAATAAGTTTTATCTCGAAATGTAATTAAGTAATTAAGTTTTGTCTAAGTTTTTAACAAAAAACATTTTTACAGCCTGCATGAAATAATTTTTCATGCTAAAAAGGACCCGAGTAGAAACTAAATTTTTAAGGAGAAAGGGCCAACAAAGGCTAAATTGAAACTTAAAGCAACACTTTTAGAAACTTGAAAAGCTAAGACAAAAACAAATAACCCCGAAAATTTCCTTTATTTACGAAAAACAAAGCCAGTAAAAAAGTGCCGTTACAAAAAAACAAAAACAAAAAAAACAGTGAAAGGAATTTCATTTTGTTGTTAAACTTTTGGCAAGTCACTCATACGTTAATGTTTATAATATAAACGTTATTTTTTCAGAGTCATTATGTCAAAAGTTGTCGTGTTGCGGTTTGCAAAAACGGTTGCCGTTTACCTTTTTCTCTTCTTTCCCTCTTTAGGGTTTAAGGTTCGAGTCTATCTATGCGGCTATTTTTTTTTTTTTGCAGTTGCACGGGCACTTGCTGCTATTTTTATTGAAACAAAAGTTGGTTTGATTCATTTATGTTTTATTTTAATTTTTTTCAGCGTTTGGGCAACAAAAATTGACCAATATCTGGAGAATAGCTTCTTCTCTTTGTATCCCTTCTGCCGAAATATCTGATGGAAAGGGTATCACGTATTTCTTCTTTTTGGGAGCGATTACGTTTACATGTTTTCATCCGTTATTTTATTTTGGAGGAGTATTGGCGTTGTCCATGATAAGAGTGATCAATATCCTTAGTATAGCAAGTGTGCTCAACACAGAACTTCATGTCAACCCAGGCAACGCTGGGTACCTATGCTAATATATATATATATATATATATATATATATATATATATATATATATATATATATATGATTACATATATCTGTACTCCTATGAATTTGTTTGTTGTTTTTTGTGTGTATTGATATTCATATTAACCCCCCCCTTTTTTCTATTTATTTAAAAAGAAAATACAACTTTGCTATACATGGGTCATGGAATTGCATTCATCTGCAAAAGAGCTGCCTATTCTTTTAAACATTCGTTTTAATTAATTCTCTGCTTTTTCGGTTTTTTATAGGATGATTATCTTTAATTAACAATTACGAGGAATTATATTCATGCAGATATTATACATGATTTATACTTGTGTAAAAAGATTATAGTAAACACAAACATATTTATGTATGCGTATATATATATATATATATATATATATATATTTGTTTAAAAAAAATTGCCTACCAAACTCTTCTGTCAGTTTTTGGTCTACAGACATGAAACTTAATATATAGAGTATTCGAACCCATGCAAAACTTTATATTTGGGTTTTAGCCGGGGAAAATCGGGGCAAGTGTGAAAATTAAAAAAAAAAAAAAAATGGAATTTGCCAGGTGGAGATCGAACGACGGCATTACAAATATGCATGCATAACGTAATAGCTATTGGTTCATGTTTTAATTTTTAGCCTTGTAGCAAGCATGTCTTCATAGCTCTGGCATTAACATCAAAGGAAAAAGTAAATCGTAAGCTAAACGTTTTGGTTTCGATTCTGGGGGATGGAGCACAAGTTATTTTTTCCAACTTCTTAAATCATTACTATATATTGGGTCCAATATAATATAATATCATCAAAATAATACAAAATTTGCATTAATCAAAATATCATATTTAAGTGTATTTTACGACCGGGTAATGCCGGGCGGCCTGCTAGTATACATATATAGATATACATATATATACACATATTCGCCACGCAGTCAGACTACTACTAATAATAATTAGCAGTTTAATTAACACAGCTAGCAGTCTCTACAAACTATTACTATTGTTGATATCTCACACACATCTTTCTATTTGGCAACTCTCACTCAGAGAGATAATCTTCGAATTCCCACAATGCAATTCGCATACACGAACACAAAATACTGTGAACGTTTTTTTTTTTTGTTTTTGTTTTTTTTCCCCTAAATAAAAATCTTTATTATGTTTACACTGTTTATCATAGCCTGGCCGTACAATACACACATTTTTTCATCATTTGCGTTATTCCCATTTTTTTTCTTTTTTATTGCAGAATTTTTACACGGTCCACAACACCTCTCAACAAATATATACGAAATAACATTTGAATCTAAACAGTCATGTTTAAAGGCACTGGCCTACAATGATATTCAACAATGTCTATTTATATAAAGTTTGGTTTGTTTATACACTTGCAAATAAAGAATTAATGTATAAACTAATTAACTGATCATTATTAATTTGAGAACATAACTGCAAGACGTAACCGATGATAATATGGTTTATGTTTAGTTTAATTTAATTTTATACAAAAGGTGGTAAACAGAAGACATATTTTCGTGAAATTTTAACAATAAGTATTGAATACAAATTAATAAATATTACCGACATTTCATTTTACTGCTTATTTTTCTGATATTTTAGCAATATGTATTAGACATTAATAAATATTCCCAAAATTTCAGAGTCTTTGGAGTGTTCAAAAGGTTTTAAGCTGCATAATATGAGCACAATCTCCTATTTGAAAATTCAAATGTTTCAAATTTGCATTATATTTTACAATTAAACAAGATTTGCTGAATTTCATTTTCTTCTTAAAACCCCGTTAAGCTTAAGTCTTAAATTTGAAGCATTTTCTAGAATCAAATAATGCAGTGGGTTTTGATCAAAATTGGAATAAAGATTCTAGACGAAATGTTTGGTATAATTATATCTGGATTTTAATCTTTACAATAAGCCATAAAAGAGGTGGAAAACTGTTCTGTTCGTGGAATTCATTTTTCTTCTAGTTGCATTATATAAGACGGTAATAATTAATAATGTTAATTTGCTATTATCATGTTAATTTGCTTCTGTATTTGAAAATAAAAAAAATAAACTCATCATTTCGAGCTCCTAATCATACAGGTCTTCCCAACAAATATACTTATACCATGACATTCACTCCGGTTAGTCAAAAGTTGGGATAATTAAGAATCAACACATGATGAATAACAAGATGAAGAGAAATTCAAAATAATTGATGGGATTCTTAAATATGGAGCACACATTTTGTAATGGCTCTTCTCGCACTGGTAATTTACTGTCGAGAAAGATTTCAAAAACTAAATCTACCACAAAATTAGATTTTATTTTCTCATATACTTTTGAAACTACCTTCTGCATGTATTATTTTGCAAGCCCGGCGTTCATTCAAAACAAAATCTTATAAATTGTAATCTTTTCAGGCATCATATTCTCTGATTGGTTTACAGAAATCCACAAATTTGGATAAAATCGAATTCCCAACTGCAAAATGTATTCTCGTTTATTAAAACTTTTCGAAATGATTGTAGCCATGAGTTTTATTTTTATTTTCTGACATTCATTTCATCTAAAAACCAAAACTGACTTATTTTTCTTTATACATTGGTTAGTTAAATTATTTGTTATATTAAGGTGACGTTTTGAGTTGATAGCTATAATAGAAGTTACTTTTTTCCTCTCGTTTGTTTAGTAATGTTTTACATTTATACATGAATATATAGATAAGATAAAATGGGTAAAGCGGATATACAAACATGATGCTCATTGAAAACAGCATATGAAAAATAAAGATAGGGAGAATAGAAGAAGGGGAGGAATATAATTTAACATACACAGACACAAACACACACACATATATATAAATAGATATACATATATATATATATATATATATATATATATAGTGTGGAAGCAAAATCAAGACTTCAAACGGGGTGTTGATGGCAACAAAAAGTGTATTTCATTTTACGTTACAATTGTTTCCATGTCCAGTCGAACAATTTCAAACATTATACCGTTTGAAAATTTTCCAAAACCAGCATTTCTTCAGACTTTATGAATAAACATACTTTTGACAATAGAGTATTTTTGAAGAGAAAGAAAAAAGAAAAATTCCCTTAACGGGAAAAGCGTGTGAGAAACATTTACCTTTGCTGTAGTTACGGAAATACACTTTTTGTTGCCATCAACACCCTATTTGAAGTCTTGGTTTTGCTTCCACAGTATATAAATGCTCAATTATGAAATATGATAATTTTGTAGCTTACTCCTTAAGTCAACTCTTTCTGGCTTAAAACTCATTGGTATATGAAAACTTACTGAATTACACGAACTCAGTATATTACATACATATATATATATATATATATATATATATATATATATATATATATATATATATATATATATATATTATAAGCTCTATCTCCTATTTGGTTTTATCGAGTTTTTACATCTAGTTGAGATTACTTTATAAATATTAATTCTTTAACATTTATAATATACTTTAGTTTTACCATCTTGGATCATTTTGGTAAATTTAATTGTAATTTTTATTTTATATATATATATATATATATATATATATATATATATATATATATATATATATAACAGCCTATATATATATAGATGAATGAATAGATAGTTATATATATATACAAACATATACACACACACGCGCGCGCAGATATATATATATATATATACATACAGACTATATATACATATATATAACACAGACATATATATAAATATATGTATATATAAAAGCAAGAAAGAATTCTTGTAAGATTTTAATTCATAAGAGTTAATCTCATAAATTCACATTGCGTTTATATAATACTAACGAGGGGTACCCGGCGTTGCCCGGGTGTTTTTCGGGGTATGTGAAAAAAAAAACCCGAAAATGTGAAAAAAAACATGTTCCCGTGAAAAAAAAAAAACGAAGCCTTCACGACGCGCAGTTGGAAAATAGTAAAGTGTTAAAAAAAACAGGTGCGCGTTTTTGATTGACGTGACGGCGATAGGTATTCAGCAGTAAGCATTTTGTGTGGGACAGTTTTGAATGAGGTGAATAAATCGGTTTGTTTGTTTTTAAAAACCCGCTCCCTGTTTATTAGGAGGAGCGAAATGAAAGCTACAGTCTGATATGACGAAGTCGTCATTGAACAAACGTTACTTAGCTCTCTTAAGACAACTGGCTTTCGGCCTGTGATTAGAGTCGAGTTTTGCTTTTTTTTATACCAAAAACCGAATGTAACACGTGCCGATGCGGGAAATGTCGAATAATTAACGTTTGAAAGTCAATAAAATTAAATAGACAGGCGAGCTCCGTGGATAACTCTGAGATATTACAATTTATAGATGATATAAAAAGTTTTAAGAAGTTGTGAAGCGAGCAAGCGCTTCTCTGAAAGAAGCCTTTTGTGGACATCGAAGAAAAGCGTACATACATACATACATACATACATACATACATACATTTTCGCTTTTATATATATAGAAGACTCAAAACGAAGTAGAGCTATATTTTAGTATACATTTTTAATTCATCTTTTTAGCTTCATCACTGTTAGACTGACCTGACGAGGTTTGGCTTTAAATAAAACTATAACTGATATCAATAAAAAATTTATATATATATATATATATATATATATATATATATATATATATATATAGTTCAGTGAAAACGTGTGCTTTTTCATATATTGCTTATATTTCATGCACACTAATCTTTTTTTAAAATCGAAGTTCGAGATTTGTTAAGATATAACAACAGAACATATATAAATAAACAAAAATTTTGCTAGATTGCAAAGTCCAATATTTTTTTTTAAACAAAAACTTCGGCACATTTACAGATCTGTTTCGTTCATGGAAGAAAAATCGATATACTTATTTGTGAATTCATCCGAAAACACAGCAAAAAAAAAAAATAATAATAATTGGTAAGATGAATAACATTGTTATATATATATCTCTATATAAATAAAATGAACTCATTTTTTCCCGTCTGATTTTGACATTAATAGGATTAAAAATCAAGATATTTCATGCAAATATAATATGCACAAACGGCAGAACAATATCTGAGGTGTGTTATAGGCTTATTATTTCTCAAATTCCTAGATAATCTTAGATTTCTATACTTTTTCTGTTGAGAAGTCACGGCCAAAATCGGTTAAGATCAATGGAAGTGGTAAAATATTTTCTCTCTAATAAATTCCTCCTCCCCCTTCCACCACTTAACACCGTTTGGGGATCGTTCACAAGGAACAGTTGAGAAGAGAACACCGGTTTGGCTTCGTAGTTCTTTCATGTGAAGTTATTTAAAATCACTAAACTAAGCTGCAGTGCTCTGTGGCGTAGTGGTTAGCGTGCTGGACAATTCACATTATATTTTCACGTTCGCGCCGACCTACCGTAGTCGTTTTTTTTTAATTTTATTTTCCTAAACAACTGGAATGGACTTTTCTTGGTGGCCGAACTGTTAACGTTGCAGATGTTTTTTTTTGGGTTTTTTTCACACTTTATTTTCCTACTTTTACTCATGACTCCGGGTTTGATCCTTCCTACTTACCTACCATAACATTTTTTAAAACTCCCCCCCCCGTCCCGGAAACAAACACTCGGGCAACGCCGGGTACCCCCGCTAGTATATATATATATATATATATATATATATATATATATATATATATACATATGGTGGCGTGTGTCTATTTAAATAGACATTCCGACGAGTTATTTACGGGCGTCGATTCCATGGTTGAGTGGGAGAACTGCCGACTGTCAACACGACGGTTCTAGGTTAAATTCTTGGCTTGGGAGAGATGCTAGTCTAGCGGCACTGATGAGTTGTGATACAACGAAACAGGACTGTATGTCAATGACTACAAATATATATATATATATATATATATATATATATATATTACAATCGAAAAATGCGAGCATGAAAAGTAATATGGTTAAGTTTAAACATGGAAAAGTAAAGGACTAGTTGTTAAAACTGGAAAAGAAAAGGACAAGATATTCTAGTAAAAAATATAATAAATTTGTAACTTAAAATATTGCAGCATTAAGAATTGATTATAAAATGTTATAAATTGAATGTAAAAAAATTATTAATGCTGCCATATTTTAAGTTATAAATTTATCATATTTTTACTAGAATATCTTGTCCTTTCCTTTTCTAGTTTTAACAACTAGATTTTTACTTTTCCATGTTTAAACGAAACCATATTACTTTTCATGTTCTCATTTTTCTATTGTAATGTATGATTTTTCCAAGCTTCCAGTAAATTTACTTGTTCTTTGTTTAATTTCAGTCTTATTTTTTTGTCACCATAAACATAACATACACATATGTAATAACAATGTACGGCACTTGTCTGCTTTTTAACAAAATCCCCCTAATTATCTCCATTTCATGCTTTCATTCTCTCTGTTTAACTTGTTACTTCTCTTTTTGAGAGAGCGGTGAATTGACCGCAACAGTAGTCGTTGAAGCGACGTGGTTGCTATGGAAACCAGTCATAAAAACGTCGCTCACCTCCTTACATTTTTTTACGATTTTGAACACCAGTAAATTCATCATAACTTTTGTTTTACTGAACGACCCTTGCAAATTTTTTTCACAATATAGCTCAGAAGGTGTTCTATAAACTGCAATAATTGTTTAAAATTTGGTCGAAGCTATCATAATCCAAATGGGTGGAAAAATTTGCTCTCGGGAACCATTTTAATTCTAACATACTGAAAAAATTTGAACTTTCCCATTTTTCCATAATTTTGGACAACCCACAATGACCGTTTAAACCATAAATCCAGAGAATTCTCATCATTCTCACTCCAATTTCATCATCCAGACCACTTTTCCTATGTTTTTTAGGGTGCAGAATCCAAATCTGGCATTAGAAAACCATGAAACTGTACTGTTTTCTGGGAAATTATGATTTTAACCCCTTTTTAAGCTAATTTCAGTTAAATATTGGCCATAAAGCAGACAAAATTATTGATTGTTTTTTTTTTTTCAAAATTTATCCATTATAATTAAATATTTCCATTTTTATAATTAAACATTTCCATTTTTCTCATTTACAAATTTTCAATATCTCACATTTTATTTTATTTTCGATACACAATTATAATGAATAACATGAAAAACATTGGTCTCATTGAGATTTTCAAGAACTGCAAGAGATCAATTCATTAAAGAGCCAGACTTTGATGAAGTTGTGAAACAGGTCATCCAAACTAGAGATCCCACCTAGTAATAAACTCCTATCTGATATCAAAGTTGTGTTCAAAGACTTTCAGCAGCAACAAAACAAGAATCGTTCAGTGCTCAGTTCTTCCAGGTCATTTGATGAGAAGGTAGTCCTCCAACATCACAGCTATCAAAGCATCCTCTGGAGAAGTCAGTGACCATTAACAACGCCAACGACTGAGTGACTATATGGATTCAACCAAAACTGCTGCTCGAGCACAGAGCATTTCCCCCCACCAAAATGTTTGCCTAAGGTTTGAAGAACAAATACCTTCAAAACAAAGAGGTTGCTAAAGTGGGATACTCTATCCTACGCAATGAGTCCATCCAAGACCGACACGTTTCATTGGAGGTTTCATCTGCCATCTATGAGAGTGGCAAAATGACCAAACAGATTTACACAGGCATTTGTTTACTCCTGAAAGATGCTGGAGCTATCCATCATACGACAAGCGGTTGCAATTTAAGAAGGAGTAGAGTCAACAGTACAAAAACTTGCAACTTCATACAGTGGTGTGAAGTACCATTACCTCCAGTGCTTGCAACTTACATCTGCCCAATTGTTTTCATCATCATTTCAGTTGCCCGCATTCTACAACCTTAATGAGATCCAACTGAAAACTGTTCATCCAAGGAATCGATAGTAGTGAATTAAGAGCCAAGATTGATCAATTGGTACTGGACATGGATGTCATTTTAACCATCATTAACTCAGATAGGAAAGTGAAATTGACGAGTTCAAAGAATTTTGTCATACTACATATCTCCATGTTAGTTCAATTCCATGGATTGATATCACTCCAAGTGCTCATGTTGTTTTAGGGCACAGTGCTGAGTTAATTGCAGAAAATGGCAACATTAGTCTGCTCAACTATACAGAATCTGGCATTGAGGCAAATAACAAGTTCCTATGTCAGTATCGGATAAACAAGTCTCGAAAGACAAACTAATTTGACAATTTATCAAATTATATTAACAGACTTTGGAACAAGAGTGATCCCATTGTTATGAAGACAAGAGAATGTTTAAACTGCAGACATTGCAAGTCATTAGGTCACAGCATTAGAAGTTGTGAGCAGCTTAAAACTACAATTCATGGTTGAAACAGTGAATATGAGTCTTTGTTATGCTTTTTGATGATGATGATGATGATGATGATGATGATGATGATGAGTTATCTGATACATCGAGTTAATAAACTAGTTTTTTCATTGTGTAACCTTTTAGTGGTGCATTTTCTCATTCTAAGTGAATATTTGAAAAGTTTGTTTCATGCAGTATCAAATAGAGGTTTCCTTTGTCTTCTTAGCTTGAATAGTTTTAAAGATACAGGCATTTAAAGTTTGTCCGTGAATGCTTAAATTTTGTCTGTCAGCAAATTTATGATGTTTTTCTTCAAAAAGAACGATTTTTATGTTGAATATTAACTTTCCAACATCCTACCATAGTATGCCACCCTATTTTATGTCAAAAATGAACCCAAAGAGTTAAAAAAGCATAACCACTTACATTATACGTATACATATGTAAATGTCCACTTGACCCTCAATTAAGCCCACTGTGATATGTAAATTTGAGTTCTGCACCATGCAAAAAAGATATGACTAAGTCCATCATTTACCCCCTCCCATTTAGCCCCCCCCCCCAAATCCTCAAGGTCTTAACATATTTAAATTTGTGTTCAACACCATGATAAACTGCTAAATAGACATACACAGAAAAATTTGGACAAATATGGTAAAATAGTCCCAAAAATGGAGTGTTTTAGTAGCCCTAAAAGAGCCCCTCGGGTACACGCAAGAGTTATTATAAGTATAGACAAACAAAATTATATAGAAATCAGTTAGTTATAAATTTTCAGAAAGTTTTATAAAAATCCAAGGCATCAATTTTTTTTAATAAGCACAAAAGTATCAATTTTAGTCATTTTAACCCGAAGTCACCCCTAGGGGGTGGGGGGCAAACTTAGATTTCCCGGAAAATCCGCTCTGTTTCTTTTTTACTCATATCATGTTTAATGTTTGTGCAAAATTTTTAAAAGTTCCAAGGCGTAGTTATTGAGAAAAGAACGGACGAACGGACAAGAGTGAATTTACAGGTCCACCCTTCTTTTGTCGGGGGACCAAAAATCACATCTAAATCAAAAACTATAACTGTAATCTGCTCCAAACAAGAGAATCAAACTATTTTTTATTTAAAAATATAATAATCATTTTTACATGCTTAGGACTGTTGTTTTCATCAATGCTCTGACTCCCGTCTAGAATCAATTGAAATGAATGGCTTTAGTCTTAGGGAGGCTCCATATTTTGACAAGAATCTGGGTCTGACTTTTACTCCTAATCTGAAATGGAACACGTACATCAAATCTGTGACCAATAGTCGCTGGAAAAATGGTTTGATCATTCTACTGTCCAGTATATATCTTATTGCTGATGCAATTCTTTACCTGCATAATAGCCAAGTACATTCTAGGATGGAGTACTGTTGCCACATCTGAGCAGGAGCTGTTTGAAGCACCTATCCTGCCTTGACAGAGTTCAAAACCGACCGTAGCCTAGTACGGAATGCCTTGTTTCTCTTCTCTGCAACCTCTTTCCCACAGAAGAGATGTTGCAAGCCTGTCTCTGCTCTATTGTTATTTTCATGGCAAGTGCTCGTCTGAGCTCCAATCTATAGACCCCTCTTACCAAACTTTCATCAAAAAACTTGTCTAGCTGAAACCACAATAATTTCCCCCACTCTTTATCTGTGCCTAAACCTAAATGTGGATTCTATGAACAAAGCTTCTTTCTAAGAACTGCATGCCTGTAGAACTCTGTTCCGTTTTCCTGCTTTCCAACTGACTACAATATGATTGTCCAATATGAACAAATGCTTGATAAGCCATCCCCTTAAGTAATCCAATTTACTAAATTTCCACTAGTAACGAGTACTAAACTGTTGTCAATGACTACCTTACACTCATAAACCCTTATCCTCAAGTCGCCTCCAGGCCTTGATAAGAGGTGATTCCTTTGTAAAAAAACAAAACAAAAATAACCCATATATTAATTAGGATTGGATAGCAACCAAACACCAGCATCTCTGCACAAATTAGTGCCTCAATTGCCATGAACAGCTTGGCAATGGTGCCACCTATGGCGTCAAACCATTTTCTCCAAATTACCAATTACTAAACGAGATATCTCTTATAGACTTAAAAGAAACACTGTTTCTATTTAATCAGGCCCACCCTGTTATATTGAAACACTACCCTTCATCACGATCAGGGTGAGCTGAATATTGCCTCAGCTTTCTCCTTTTGATCACAGAAGTTCAAAGTGGAAGTCTTCCGTGTTCAGACAACACTTTTATACTGAAGAGTAATAAAAGTTACTGTTTGCTATGTATACGTGTCCGGCCTCCCTTTCTATTCAGTCTATCTATACTAAGCCCAAGTGTCAATTCAGGGTGGAATGATAAAATTGTCACCCCAGAAAACACGACATGATTCCATTTCCATTTGAGGAAAACCAGTTTTCTTTGCTTGTTGCAAAACATTTACTAGTTGGCCAGTTGTGTAGTGATAGGAGCCGTCTATCATGTCTAAAAGTGACACAATGTAGACAGATTGCAGATGCGTCGCTGTACAACTCATGCTCTCTATCGATCCAAGTTATGACAACAGGACCATTGCCAGCACTCTGAAAATGCACCGCTAGATTGACACAAATAACAGGAATGTGCCTAGGGTGATGAAAATAAAGTTTCCGGACACAGTTATGGCCTTTGGTGTAGTTTCAAGTGAGGGCCACATCATGCCACCTCACATCTTTGAAGTCAGCTTGAAAGTCAACACCAAAGTGTACCTGGATGTGCTGAAGAGTATGGTGATCCCCTGATGCAATTAGGTTGCCGTTAGCAAATCCTGGGTGTTGCAGGAGGACTCGGTGCTGGCCCACAAGTCCAAAGAGACCCAAGCTTGGTTTCAGAAGGAGTGCTACGACTTTGTACCCTTCTCTCACTGCCCTCCTCCTCCCCGACCTGAACTACTTCGTTTGTTCATACATTGAGAACATCACCAACATGACTTCCCACAACACCAAATCAGCGCCATCCACCAAGTATTCGTTTAGCTCCTGCTGGCGCTTGTGGAAAAGACATGCACCCAGTTCCGAACCCGTACTGAGGCAGCGATTGAGGCTGAAGACAGCTACAATGAATAGATGTCAGCTCTACTACATAATCAAGTTACTTGAATTGATTTTTTCAATAAAAGTTTTAAAATAGTGTTGTATTCTTTAGGGTGACAAATTTATCGTTCCACCTTGTATAAGTCAAGAGGTATTTGCTTAATGGTCTGGTTCTTTGCTTGGTTAGAATTTTGCAAAATTTCACAAAGAGCAATATTCCATAGATCAATATTCACATGCAAGTTAGTACATCAAGTGCCAAAACAGTTTGCGTTCCATATGGTTCCTATTTACCTGTCTCATGAGGGCAGAGTTAGATAAAATGTCAATTTTTTATGTGGGAATAAATTCACCTTCTTAAGGGCACTCTGGATTGCCTTAATGTAAAAGGATTTCTCCCTTATTCACCGAGGATAGAAACGATAAAGGTATAGTATCAAAACAGGTGCCAGACTTTGCTCTAAGCCGATTTTTTTATATGACTTTCTCTGTGGTGAAATTTTTAAATACGTTTATATATGATTTAAAAATCATATAATCCCTTATATATATATATATATATATATATATATATACATATATATATATATATATATATATATATATATATATATTAATAATACTTATATTTTATACAATTCTTTTATGTATTTTATATACTTTTATATATTATTTTCTCAATGAAACAAATTAATAAGTATGAATTACAATTTGACCTTGCGGTCAGCTGCAATCCCAGATATGGTTAGTTTTATCATATAACCAATGAAAGATCCGAAGATGAATTTCGATTGCTGACAAAGTTTTGGTGAAGAAATAAGAATCTCCACAGTTAAGATAAGTAAGAGATATTTTAAATTGAAATGATGTTTATGTTACTTGTATTAATTGTTTTCATCTTGAGTGTTATTTGTGCAACGTTTTGGTTAGTTTGTCCTTCGACCGTCTTCAGGCATGTTGGTTGTTGTTTGGAAAAGAAAAGAGAAAAGTTACTAGCTCTGTAGACATTTTCGTATTCTTTGAGTTAGTCTCTGTTTTATGGCTGTGGTTTCGTATGTGTGAAAAAAAATTGGTTGAGGCAATTCTGATATAATATATATAATAAAATAAAAGGAAGCAACTCTAATAAAGATGGTCAGAGCGCCAAAGCAACCAAAAGGTTGCATAAATAACACTTAAGATGAGAACAATAGTTGGATAAATACAAGTAATACAAACAATCAGCTCTCATCTCAAAAATTCAGAACTAAAATATAATGTTGAATATCCATTTCTGAGGTACCGGAGATAATACTTCGCCAGACGAATAACATCTGGTTGATTAACACAGAGACACCTCAGCTGGTCATAAGAATAACATCAGGCTGATTATCGAAGAAACACCGGTAGGAACACAAGTCGATATATTGAACAAAATACATTAGTTCACTAACAAAACAATACATAGTTGGAAGCCAACACGGCTTGAACAAGTGTTTATACGAGTCAGAGATGCATTCTTAACAATCAATGTGACAATGGCTTCATTGCTGTCTGACAGAGGCATACTTCTGTCCAGTTCTAATAGTTAATTTATTACTAATTGCCTGAAGCGCCTCTACTGGTGAATGCTGCAGAGCTGCTTAAGCATTTTTATAAGCCAGAGTGTGCTAATTGTAGTGCACAATCTTTCCAAAACCACACATTACCTTGCATCTAACCTTTAGGAGAGGAGGAAAATGAAATAGATAGATGAAATCTACATCCCATAGAGAATGTGGTTACATTGAGTTTGTAGGCGAAATCCGGGAATAGATCTATCAGTTAAGGATGCGTGGATGTCCAAAAATGTTATACTAACTGGCAAGAAAGCGGTTAGCTAGTGAATTTTTAAAGGCCAAGTTCAGTCAACTCCCATCTACTCGCCCACCCCTTAACTCCCATCGGCTCGTCCACAGAAATTGAAGATATCTGGATTTTTATGAAAAGATTTCAACAAAATATGGCCCACATTACTCACCTTTACACCAAACGGTTATTTTCCAAAATTAATAATGATTGGTTGATGTGTGTGAGAGTGAACCCTGCATACAGAAGTATATAGACATAACAAACATTATATAAATGGCGATATTGTGCAGAAAATGATTAAATCAATTTATCTTGTTTTGAAGATGGTAGAAGCTGATATTGATGCAGATGAATGTTTTCGACTTCCAGGTGCGCCAATAAATGAGTGTGGAATGTAAATATGCCTCCTTGTTTAATTCACTGAGAGCCCCTGCTATGAAGCAATGTTGATAAGCGAACCACTAGGTAGTCTGCGCGCACAAGTATGCCATTGTAATTGCAGACTCCTTCAAGTTGATTGCAGCAGAAAGGATAGACGTTTGATAACATCGCATATTCGCAACCCATCAAATTATCAGTATTCTCAGAATAGACATTTAACTCATTTGCTGAACGATATGGATACCGCCACACAAATGCAGCAGGAATAAAACCTTGAAAACAAACCAGAACGGATCTATTCTAAAGATGTGTCCATTCAATCATTTTAATGATGAAAAACAGCTATGGATTTTGATTATTTGGATTAATCAGACTACTGTGTTCATCTTGAGTGTGATTTTCACAACTTTTTTTTTTTTTTTTTTTTACAAAGGAGACATCACTACACAGATACTACACTATCATGTTCCATTCATTAACCCTTATCCTCGAGTGGCCTTCGACCTTGATAAGTGGTGACTCCTGAGTAAAAAAAAAAATTGGTTTATAGTTTCTACTGTGGAATAGCAATTTTGGAAGGTGCGAGGGTATTTCAATGTTGAAAATAAATAAATAAATTGTAAACGATTCATGCTATACAATTAATGGAACACACACACTGTTCGTTTACCATGGATGCTACTGAATTGCACATTTATAATTTTCCCAAATGGTGTAACTGATTAAATAAATGTATTTTAGAAAATGATAGGATAATTTAGTAATTGAATCTATCTGCAAAATTCTATCTTCCATCTATTATATAAAGGGTAGTAGTCGGTGTGTGTATCTAGCTAAAATTTTAAAAACTACAAAACAAACCCCCACAAAGTTGGTATATCAGCATTGGTATCAGTTGGTATATCACCACAAAGTTGGTGATCAGTATTGCCCTTTTAAATATCTAAAAAATGCATTTATTCTTTGAGGATTAAGATTTCGTCAGGGAAGAGGTCGTTTTTTTATTCTTTTTCTTTTTCAGCTATTTCCAATGGTATCTGTTGTATAAAAGGAAAGTGAACGACTTAATTTATCATTTTCAATACATTAAAATAAGAGAGAGAGGAATGAGCTGGTTGGAGAAGGATGTGGAAAACGGGAAAGGGAATATCTAGGACTGGGTTATGTTTGAAAATAATTTTTTTAAAAAACTGTTTTCATTGATCTTGTAAGGCACAATTAGTAATTAACTTTAAAAAAAAATCAATGTATTTCTTACTTAACTATCTATGTATTTCTCTCGACTCCACTAACTCCTAATATTAAAAAAAAGAAACTTTATAAGTATTTAGAGAAAGAGTGAGCCTCTTTTCCCAGCCAACTAACATAATGGTTGGTTGGTTGATTGTTTTGTTTTACGGCATATCAACCCTTTTCAGGTTATTTAATGCCAACACTGGTGATTTTGAAGAACGATTTTTTAATATAGTATATTTGTTTTTTAAGTCGTATTCTATTTAACCAATAGTTGGGACCCTAACAGGTACTACCACTCCAGGTCAGAGTGGACCTGGGAGCAATGGCAATTAAAGGGTGGCTCCACACTCCCTAAGGCCTGCAAGCTGGGGCCTCACTGTCGGATATAGTTTAAGGTCATATCCAGGACCCTAACATAATGGAGTTGAATACACCGTAAATATAAACGTAAATTAAATAGCAAAATAATAGGTCATTTTATTTCTATATTATTCAGAAATTAAGAGATTCATTATTTTTAGTTATGCAAAAAGTGGAAAAAAATAATGATAGTGGTTGTGACTTAATAGGGCACAGATACACACAACGTCTATATATATATATCTTAATCTCTCAATATATATATATATATATATATATATATATATATATATACATATATTGAATGAAAGATGGGGAATAAAAATTATATATAACTTTATATCATCAGAACAATAAGGAAAAGTAAAACGGAATTTTTTTTTAAATAAACCTCTTTAAGCCATGACATTTCGAAGCTAAATGCTTCTCATCACAAAAGGAGAAGTGCCAGATTTATGCAAAATATCAACTATAGATAAAAACTGGCTTAATAACATTTTAACATGAAACAATTATGAAGGAATATGATAATATGGTAAAAAATAATCACGAAATGTTAAAAGTAGGTACAACATATAAGAGTAAATCGGAAGGGTATTATATATATATATAAGTAATAGTAAAAAGAAAAATATGGGTCACTATGAAATAATGGGGATTATTAAAGAAGAGCAAATAATAAAAGAAGAAAGGAAAAGATAGGGAAGATAGACGAGAAGTGAGGAGAGAAGAAAAAGAGATAGAAAAAGGTAAATAAGAGATACAGAAATACATATATAAATAAAACGATCTGAAAGTTAAGAAAATACAATCCAAAACTTTTTTTTTTAATCAGGATTAAAAAAACTTTTAGGTATTCAAAAAAAAAAAAAAAAGTAAAAAACAAAAATTTAAAAATATATTGTAATTTTATGTTTCACGTTTATTTCCTAGATTGAGATGGGTATCAGCCTAGCTGCACTAAAAGCTGTGATATAGTGAAAGTCTGCCTGTGGATGACTACATTATATATATATATATATATATATATATATATATATATATATATATATATATATATGATTCAATAATTTTTATCAAATTTAACCTATTTCATCCAATCAAATCTAACATTACATAGCCTATGACATCGTCTTAATTTTATAGTTTTATGTGAAAATTGGTTGAAATCATACAGTTTCTGAATCTACAACAGAAAAAGTCTTATCTACAGTATATGTGGAAATTTTTTCTCTGGTGGACTGTGGTGCACTTGTAAACTAGTCTAGAGCAGGCATGTCAAACTCAAAGTCCCGTTAGGGCCGTAGGAGTCGATTAGTCTTGTTATGAGGGCCACAAATGTTGAATACAATCAGCTCAGACCAAAAGGGAAATTATTATTTTTGGACCAGCAATTTTTAAAGCTCAAAGTCATTTTTACAAAATGCATTTTGAACCTTTATTTCTTTTTTAAAATAAAACCAGCAAAGATTAAAGTTTTAATAATAAAATGTTTAACAGAAAAATATACTTTAATTTTTTTAATAAAGGCTGTTTAAAAATTGACCAAAAAATTTACCCAATTTTATCACTAAATTCAAAAGTTCAAACTTTAAAAATCAAAAAAAAAATTTTTTTTAAATATACTTATGTGACAAAAATTAATGACCAATAAGTAACTCCATGCTTAATTTACAAAACCAAATTCTAATTAAATTCATTTTTCATAAATTTTTAAATAAAATCATTTTCTTTTATAGAAATTCAAAAAATAGTTTTACTGCATTTTTAAAAGGAGATAATCGTCAAAATTCAATATAACTGTTTAACTTTCATTTTAAATAAATTATGATAGTGCCAATACGATAAAAAATGTCATTTTATAAACGTAAACACTACACATTAGAATAAGTAAACTTCAGTTAAATTTCGTTGTTAGGCGCACCCATACAAAAAAATAGAAACATTTAGGCGAAATTATTATTTAGCTTACATGTGTTGTTATGTTTTATAAAACTTGACTTGACTGAAAATTATCTCCTCTCACTTCTACTAATCCGAAATATACCAAGTATCAAACCTCATGCCAATGAGATGTGAGAGAAATGAAGATCATTTGTGCGGGCAGTAAGTGTGTCTATGATGGGCCGCATGTGGCCCAATGGCCATGTGTTTTCGATGTCTGCTCTAGAGAATTGTACCAAATTTGGTGTAAAGCATTCTCTTAGGGTGCTGGTTGTGTCATGAGAGGAAATGTGTGGGAGTAACATACTAATACAACTATTAGAACAATAGACACTTATAGGCTCCAAAGATATTCGTCAGAATTGTATTAAATTTATCATAAAGAACTCTTTGCATCTCAGGCGTGTCATTATGAATTATGAAACTATTACTACTAGTCTGTAAAAATAAATAGTAAAATTGTATGATATGAAAAACCCTTGGAATGTGTTCTAGGCGGTCAAAATTAATATACTATTACCTTTGTTAATAATAATAATAATAATAAACATTTATCACCTTCAAAACTAGTGAGTAGAATTACACAAAATTTAGTATAAAGAAGCACTGTCCTGCTATAAGATGTTTAAATATGTACTTTATAGCTTAGTTAAAAACTGTAATTTGGGTGACTTTTTTGCAAGTGCATTCTTTTAAAAAGTCAATCTACAAAAATATTTTTAATATTACTGGACAAAATACTAATTCAGATCAAATTGTAATATCTCTACCCATATTTCTTCCCATTGGGTAGGAGTGTGTACAAATAGTGTTAAAACCAGTATTTTCCACATAAGATTAGATTAAGAAGAGGAATGGAAAATTCCATTAGAAGTTCAAAATCAGAGTTAGAACCATGTTTTAGAACGTGACGTCACGAACAGAAAGTTAAAAAAAATGAGACATGAGGAAGAGATATGAAGTGAGATGACTGTAAATGCTTTCTCTTAAAACTCTGCCTATAAACTACTCGAGAAAATTGTACCAAATTTGGTGTGAAGCATTCTTTTAGAGAACAGGTGAAAGGAAGCGCAGATAATGTGTCAAAAAAAAAATACATTATCAAAGAACACAATGTCGTTTAACGAACATGTTAGTGTTTTTATTTTATTTTGTTAAGTTGTTGCAGCTACAAGGAAGTAAGAAGACGTAAAAATTTCGGCTACTTTATCATTACTAGGGCTATCCTTCCAACTATGTCACCATCCAATGATCTTACTACTTACGTATGAAGGTGACGAACAGCTGTTTCTGTCAGCAAATATGACGACAGTCAATGAATGAGAATAGAAGAAACTCCTAATGTAATGCTCCATCTTTTTACCTCTCTTAAAATGAGACCGTTTTTAAAATGAACTGCCTCATGAAAATGCACTAGGAAGGAGGCGATTTCAAAGAGATAAAAAAAAAAAGGGAACTGAACGCTTGGAAATAACACAGAATTCAGCTGGAAAATGAGTAAATTTTCTAAATCAACTGCAACGGTTCTGTCCATAGAAGCATCCTAACAACACGGACCAGTAACTGCTAACATTTTATTTTTTAATTATTCTTAAAATGCATTTTTATTGTAGGTGTGGACGACATTTTATTGGCAGGCTTGCAATATCTTTTGATAGCTTTGGCAAGAATTTCCATTACCTGCTCGTGTTTCTGCATGTATCTTACTTATAGGAAAATATTTGTAACTCAAAGTTTTATTTGTAGTCTAGCAGTCAATATATATATATATATATATATATATATATATATATATATATATATATATATATACACACACACACACACACACACATTCTTATTCATTCTGAGCAAGGCATATTGCCACTTGGACATAAAGCAGGAAACTGGGAAGGAAGTCCAAAGTCTAGCAATCTGAGAAAAGAAAATATTAGAGTAGAAGATTTTTTCTGCACCTAAAGACCACAACAGTGGAGGGATGGAATTTTAACTGATAATTTAATGTATTTAGTTTTACCACTTTATTGCAGTTTCACAGATTTACCGATCATCAAAAGTGTCGCAGATTGGCATAAATTGAAAAGCAAAACTGAAAGAATAAATAGCACTATTTGTTTATTTAAATTAGCAGTCACTTAAGATACTGTGTACTGTGAAACTGCAGTGAAGTGATCAAGCTAAATGCATCTAATAATTATTTTTGATATAATTATATTCAATAGGATATTAGAGCCTTTATTCGTCCAAAATCTGTCTAAACGTGATTGTTCTGGTATTTTTAGCACTGGATTCTCGTTTATATATATATTTAAATAGACATTCCGACGAGTCATTTACGGGCGTCGATTCCATGGTCGAGTGGGAGAACTGCCGACTGTCAACACGACGGTTCTAGGTTCAATCCTTGGCTTGGGAGAGATGCTAGTCTAGCGACACTGATGAGTTGTGATACAATGAAACAGGACTGTATGTCGATGATTACAAATATATATATATATATATATATATATATATATATATATATATATATATTAGTAGGGTCCTGAATAGAAGTGTTGCTCTGTACCAACCATCATCACTGACATGAAACCCTGCGCTGAGGATTCCCGAAAGGATGAAACACTAGTGAGGTATTTAATAATTATTAAAGTAAAAAATAATGTCAACCCCTTTAAGAGACTTGTTTCTTATCGTTGAGCACTTTAAGTTGTAATAAAGTTGGTCACCTTAGATCATATGCGCAGATCGTCATATAATGATTAGATCACTCTGACTTACGTTAAGAGCATTTAGTAAGAATAAATGTTTAAATCTCAACTGTATCTCTTGCGGTTGATGGTAGCGGAGTGGTTCAGGTTCTTGCTAATGAAGCCAAACATGACCTGTCTTGCCCGGGGTTCGAGTCTCTCGACTGGCGTTAATCATGACACCCTGCACTGATGATTCTCGAAAGGATGAAACACTAGTGTCTGTAGAGATTTAATAATTAATATAGTAAATAATATATATATATATATATATATATATATATATATATATATATAAGAGCAAATAGTTAATGAAACATGTTAAAAAACACTTTGAAAAAGAGTTAAAATATATTTAATTTGAAAAGTGGATAGTCCTTAATCTGCAGAGTTTCGAAGAAATACTTTCCTTTTAATCAGAGGGTAGGAATTAGCAAAATGCGGGATCGGATTTTGCATACAAAAGTATTTGATGAAACTGCAAGTAAGTCAAAGATCTTACTTGATAACAAAAAGTGAAGCAGAGGGAACATGGTGAAGAAAAAGGTGATTTCACGTAAATGGACAGCCAGGTGAAAGGAATATATATATATATATATATATATATATATTAATACGGAAGTTAAAGGAAGAGAATAAAATCAATTCTTTAAGGGGAGACTTATCGGGATAATACAAAGCTCAACAAACTTGTATTGAAGCTTATTTAGAAGTAAACAAGAAAGGAAAATGATGGTATAAAACTATATATTAATATATATAAATTCATTCAAGAGGGTACACATTTATTTAGAGGTGTTGGTAAGTAGGGACTCCTTATGCCATGTCATTTCGAAGCCTTATGCTTCTCATCAAAAGAGTGTAGAAAGTACTAGGTAACATGATAGAGATGCGACATCTAACAATAGTATCATTAAGAGCGAAACAGATTATTCAGGCTATTTGGAGGAGCTACAAGTGGTTTCTGTGATATAGGAGGCATGTAGTTTGCATTATGTAATAGATGTATGTATATAGCATATTTGTCACAATAGTTTTAATGTATGTGGATAGTGTGTGTGCATAAATTCTTATGGGGTAGTTTGGTTGATAGAAGTTGCTCAGTTAAACCTATACGTATTTGTGTTGTAGGTGTGGAGGGGGTTTACATCAAATAGGGGGATTATGCTATGTTTTTATAATTTTTAGATGGGGGTCTTACTTAATAACAGTGCTTAAATGAAATGTAGTGCATTATGAGTGGTAGTGGAAGAATAAATGTGAGGGGTTGAATTCTAGAGGGTACATAGTACTAGGGTTTTAATAGTGTAAGCTAGAGATAAGCTGAAGGGGAGTACGGAGGTAACAATTCCAAAGGGGTATGGGGTAGAGTGTGAAGAATTATGGAGTAATGATAGATAATATTATAATAATAGTTATTAGGGATGCGTACTTATTTTATAGAAGAGAGTGAAAAATATAATATGGGAAAAGGTTGATGAAAATAAATAAATAAATAAATAAAAAATAAAATAAAAACTATGGGAAAAAGTGGATATAAAGAAGGCAGAGATATATATCACCTCTCGCACAAAAATTCGACAGTTCAATTCCAACATTAAACCAATACTACTGTATGGAGCAGAAACGTGGAGAACAACAAAGACCACCATCGGAAGAGTGCAGGCTTTCATAAACTCAAGCCTTTGAAGAATGCTAAGAATCAACTGGCCAACTACCATCAGTAATGCAGATCTCTGGGAAAGAACTAACCAAATACCAGCAGAAGAAGAGATCAGAAGAAGGAGATGACGATGGATCAGGCACGCCCTGAGGAAACAACAAACGAATATCACACGCCAGGTCCTGACCTGGAACCCTCAGAGAAAAAGGAAAAGAGGCCAACTAAAAACCACCTGGAGAAGAGACCTAGAGGCAGACGCTAAGCTGACTGGCTACTCCTGGAAGGAGTTGGAGCAAATCGCCCAGGACCGTGGACGTTGGCGAGCAGTTGTGGATGGCCTATGTCCCTCTAGGGGCTCAAGGCTTAAGTAAGTAAGAGATATAGGGGTGTGAGGAGTTAAGTTACAAAAGGGATGAAGTAAAAATAAATGAAAGAATTAAAAATGTATAAATATACTTATATGAACTTATCTAAGGTTTAAATAAATAGCCCATAGAATTAATATATAAGATACAACTTAATTCTATGGACTATTTATTTAAGCCTTAGATACTTTGATACGACTTAATCATACTAATATCTTATTTGAGTCTTAGATAATGTCCATATACTTTTTATACAACATGGATAACTTATTTGAGCCTTAGATAATAGATTGATGACTTAATTATGCTGATAATATATTTGAGCTTTAGATAATATTCAGATACTTTTGATACTACTTAATAAGATTAATAATTTAGATAGTGTTAATGTACTTTTTATACGGTTTAATTATATTAACAATTTATTTGAGCCTTAGATACTTTTGATGCAGAATAATATCTCCCATAGCTATTTGTGTACTTGTGTAAATTGGTAAAACTCTATCGATTCCAGTCATAATAAATAAGCAATTATAATTGAAAAATATTTTATGGCCGAATGACAAACTTCTGCTGCTTTTGAAGTATAATTAAAGTGGAATATACGCCGGCATGTATGATCCACCACTAGGGGTTGACAAAGCACATCAACATCTGTTGAGACATTCGCTGTTAATGTCCCATACAAGAATACCAGAGGACATTACGCGAATAACTAAGTATTTCTATTGCTTTGCTCAAATTGTCACACATTGAGAGTATGCGTTTCTCAATACAGATAATTGGGTCAAAAGAATAGTCTTTTATTTTTCTTTTTTGTATTTGTTTTCTTTTAATGGTTTTTTACCGTCATTCAACCTTTTTTATGACTATGAAAATAGCATTTTTCTTTCTTTGTGTTAATGCAGTTAGCGTCTATCTGTCCTAATTGTGGAATTTTGTTATTTGTTCAGTTATTAAGTTCTTGTGCGTGTGTGTGTTGCAGGCTATTTCTGTCTGTATGAAGTTAAGTATATTCATATGTTTATGCATTTTTATATACAGGATTCACCCCTAAACAAATAAATCAACCATTATGAATTTTGGAACATCACTTATAGGCGTAAAGGTTCAAAATGTTGAATATGTTTAGTTTAATTTAATTTATTCGAAGAAAGTAAAAAGGAGTGAAAACTTTTCACGAAAATTCTAACATTTTCAATTATTGTGATATTTTAGGCATAGATATTAATATTTTCCAAAATTTCAGTTTCCTTTTGTAGTATTTTAAAGCGATTTTATGGCGTGTCATATAGGCACAACTTAGCATTTAAAAATTAAAAATATGCATCGAATGTCGTCCATTGTCATTAGATACCAATTAAGCAAAATTCCTTGAATTTCAATTTCTCCTTAGACCCCTTAGTTTCAAACCTTAAATTTTGGACATGTTCTAAAATAAAAAAAATCATGTGATAGATTGTGATCAAACTGGATACAAACCCCAAACAACAATTCGCCTTCTCCCCTGAGACTCACATTTACAAATATCCGGGGACTTAGAACTAACTTGGACAATGTAGAATCATTTCTCCTAGCAAACTCTCCGGATATCTTAGCACTGAGACCAACTTACACCACACCATCCATTCTAACCAATTTAACATGTCTGGTTATCTCCCATTTTATCGTAAGGACTCTGACAGACACATGCACTGACTTGGTGTCTATATTCGTAACCCCCTCCCCACGACTAAGGAATTTAACTAGAATCAGACGACCAGGCCTTCATGTACTTTAGACTAACGTTGCAGCATAGCGTTAGCTATTTATATTTTTTCCACCGTTCTCCCTTAACCAAGGACTCAGTCACGTATCTGATAGCATGGATGCAACTCTTTCCCTAATCAATCACGTATCTGACAGCATAGATGCAACCCTTTCCATAGACACTAGCGCCCAAGTACATATATTTGGTGACTTTAATATCCACCGTAGTAACCGTCTTGGCTTCTCTAGTTATACAGACACAGCTGGTAGCATCACACATAACTTTTCTATATCTCATTCCCTCATATAGACAGTATCGTTTCTGGTCCATCTCCCAGATCGTCAGGACCAACCATTTTGTTTTTTTATACAAGATTGTGTAAAAAACTTTGGCTACAAAAACAAAATAATTAATTTTCATTGATTGGTAACAAAAGAAAATAAAAACAAGCAGTAACAATTTAACTTATCTCCTCGACTTGTTTTTAATTATTTGGCATTTCTACACTATTGGGACGAGATTTTGTAGTCGATAAATGCAGTTTTCATATAAAAAACAATGTTTTCAACTGATTTTTTGGCAATTCTAATAAGTTACAATGGTAGCTTCCAAATTATGCAGTCGGAATTACCTGAATATTACTGAATTATTAAAAAATAACTTTAATCGTGGTAGCAGGTAAAAAATTGCTGCCATCTTGTTTAAATCAGAACGGAAAATTGCCTCCCTTTTGAACTCTCTGGTGTCTTACGATCGTTTACATTAAATTCTTAATACAAGGAATACGTAGATACCATTGTTTTCATGTGAAATTCAGTATTACGATTTCCAAAATTTCGTCCCAATAGTGTAGAAGTGCCAATTATTTTTTTTACTTTGTTAACCCCCAAATAACATATCATGGATTACTGTGATAGGGCTAACGGCACAGACTGAAAACCTGGGTGTTTACTTTGTTAACCCCCAAATAACATATAATGGATTACTGTGATAGGGCTAACGGCACAGACTGAAAACCTGGGTGTTTACTTTGTTAACCCCCAAATAACATATCATGGATTACTGTGATAGGGCTAACGGCACAGACTGAAAACCTGGGTGTTTACTTTGTTAACCCCCAAATAACATATCATGGATTACTGTGATAGGGCTAACGGCACAGACTGAAAACCTGGGTGTTTACTTTGTTAACCCCCAAATAACATATCATGGATTACTGTGATAGGGCTAACGGCACAGACTGAAAACCTGGGTGTTCCAAGTTTGAACCAGGTTTGTTCCACAGATATACTTTCATCAAACTCACACTTGACCTTGTGCTTAACTTCCTGGAAGGGAGGAAAATAAACTAATGCACTGCTGTGATTAGGAGTCATATATATAGGGAGCACCGTAAGTGGGAATTTATGCGGAAAAATGTTTGTTCACATTACATTTAAATTTCTGCATGTTGGTGGAATCAAGAAAACTGGGAACAGGGAGTGAATTTCAAAAGCAAGTAGTCCAAGGAAAGAAGCTCTCAGAGTAGAAAGTTTTCCAGTATCTGGAGACCGTTACAGTGAAAGGGTGAGATTTTGCTGCTAGTGGTTTGGAATTGCTTACCTTGAAAGAGTATAAGTGCAGTAAGCAATTTTGTGGAAGTACTTGTAAAACAAGTAATAGGATTCAAAACTGTGGTGATGCAACAGGAGTTGGAGCTTGGCAGATAATGGTGAAGCTATTAGGTTAGAGTACTTTTTCTTTTGCATCTTCCCCAAGAGAGAGCCGATTGTTAATGCACCATGAATGCACGAATAGGGACTTTATAGAGGCATAGAATACTAGCAGATGTGAGAAGTTTTCTAGCCCAATAGAAAGAACTCATCATCTTTACAGCAGACTTGGCAGAACCTTCTATGTATTTATTCCAATTTATCTTGTCTGTGAAAGTTTAGCCGATGAGTTTAAACGTTGTACTCTTGGAAAGGGTGTATCAGCTATTACAATCGTAGCTTGGACAGTTCTCTTGTAATTATTAAAGGTAAGGTGTTTTGTCTTAGTAGCATTGAATGGACGCATCCATGTTTAGCCTCATTCTACCATAGAAGATCATTTTCTAAGAATTCAGTCACTGTCTTGGATATGCATATGTTTGATTTGCCTGCATGTCAAAAATCGAGCATGGCGTCATCTATAAATATACCCAACTGAGACACGATTGCATCTTTTATTGACTTTTGAGGTCAAGGTTAGAAGAAACGTTGGAAACACGGTCAAGTGGAATACACCACTGGATATACGCAGTTATAAGATTTGATATCGACATCTAAAATAATCTATATATTAATAGGATAGCGTGTGTGTTATTTATTTAGTGTGTTACGCTTACATCCGAGTGACTGTCGTTTAATTGTTATGGACTTCCATTTCTTGTAATAAATAATTTTACCAAGAAATCTTCATAAGTTTTGGTTTCAGTTTCAATTATTGCTAATGGCACTCGAGTAATCTATTCTTTTTATAAATAAAGTTTTGGTTTCGGTTTCGATTATAGCTGAAGGAACTCAAGTTATCTATAATATAAATCTCACCTGCTCGTTTAAATGTATGTATGTTTGTACGTCTGCCTAAAACTTTCGATAGAGGCAATGGATTTTCACGAAATCTGTATCATTTTGAAGCTCGATGTCTCGGACGGCAAATATAAAAATATCGGACAAAAACATTAATTCCTTCACCCTAAACTGGGCAGTTTTCTACAAGGAGGGGTCGATTTTTGCGAGTCATTTTTGCAAGTCATCGTATCAGTTTCGAACTTCCGGTCGCGTCATAGAGTAGAGGTAAGACGTGAAATTTTCTTTCACTTTCATTTCCGCCTTCGCGTCACAGGTTCGGCCCTGTCTACTACCATACACCTCCAAACACCCGGGCAACTCGGGCACCCAGGCTAGTATATATATATATATATATATATATATATATATATATATATATATATATATATATTCATAAGTTTTGGTTTTGGTTTCGATTCAAGCTGATGCACCTAAGTCATTTGGATATATATTTTTTAGTTTTAAATCGCAACTTTATAATATATAAAAATCGATAAAACATTAACTATATAATAATATATACAAGATCTGCAAGAATTAAAATATATTTAAGTATACTTTACGACCGTCCTATGCCGGGTGTCTCTGCTAGCTTAGATAAATACTTTTGCAGTTTTTACAAAACTAAGAATATTAATGCAATTCCGAGTTACTTAAGACTTATACCAGTAGTGGATGACAGAACGAGAGCTTGCTATCGTCGTGGATTAAATAAATGAGAAAACGTGATTGCATGCATCTTCAGGACGAAGATGAGGAGTGACTGATGTGGTAAAAAGTATTCATTGCATCTCTCTCTCTCTCTCTCTCTCTCTCTCACACACACACACACACACACACACACAAGAATAAAGTTTGTTATAAACTGTAGGGGAAAAGAAATATAAGAAAAATTAAATTCCTCTGCCCCAAACAAAATAATAATAATAATAATAATAATAATAATAATAATAATAATAATAATAATAATAATAATAATAAAAGAAATAAATGACACGTCCTTCTCGTTTAAAATGCACCGCATTTGTTTTTCAACAAAATAACAAGATGAACAAGCAAAGTCCGATCGGTAAGAGTTCTTGTGAAATCATTGAGGTTAGAATATTCAAATTAGGTGAAAGTCCTTTGTGGAATTACTAAGATTAGAAGGTCATGTTAGATGAAAGTCCTTCGTTAAAATAATAAGACTGGAAGGTGAAAGTCTTTTGTGAAAATAATGTCCTTATTTCAAGGTTTGTGTTTTAACTGGCGGAGTTCGCCTTATTCGAAAGTCCCATGAGGAAAGTAGTCCGTTGTTAGTAATTCTTATAGAAAATGTACGACATCTAAAATAATCTATATATTAATAGGATAGAATGTGTGTGCATAAGTGTATTCTTTTTTTTTTTTTTTTTGATACCCGCGTGGCGTGTGTAATTATGGTTTCGACAGATTTGAAAACGACGATGAGATGAAAACAAGAGACATGTTATCGTGTCAAGTTGTAGCGAAAAGAGAGAGAAAAAGAATGTTTGTTGCGTTTCAATACTTTTTAAATAGGATTCTTGCATAAGATTGCTGCTGCTGATATTAGGTTTGGGAAAGCGTTAAAAACAATCTTCTAAAATTTCTCATTGGTCGATATTGTCACGTCGTATTGTCTTCGCCTACGTCCGCCAGAAATATGTCCATTTTGCTTTTGTTGTTGTGAGAAAAGCGCGTGGGCGTATTTGAAATCATGTCGTTGCTAGAACTTATTTTTGTGCAAATGCGTGGGGGAATTAAAATCAATGAAGGTCGTTTATTTGCGCGTGTGCGCGTGTGTTTGTGTGCATAATAGAAGGAGTCATATAGAAAACTTATTTATTTTGGTAAACTTTACAATTAAGAGGGGGGGGTCACCAAACTGTTCCATTAACTCCAAAAAAAGCGAAACATTAAAACTATGCCATATGGATTTCTTACACACCTTCTATGATGAAGATTTTGCTAGTATAAATATATTTTCTTATGTATACACAAAAGTTATCCATGGATGCACGTTTCTTGTTAACTAGCATTCGTCAGCATGGTTGTAGTTTGGCAAGGATCGAACCCATGACTATATTGCTTGCAATTTGGCATTTTACCAAAGGGTTATGAACATATCTGTATGAAAATAAATATTCGTCCCGTTGAAAGGGGTGGAGTTATACAAGCATGTGCGTGCAAGAGAGGAATCTCTCTACCACTTCGGCCAATGAATTTGAATACAAAGGTAGCGTTCCCATGCTGCTACTATCGCTAATAAAAAAAACAACAAAATTAACTAATATATATATATATATATATATATATATATATATATATATATATATATATATATATATATATATTACACGTCAAAAGTAAACAGCAGCCCCTGACTGTGCGATTAGCTTCCAAATCTTGATTCATCAATGTTAAATTACCTATTTCCTTCTATATTTGGATGCCCCACCTCCTGCAACAGATGTTAGGCGTCCTTGCTCCATTGCACCTCTGCACAAATTTCTGGTGACGATAGCTAATTCACTTCTATCTACGTAAACGAACCCTTAGGATGAGTCTGAAGTAGAAACTTTCCATTATTTTAAATGAAAAATAAATGAAAAACATTCAAAAGCAGACCATATTCGATTTTCGTTAGTCCGGGGTAGCCTTACTCGTACGTATTTTGGAGGAATTAATACTACCAATAATAAACTGATACGTTCTGCACGTGTACGAATATGACGTCATGTAGACAGACGAATGATAGATGCTGAAATTAAAACTACGTGCCATCTGGTTTTGTATTTTTCTCTTAATTATTGGTGAAGATTTTTTTCTACAAAAAAAAAAAAAAAGGCGGGGGGACAACATGTCATTGCAAATAAGAAAAGATACCTTAATTTAATTATTTTCACAATATACATAATTTCACAATATATATATATATATATATATATATATATATATATATATATATATATATATATATATATATATATATATATATATATAAACGGGCCCCAACTATAATTAGGTCCCGTTTCTTAGTGTTTTGTCCGAATGAAATGAAACTTTGGTCATAACTAGTTTATTATATTCAAAACATAACATCAAAACACTAGGGTCTTTGGCCTTTTTTCTCCGTTCTACAGGATATGTTCTAGATGGCCTCCATTTAACTTTTGTTTTCTTTGGGTCACCCTGTATACAACTCTGAATATTTCTACCCTTTGTCATTTACTAGGTATACCTACTCGGCGTTGTCTAGGAGTAAAAGAAAAAAAAAATGATTGACTTGCTTACCGAAGAAACTGAAAGTAATGTTGCTGGCTTTTAATTTCGTAAGAAAAGCTTTTTATGAAATAGAAACAAAAAAGTATTTTAGTAGTAGTTGCTCATCAATTACTAGCAAAGAACAAATAATAATGTGCAAATAACATGGAGGCTAGAAACGCACACACAAATACACACATACCAGCTGGCCACCCGGCGTTGCCCGGTCGTACAATACGCTTAAACATGATATTTTAATTAATGCAGATTGCGTATGTATTATTATAGAATAAATCCTCTGTTGAATATTATATATTACAAGGGATAATTTGCCCGAGGGACTAATTCGAAAATAAATAAATGAATAAATAGATGAATAAATAAATAATAATAAATAAATAAATAAATAAATAAATAATAATAATAATAATAATAATAATAATAATAATAATAATAATAATGTCGTTCATCAGATTCCGTTTGTGTTTGTTTACAATATCATGTCAGCTGATATTTGGGTTCGTCGATGAATGCCCTGGAAAAGTCACTTCTGATTAATGTTTAGTTTTAAAATATGCAAACGAAGAAATGATTTGCGGTGATTTTAAATAATACCTTCTCTTTCACCGTAAATTGAACTCATAATAAGAAAAAAATCAAAATAAAATGAAGTACACCTGGGCTTGAACAGGGGACATTCGATCTGCAGTCGCATGCTCTACCACTGAGCTATCTCTCCAGATGACAATAAATCTGATTTTTAAGAAGAAATAGTCCCTTGTAAAAATTCTTCTCCTTTATCTATAAGAGAGACTATTTTTCAAGTTCGGATTTTTTCGATTTTCGTAAATGATTTTCTGAGATTTTATTATTTCTCTTGGCTGGTGTAACGTAAAATATTCCTCTGTAAAAATTCTTTTTTATCTATAAGAGAGATAGACTATTTTTTCAGATCGGATTTTTTCGATTTTCGATACTTATCGATTGATATTCTGTACAAAACATATCTAAGAATACTGGCAGATATATAAATTAGCTTTGTGTGAAATTTGCAAAAGATAGGCTCAGCCGTTTCGGAACGTATGAGGAAGGAACACACACACACACACGCACAAAGTGAATTTTATATAATAGTAAAGATACATATATTAAAGAAAAAAAGGGAGAGCACTTAGTATAATTACATACAAGAACTACACTTTAATCTGTTTCTGTAAGAAAAAATATCTCCATTCCAACAGTTTTCTTAGCTAGAACAAGTATTTTCATAAAACATTGAAGCGAAATAAAATATACTAACAATATCCACGGACATCCGATGCTCTGACAACTGAGGCTACAAACCTACTAGATGTGGAAGAAATGATATCGTATTTAAATGGAATTATTTGCTTGTTTACACTTGTATAATATCAAAAACCTAGAAGACTCAATTCCTTCTATGGAAGAGTAATGTTTTGCTTTAAGTGGCAATAGAATAGTGGAAAGAGAATAATGAAAAAATTTAGCTAATCCAAGTTAAGCATCAATACGGCAGTCGGACTGCCATTTGGATCTAATTTTTAAAATCTGACAAGTGTAAATGTTAGAGTATGTCTCTTTTGACATCCCTTATTTTAATCAATAACTATCAGGGTAGGGAAGGCACACGTCATTGCCCGGTCGTAAAATACGCTTAAATATATTTTAATTCATGCAGATTTCGTATTTAATATTACAGAGCCAATTATCTATTGAATATATATGTGTGTGTGTGTGTATATAATTTTTGAAATCAGTATTATATATATATATATATATATATATATGTAATACTGATTTCAAAAATTTAAAAAATGACTTGGGTGTCATCAGCTAGAAACGAAACCAAAACATTTAGTGCTCCAGCCTCATTCTCCACTGTTTGATCTATCCATAAATAGATAAGAAAGATTTAAAATTAAATTATTAATAAATTTGTGCATGTGCAAAAGTAATATAAATATATCGGCAAGTTGACATACACATTTTGCATTCCAACTTGTAGGCATATTTCTGTACGCATTATTCATTCATCCAAACAAAGATTTTACTCGTTATAAACCATCCTTGGTGTATGATTACTACTTCCTGTCAATTTCAGTGTTTTGTGACCAGTAGTTGAAGAGTTTATTGGTTAAATATCTTCAAACAGATACATACATACATACATAAATACATCTATTGTTTTATTTGTATAGATTATATGTCAACTTTAAGATAAAACGAATGCTCACAGAATAGATAATACTAGTTGGCCTATAATTCATTGGGTTAACGTTGATATGTTGAACATTTTTCCTTCTCTTCTTACTTCTCCTTTTCTTCTCTTCTTTATTTATGTCATTAATTTATTTAAACTTACCAAAGGGAGTGCAACCTTGGCATTGGTTGGGTAGCTTGCATGTCTCAGTGACCCCAAGAGACAAGCCAGCGGGAGATTCGTCTTCTGGTAGGGTCATCGATGCCGGACAGGTTGACAGGTAGAGGCTAGACTAAGAGCACTCCACCTACCTTCTGGGAAGGTTGGGCGTGGGGCCTGCATCCTTACTCCAAAAAAAAAGAATTCCTTGCTATAAAAGCATCTACAAAAACCCGAGAAGCTCCGGTTCTAGGAGAAGAAGGTCCTGCACCTGTAGAAAGTATGACATGCTGGGGTCAAAGCCAAAAGGACGCTTCAGTGCCGAAAACGCTTTTATCGACACCATCATTACTACATGGAGAAGAAGATGGCAATGGATCAGGCACACCCTGAGGAAACAACCAACAAACAGCACACACCAGGTCTTGACTTGGAACCCTCAGGGGAAGAGGAAAAGAGGCAACCAAAGAACACCTGGAGAAGAGACCTGGAAGCAGACACCAACCAGACCAGCTACTCCTGGGGCAGCTAGAACAAATCGGCCAGGACCGTGGACGCTGGTGTGCTGTTGTGGATGGCCTATGCCCGTCCAGGGGCTCAAGGCTATGATGATAATTTATTTAAGTCATTATCTTCATTTCTCTTAAACTACTACTACTACTACTACTACTACTACTACTACTACTCACTTTTCTGTTTTTCGTCTGTCATAGTAATGAATTCTATTTATTCTATAAAAACTCTGCAATGATACAGGTTTGGAAAAGAATTGCATCTGCTGTCAAAAGAAAAGTTAGGGATGAATATATGGTTGATTTATTTCGCCAACGTTCGTTATCAAACATGGATGTCACTGAGTGTATGAATGATCAGAGATTCCACTGTCGAAAATCGAATGTGGGCATTACTATAAGTTAGAGAAGCTCAAGGTCAGTTAAAGGAAAGACGTCACATCAAGGTTAAATGACAAACTGAAGCAGTAGTGGTCCCAGGAGAGACAAGTTGAATCGTACCAAAGTGTAGAAGATTAATTACTTTGAACAGGTGAAATTGAATCGCATCAAAATGTAAAATAAAAATTGTCCGGAAGAGGGCAGATTAAATCACACTAAAATATAGTAAAACAGTTGAAAAGAGCTGTATTTAATTGTATCATAATTCACGTTTCGTTTGTTAATTGGTAAGAGTTTATTGGAACTTGGGTTCATTTTTACTTTGAATAATCAGAAAAGGACTGTGCAAAAGTGAACCGAAAACGACAGTAATTATGAATAAACCATGGACAAACTTTTGATTGCAACATCCATACAGAAATCGTTTTTTTTTGGGGGGGGGGGGTTAAATATACTTTTCCTAAGATAATTATCGATAAAGTGAAAAAAATGATTCTAGAATAAATATTTTCACGAAAAAAAAAGTCCTCCCTCCTATCGATTTCCTTCCTTGTTTGTTGCTTTGTAAACACATCGAATTTTTTTTAAGAAGAGCTCAGGAGTTGTTGTTTTTTCTGCTTCCGCAACAAACTTGAATCTGAACAAAAAATTGAAGTTGAAATCAATTTTCAACTGAACAGATGCTGTGCAAAAAATGATTTAAAGGGTTGAACACCTGGGAAGAATTTATTGATGCATAAATCACAAATCAAAACAGCAACACAAATTTAGAACAATCAAAATGGAAAAATATGGTGATAAACTGAATGAAATAAAAAGATTTAAACATTAAACATAGCATTAGTAAACCAAATCTTATAAATTTACAAGTTTGTACACACCCACCCACACATTTTATATATATATATATATATATATATATATATATATATATATATATATATATATATATATATATATATTCAAATGCTAACGACCCCACGCCCCCCTACAAAAAGACATTATAGCTGGGAAAACGCAGATGACACATAGAAATTCAATATGCTCCAATTAGATGCCTGTATTTGCTCCGTGTTTTCCGGTTCTTATCATTCGATTCAGTCCACTATCGTACCTTCCTATATTCGTTCCAACAAAATTAACTCTCGCACACATTACACATGCAGAGGTGGAAGCTCACTATGCACACCTAATTGCTTTCTCCTCCTCCTTTCCCATCATTCATTGGGGCAAATATTTCCACAGTACAACTGCCGATATTATTTACCTTTCCTCCTTCGTGTTTTCCTAGTACACATATAAAACAATTAAAAATAAAAGAAAAATTAATTGATATATACATATATATACTTTTATATATACTTCATGTAAATACAGTCATATCATGCTACGATGTGCAGACCATTTAAATCATATTAGATTTCATCAGGCAAGAAAAATTAAAGTACAAAAATTAAAAAGGTTCTAGAAAGAACTTTAGCTTTTCTTCATGCTAGTCTCCTCAAAATTTGAAAAGGTCTGGAACATTTTTAATCTTGGTATTTTAATTTTTCTTGTCCGATGAAAACGGTCTGCACACCGTAACAAGATATGACTGTATTTACATAAAGTATAACAAATATATAAACAATTTGCTCTCTTTGATTGAGCACTATCAACGACCCTTGTTGAAATGCAATTGTGCTTAATTTTTTAAATATTTTTCTACCTAGAATATATATATATATATATATATATATATATATATATATATATATATATATATATATATATATATATATATATTATTTATACAAACGCGGACAATAGCGACACTGCTATGGTGATGTTTCGATTAGTATCCATTAAAACAACGTCTTATACAATTATGGTTTCTAGTTAGTCTAATAGTGTTCCATAAAAAGAATTGAGTCCTCTTGGTTTTCAGAATCGTAAAATGTTGACACATGAATAAGATTCATTAAAAAACGATGTAATTACTTTCACTCACGTTAGAAGTATTGTTAACCAGAGAAGCAGGCACCAGTTATCACGATTGGTAGTGAATAACGTTTGGGTTTCAAATCCCTGGATTGATGTGCTCGCTACGTCTAGCAACACTGATGAGTCGTGAAATAAAGAAACAGCTGTTTATGGGTGCCTAATATTTATATATGTGTGTGCATGTGTGTGTGTGATCCAACCTCTTATGAGACAACATATTTTTCAAGCAATTGGCTTTTCAATAAGGCATGAAAAACTATCAAAGCATTACAACTGATGGGTAGTCATGGTCGTGTTAATGAACTCTAGTGACAAGCTACTACAATCCGTCACAGTCTACACACAAATACACGCCTCCTTTTTTGGGTCTTTGTTTTCGACATTAGAACTTAAATAACTGCATTATCCCGTTTAGCATAAAACAAGACCTTTAGAAACGATTCATTCAAGGATTTCTTGAAAACAACTTTTTATCTGCTCCTTGGTCAGGACACATCATGAGAAGGGATGGTGGGTGGGAGTAAAGGGTTGATACTGGTGCGAGCGGTTAACTAACCACGCCATGTTCAAATGAAACTCATTTAAAAACAACATTTCTTCCACTTACAGTAGCGGGATTGGTGGCTAGAGAAACAGGCACCAGTCATTAGCTACAACCTCTGTCCCATCGCAGCAATGTTGCATCCCTGGGCCTGTTTTGCAAGTATCTGAATGGAATGTGCTCTGACGAACTTATAGCACTTGCGCCCCCCTATCGACATACATATTCCGAACTTAACAGGCAGGCAGCAAAATTTCACTCCATTTACTGCTGAGGTCCCTAGATGTTTTCTACTCTAATCGTTTCTTTCTTCAAATTGCTAGACTTTGGAATTTTCTCCTCGTTTCTTGATTCTCTGGCTTACATTTAAACTTCTGGATGCAGAAATTTAAATGTAATATAAACAAATATCTCAGTGCTCAACTCCCCCACATAGTCCACTGTAGACATGATCCTAATTAGTAGCTGCCAATAAACCTTGTTTGGGATAAAAAAAAAATACTGTCAGTTCCATACCACTTACATTAAGGTTGTAAACAACTCTAATGTGGTACCTCCCTTGAGTACTTGATTATATTGCTGTAGGGTAACATATTGTAACTTGCTGGTTGATACACATTGTGTTTATAGACACATGTTTGCATAATCTCTCCCATTAGTTTTCACCGAATCGTAAGATTTGCGCATCTACTATTTTATCAAAGCTGAGTTAATCAACGTTTGTTTCCTTAAGGCGTTTTTTTAACATCATATATTTCGATCATACAAAATGCATGCTCAAATATTCCTCAGTTTTGGGATGTAGTTGTTAAAAAAAATAAGTTCTGTTTTAATTGTTAGAATTAACTTAATTTTGAAATTAACTCACCAAGTGACCATCTCTTACTAAGTTTCTACCTATAACTCTCACCCTCTCTGCCCACTGTATGATGCCTCTTATTTTATGTTGTATCTATCACTCTTGCATACTTCTCCCCTCTCTCTCACTTTCTGTTTTTAATAACAGTCAAAGTAACAAAGAAAGGAAAAAATAACAAGGTTGGAACAGTCCATCATATAAAAAAGGAAATATCAGTAGAGGTAGTAATACTATTTGACTCGTAGAGAGAAAAAGCAAGCAGAAAGAAATTTAATTTGAATTTATTTCTATTTTTTAAAATTTAACTGACTTTTTAAACTCACTTTTACCTGATGCAAACAATACAATCTGAGCATAATGCAGAAAGCAAGAGGTCACATTTTTTTCTAGTAACAGCTAAAAGAAAACAAAAAAAAAACAAAAACAAAAAAAAAGCAATTTTTAGTGGACTCTCTACAGTTGGTTGGTAAGCTTTTATGATTAGTATTCTTAATTTTAATATATGCAATACCCCTAAAGGTTCTTAATGCCAAATTTAGCGAAATTTTACTTGAATAGTTTTTGAGCTAATAAATGCTAATTATCCATATATTAATAGGATAGCGTGTGTGTTATTCATTTTGTGTGTCACACTTATATCCGAGTGACTGTTGTTTAATTGTTATAGGCTTCCATTTATTGTAATAAATAACTTTACCAAGAATTCTTCATAAGTTTTGGTTTCAGTTTCGATTATAGCTGAAGGAACTCAAGTATATATATATTTCATAAGTTTTGGCTTCAGTTTCGATTCAAGCTGATAAATCCAAGTCAGATGGATGCATTTAAAAATTTTTTTTTAAATTGCAACTTTATAATATAAATCGATAGAACATTAACTCTATAATAATATATACAAAGTTTGCAAAAATTAAAATATCATATTTAAGCATACTTTACTACTAGGCTACACCGGGCGTCTCTGCTAGCTTAGATAAATACTTTTGCAGTTTTACCAAAAGAGCTACAATAATATCAGAGCGTCTCCATGTACGCTGAACATCACAGAAGGCCAACATCAATATATTACATATGAATGAGTCCCCTGTGGAATTTTCAAAGGCCCACTAGTTATTTTTATTATTATTATTATTAGTAGTAGTAGTAGTAGTAGTCGTAATAGTAGCAGTATTAGTATGTTCATGTATACCAGTGCAGGTATTATCTTCCTTGAATCAGTTGCTCATGATATTTTGATTATAGAAACAACATATTCTGCTCTAGTGTGTGCGTTTGGATTCTTAATCCAGCAGGAGGATGTGATGAGTCTGGTGTGTTAAGTTCATGCTTGCATACCTTCTCGCTTCCAGCTAACACTGTTGACTAACCTCACGGTGAAAAGGGGGCAGGTATGCATAAATCTTTCCTGCCAGTACATAGCTTCTCCATCATCAAGACTCCTACAGTGCCTCCATGTTGGTCACACATAATAACTGGGTGCCTTGCGGCCCCAGGCTAAACTTGTAGGGGATCTTGGAGTAGTAGGGGACCCCAGAGATAGTGCGCTATGGCCCACTGATGTGTGGACATGCCCTGGCACCTACCAATCCCTACCCCACTGTCTTGTGGGTGCCCTTGGTTAGGTGAAGACTAGCGGACACGACTTTACCTCACTAAGATTACTTTCGGCCAGAAGCTGCGGCCTCCTCTGCTGCCAGTCGTCACGGGTTCACTCCACTGGACATGAGTATTGGAGGTTCGGAGGGTATCTATCTGATGCACAATAGATACTGCATCTAAACTACGCAAGCAAGTTTGGAGCCAAGGTGGGAAGTCCTGTAGTGATGGAGTGAGATTACGCCAACACTGAGAGATAAAGCACTGAGGCCCCAACTAGTCATCTTCAAGACTGACGGACTGCATGATGATGATGATGATGATGATGATGATGATGATGATGATGATTCTGCTCTTATGACAGAAGTTCAAGATATTAATTGTCCACATGTATCTTTAATACAGAGCCAGGGAGACACAAAACTTTGCAACGTGTGACTTTGAATTGCGCGTTTCTCTTCATTTTCCAATTGTTTTATATATTTTGCTCCATTTGCTGTGTCATCGTTTATGTTTAGCTATTTGTAGTGTACGATCTATTTATGTATAGAGATAGAAGAGAAAACAGGGAAACATTGACAAGATAATCAAACCTTCAATGATAGTTGAATTAATTATTATTATTATTATTATTTTATTACTAGAAAATATATGCTCTCTCTGGTCGCATATTGATGCTAGCCTGGGAGGATGATATGATAATGAATAGATACTACACCTCACATCTAAAGAGGAGGTAATGCCTGGAAGGATGATATCATAACGGCAGTACATATACTACTCTATCCCCTGATTTGAGCATTGGGGGATACTGCAATAGTCTGAAATAGTGTGGCTTCAGCTTCAGACACACAGATATCAAATTATTAAGTAAATATATAGTTTTGGCTTCAGACAGATTGATAATAATCTTTATTATTATTATTATTATTATTATTATTATTATTATCTATATATTAATAGGATAGCGTGTGTATTATTTATTTTGTGTGTCATGCTTACATCCGAGTGACTGTCGTTTGTTATGGATTTCTATTTCTTGTAATAAATAATTTTACCAAGAATTCTTTATAAGTTTTGGTTTCAGTTTCGATTATAGCTGAAGGAACTCAAGTTTATATATATATATATATATATATATATATATATTTTTTTTTTTTTCATAAGTTTTGGTTTCGGTTCAAGCTGATGCACCCATGTCATATGGATATATTTTTTTATTTTTGAAATGGCAATTTTATAATCTATAAAAATCGATAGAACATTAACTCTATAATAATGGATATGAAATCTGCAAGAATTAAAACATCGTATTTAAGTGTACTTTACGACCAGGCTACACCAGGCGTCCCTGCCAGCTTAGATAAATCCTTTTGCAGTTTTAACAAAAGAGCTACAATAATATCAGGGTGTCTCAATTTACACTGAAGATCCACAGAATGCCAACGTCAATATATTACATATGAAAGAATCTGCTGTGGAATTTCCACAGGTTCCGCAAGTTATTATTATTAGTGGTAGTAGTAATTTTTATTTCTGATAACATGCTCAGCATCTCAAAAAAAAAAAGTGAGAATTTTGGAAAAATGTTCATTCGGGCATTTTTCTAACACATGTTTTATCACCATTTTGATCAGGAAACGCATTTTGGACATTACTGTGAAATTCAACAAGGGTGTGCCGTGAAGGTTCTCAGGTTTTCTTCAAATGTTCACCGTTTTATGGTATCCGCGCGTGAAGCATTTCCTGAAATTTCAGCTCAATTGTCGCGTTGATTCTTATTTTATCAATTTTCAACATTTTGGATTTTTTCCTATAGAGTCACTAATTATCAAGGCCTAAAGTACATTTGAGGATAAGAGTTAACGAGTTTCTCAAATGGACGGTTAGACAGCATCATCATGGTTGGTTAAAATTGGGTAGAATTTTATTAATTAAGAGGATGGCTCCACAAGAATTTGTTTACATTTAACTTGAAAACGACTAGGTTGTAGCTAGCTGGGAAGCAGCTTCACAGAAACTCTGCTCATGGAAGCTTCATTCAGTTTTAAGTACACAAAGGGACAAAAGGAAATAATTTACAGTGGTTGTCGCTAGACGAGTTTTTGTTATGAATTTTTTTACAGATGTGAATGATAGATTGGAGCTCAGTTGAGCACCTACCATGAAAATAACAACAGAGCAGCGAGTGACTAGCAACATTTCTTCTATGAGAAAATGGGTACAAGGAAGAAAAAAAAGAGATCCTCCACTAGATTTTGAAGTCGGTTCTCTATTCTGTCAAGGCAAGAAAGGGTGCTCTGATGTACCATTATGTGCGATGACGTCACATAGACAACAGTCGCTGCAGTGAAATAAAGAGGAGCAGTAGGTGGTAGTGGGACTGGTGACGTCATGCAGAAATAACACTAGCAACAGTAGGACAGAGAGAGTGGAGTGGGAAAGACGTGACGGTATGAACAGCAGGAGAAAGAGAGCAGACGACTATGATTCCCCGCTAGCCAGTGACAGCTCTGTCAAAATTTATGTATAATGGGAAGCAGATAGGAAATAAAAGTGTCTCTAAAAAAAGTGAGTTCAAAGTATCTTTTATTTGTGTAGCACTTCGATGGGGTCAACAGACAACATTTGGGCTCATTAGTTGAACACATCAGAACTCAGAATTCGGAACCCAAATTTCTTGCATATAAAATATTTAATACATTATATATCTACATACAGCACAATTTGCTAAAACTTTCATCAAAAATAATTCATAGGATTTAATTGCTGTTAAAATCAATCAATCAAACTGAACAGATTTGAAGTTGACTTGCCGATTTAGTAGTCTGGGGCAGTAGCCATTATATCACTCATCCTTCGTGAAAGAAACTAGAGATTATGCCTGATAGTGTTAAGACCGTCTTGCGGTTTGCCAAGATGTTAACGTTTTAATACGTTGAGAAAGTTTTATTGGTAGCAAGACGGCAGGATAACGAACCTGATAAACATCATAACAGGCAGAGAAACGAGACGACAACCTAAGCAAAAGAGGAATGGTTCTTTTTTGTAAAAACTGATCATTAGAGATTAGCTTGGCAATTATTCTCAAGTATAAAGAGGACAATAAAGATAAAGCACTTAGGATGATGAATATAGGATCATCAGATAAGCCATTCTGGGCCACTTCAAAATGGCCAGCTTCGACATAAAAGTAATTACGAGTTGGCATTTATTTGTACAATTCATTTGCATATCAGATAATCACATAATGATACAGCAGACTGTAAACGTGTTCATTTGCGTCTGTTGATCACATCATTAAGTTCCTTGCAATCGATATAATATTTAAACTTGGATAACCTTGCTTGTTTATTTTCACATTGAATGTTTTCGATGATGGTTGAAGGTCAAACGAGATGGAAAGTCCTAAAAAGATAAAAAGGGAGTGGAAGCAGCAGCGTAATAAGGGGAGTAGGAGAAAGTTTTTTTTGTTTTTTTGTTTTTGTCTTTTTACTTGGAGGTCACCAGTTATCAAGGCCTGGAGACCACTTTAGGATAAGGGTTAATGAATGTTAGGTAGACAGTGAGACAATAGCGTGATGATCAGTGATTGGTGGAACTTGAGTAGGGTTTAATTATATAAGAGGATGGTTAACATGACTTTATTTACATAAGACTTGAAAACGACTATGTTATAATCAGCTGGGAAGCAGGCCACGGAATTGTGCTCCATGGACGGACAGATTTCGGAAAGAAGATCTGTTCATGGAATTTTCGTATAGTGAGGAAAATTATTGATGTTTGTTGTCGATAGAATTTGTTACGAAAGTTTTACGGGGGACCATAGATTAAAGCTCAGTCGGTCGATCACCTACCATAAAGGTAAAGATATAGCAGAGGTAGACTTGTGATTGAGATGTATATAAATTATGTCAATAAAGGCAACTGCTAAAGTAGTAGCAATAGAATAAGAGAAAAGGAGTAATATGATGACGTAAATAAGGTAAGATAAACGTAGAAATAAAACATTATAACAAATAGTAATATATGTTCAGGAGTGGGAGAATACAATACACAAAAGTTCTTATTCATTATTGTTTTATTTGGATTTTTGTATTACTGTTATTACTATTATTTTTATTACTTCGATGTTATTTTTGCAAGGTTTAATTTTTAGTTTTTTTATTAAAAAAGTCACCGCTTATCAAGGCCAAGGGTTACTCGAGGATAAAGTTTAATGAGTTTGACGATGGTTGAAGCTGGACAGAATTTGATTATTTAAGAGGACGGATCAACAAATATGTGTTTACACTGGACTTAAAAACGGCTATGTTGCAGTTAGTTAGAAAGCAGTGTTGTGATATTGTGTTCCACAAATGGGTAGTTTTGGAACTTCCATTTAGTTTCAGGTACAGAGAGGAATAAAAAGTAAAATTATTTACAGTGGTTGTAAGTAGATGAGTTTTTTGCTGTGAATGTTTTCCATGGGGAAACCCGAGATTGGAACTCAGTAGAGTACCTACCATGAAAATAATGATTTAGTAGAAAACTATCAGGAGTACCCGGCGTTGCCCGGATGCGTCGAGGTGGTGTAGTAAGGAACTCCGAACAAAAAAAAAAGAAAAAAATGGTAGTGGGGGGGGGGGGATCAAAACAACAGTAGGCAGTTTGTGTGGAGAGAGAGGTGTTAAAAATAAAAGTGGAAGTAGGCAGGCAGGCAGGCAGGCTCAAACCTGTAATGCGAAGGAGAAAAAGAAGGTTAAAAATAAAACATAACATCTTAGCCGATGCGTCCATGGCAAAACCGGAAGTCACGAACGTTGAAATTAAGGCTAGTCAATCGAAAGGAGATGATGACTTGCAAAAATATTGGTGAAAAAAAGCGACCTCTCTTTGTAGAAAACTGGCCAGTTGAGGGTGAAGGAATTAATGTTTTTAGCCAATTTTTTGATATTCGTCGTCGGAAAGATCTAGGTCTAAAATGATACCGTTTGTAGGAAGTTTTTGCAAGACATGCAAACACACACACACACATTTTGCCTTTTATATATATAGATGATTAGCAATGTCACTTCTATGAGAAAGAGTAAGAGAATGTTATCCACCAATATGCTATCCCCAAGAAAAATCGAAGAGATATTATAAAAATGTCAAAATATTTGATCTTGCTTGGATTAATTTGTACACAACGACGTTTCCACACACGGGTAGATTTCTGATTGGTTCATTTAGTTACTAATGATATTTTATGACACATATTTGTTAACATTCGATTTAAAGGCTGTCATGTTATAACCAACACTGAAGTAATCCCATAATAACGTGTTCCATGGCTTGAAAGTTCTTGGAAATAAACTCGGTTCATGGAAATTATGTTTGTAAGCGATACATGGAAAAGAAAGAAAAGTGTTTGCAGTCCCTATCTACTTGCCTTCCCACGAGAGCAGAGTTAGACACAAGGTCATTTTTTAATGTGGAGAAATCCAACTCCTCCAAAAGAGACACTCTGAGAAGGAATAAGAATTAAAATTTCCTCAATCTAGAAGAATTTCTCTTCCACTGACCAAGAACATTTCCTAGCTAAAAGGCCAGAGAGAGACCATGTTGAAAGTTTTTTTTAGCTGTGCTAATAAGACGAATTCTTGCTATGGATGTCTTACAAGAAGGAACCAGAAATTGAAGCTTAGTTGAGCATGTTCTCTAAAAATAACAATAAGATAAAGAAATACTAGCAATATCTATTCTGTGAAAAAGGGCTGCTGAGTCCATGAAGATAGAGACACTGATACTGTGGGGATAATTCAAACAAAAGCATCTCACATTTAAGCTAAATATATCAATAAAGTTGATAAAATATTCTTTCGGAGTAAATGGTCACTGCCTACTTCTTATACAGAACAATTCCTCAAAAATGCCACACATGGAATTGTTAATAAATGTCACAATCTCTTCTGCAATCCAACCATTTTTGCATCAAGTTTCAATCATATCGAACAGTCTTTGTTTTATTGTCATCCAATGATATGCTAGAACACTTTAATGATCGTCTCATCAGTAAGAGGTTTGATCATTAATGGGCTTAACTTAACCTTACCCTCCCACTCAATTTGTATCTGTGAGGTTATTTCAAAGATAATATCTATCCAAACAATCCACAGACTGTTCCGGAACTGAAAAGGGCAAAAATAAATCCAGTGCCAAGAGATGAGCGATTCAGAATTATTAACAATTTTGTATCCAGGTGTACTGATCATTGAACAATAATAAAACAAAGTATTGGACATTCATGGCTGAAACTTGGTTGACAAGCCATGCATAACCTGAAATTTATTTGTACCAAATATGGTTGTATTGCAGAAATGATTGTGAATGTTATTAACGATACAACGGGTGCCTGGTATTTAACTGAGATTACCCTGTAAGAGTATATTTCGGTTATGTACTGAAACCCAGGCCCACAAGGACGGGATACAACAGAACATCCATAGACTTCATCAAAGACTATTCAACAGCTGTTATTTTTAAGTAGGTTTATTTTCAATGTCAAATTCTGTTCTTAATAGAGATCTCCTTCATAGCCTTTTCTGCTCACAACTGTGTCACAGATCTACTGACTGTCGGTAACAAACGACTCTTACATTATTAAACTGACCACATGTATCTCTTTAGCTCTTTTGCTTATTTCTTCATCTAGTGAGATTTTCATAGTCGTGGCCCCTTTAATAAGTACTAGGCTGTGATCATGATTCTTTGTAATGCGTTCTGCAGACACATCCAAATCTTTTGGAATCAAACACACGCATATATATATATATATATATATATATATATATATATATATATATAATGAAAATAATGGAAATAGTATTCCGACAAAATAGAGAAATAAAAAGGAACAAACCGTATTATGTGTTCATCAACGTTTCGTCTTTATTTCAGAGGAAGTCTCGAAATAAAGACGAAACGTTGATGAACATATAATACGGTTTGTTTCTTTTTATTTCTCTCTCTCTCTCTATCTCTCTATCTCTCTCTCTCTCTCTCTCTCTATATATATATATATATACATACATATATGTATACCTACATATGTATATACATACATATACACAGGCGGCAAAAAAGAACGTCCGCACTTGTAATTTTTTTTAAAACTGCAAATTTAAGCTAAATTTAATGTAAGTGTTTAAACAACCTATACCTCATTTGATTGGCCTTTTATTCTTCTATAATTTTACCTGTTTATATTTGACTTTTAATTGAAATATTCTAGTGTTCACGTCAACTTAAAAAAATAACTTCAAATTGAGGAGGCAAAAAGAAAGTCCACACAATTACAAGTGCGGACTTTCTTTTTGCCGGCACTGTATATATATGATGATTGCAACGTCTTGTCAGACTCTCTCAGATACTTAAGTCCATGAGCCCAAAAATGAGTTCCATCGCCACAGAACCATTTTAATAGACAAATGCCAGAGGGAGTATCTGTACACAGATGATGTTACAGAGTCTTAGCTTTGTACAACATCTAAGTCTCTCTTTCGGTTCAAAATGTTGAGATCCAGCAAAAAGCAAGAGCAAGATAGCTAGCAACAAGTTAAACAGCAGACCAGCTTAATGCGGGCACTGATCTCTCGCTTTATGGTTTTTTAAATAAGAGATTTGCTTCTCCTAGAAAGGTTGCGTTCACCACGGTTTCCGGGAGCCCTCTCCACCCCACATACATACACATAAACACACACGGTGCTAGTTGGCCGTTGACCCCGAAAAAGGGTTCATTCGCCCTTTGGAAGGTCTTGTTTTTAATCCTTCAGGGATACTAGCCACCCTCCTCACCAAAAAAGTTTGGTAGGGGAACCAGTTTAGTCGCCGGTGACGCAATCATGAGGCAGGGAGTACTGGGTTACATGGTACCAGTAGCATATAACATGACCTGACTGTATACATATATATATATATATATATATATATATATATATATACAGACATGCATACATACATACATATATATATATATAATGAATGAATTATGAAAGTAAACGTTCCAAAATTCATGATGTTGACCATCTTACAATTTACTCCTTTAATTCAGTTCTAAATTCAAAATGGCGTAATGTAACCATATTATAAGGTATTTACATCTTCTCTTGCAATTTTCGGATTTTAATCATGTCAAAACGCACTTTATTTGCTTTTGATGAATTGATTGTTGCTATTTCTTCCGATAAGTTAGGGGCATAATAGATTCACTGATTGATATAACAATAAAGTGATTTTGTGCTAAAAAACAGATACTGTCAAGAATTATAAATGTCAATTAAATTAAAGGAATATAAGATGATCAACATCATGAATTTTGGAATATAGATTTTTGTCATTCATTCATTATATTGCTCTGTAATTACATTGAGCTTCTTAAATAAGGATTGGTATATATTATAAGGAAATAAAGTATATTTCCACCGACTATATATATATATATATATATATATATATATATATATATATATATATACACACACACTAGAAGGCTGCTCGGCATTGCCCAGTTGTAAAATATGCTTAAGTATGATATTTTGATTAATGCAGATTTCGTATTTATTATAATATTAGCAGGGGTGCCCGGCGTTGCCTGGGTGTTTGAAGGTGTGTGTTTTGGGAAGGGGGGGTAGATCAAAACAAAATGCAAACTAAATAATAAGCGAAGTAATAACCCTGTTTAAATATTAAAAAAAAAACGATGTTAAACTTGTTAAAAACATTCGGAAAAACAAAAACAAAAAAACAAAAACAGCGAAAAAAGTTTTGGAACCAGAAGCCTTGAGGTTAATAGTCTGATGACTACTTAGCATGACACCACGAAGGCAAGGAACTGAGAACAAGAAGTAAACCTTTAAAAACACAAGTGGTTGAATGTCAAATATCATGCCATAGTAGTAGTAGTGAAGAAAATGAATTCATAGCGCGAATTTTGTAAGATAAAAGTCGCTGAAATAAAGGATATTTACGACGTCGTTTCGTAATTGATTGAGATTGTCGGACTGACTTCCTCATCTTGGTTGTTATCGTCACAACGTTTCGGCCGTTTTTCCCTCCGACCTTCATCAGGTGTTTTGTATCAAACTGGGGGTCTTGAACCCAACCCTTTAGTATTATTACGGGGGTACCGTGTTCGGACTCCAGCTAGGCTTTGGGACATAGTTGCTGATTCTCTGTTTTGAATGTTACTTTTTACTGCCTTCGTTGTATCAAAGTTTACAGTTACCCAAAGCTGCTGAGTTCAATCCTGAACGAAGGCAGTAAAAAGTAACATTCAAAACAGAGAATCAGCAACTATGTCCCAGAGTCTAGCTGGAGTCTGAACACGGTACCCCGTAATAATAATAAAGTGTTGGGTTCGAGACTCCTAACAAATGGTTCCCCAGTTCGATACAAAACACCTGATGAAGGCCGGAGGGCAAAACGGCCGAAACGTTGTGATGATAACAACCAAGATGAGGAAGTCAGTCCGACAATCTCAATTAATGAAAACACCTTATCTCAAAAATACAGACAATTACTGTCGTTTTGTAAATCGCAAATATTATAATCTAAGGAGTATATAAAAAGTTCTAAGACATAGTGACCCCCCCCCCCCCGGAGAACCCCCTCCTAAAACAAAACCTTTGCCGGATATACAGAAAAAATGCGCACACTCACACACTAACACACATTTTGGCTTTTATATATAGAGAGTATATTGGACCCAACATATAGTAATGATTTAAAAAAATTTTTTTTTTTAAATGAGTCATGCACCACCACCTAGAATCAGAACCAAAACGTTTAGCATGCAATTTACTTTTTTATTTGACGTTAATGACTATACTATGAAGACATGTTTACTGCAAAGCTAAAAATTAAAACATGAACCAATAGCTATTACGTCACGCATGCATATTCGTAATGCCGTCGCTCGACCTTCACCTGGTAAATTTAATTTTTTTTATTTTCACACTTTTGCACAGATTTTCCCTGGCTAAAACCCAAATATAAAATTTTGCTTGAGTTCAAATACCCTATGTATGAAGTTTCATGGTAGACAAAATTTTTTAAACAAATATATATATGCATACATAAATATATATAGAAAGAGGTTTGTGCTTATTATAAGCTGTTTACGCAAATATTACGCAAGCATAAATCATGTAGAATATCTGCATGAATATAAATACACGTAATAGTTAACTAAAGATGATCATCTCATAAGAAAACCGAAAAAACTAATAGGGAATTAATTAAAATGAATGTTTAAAAGAATACGCAAATTAGTAGATCTTTTGCAGGTGAATGCAATTCAACGACACATATATAACAAAAGTTGTATTTTCTTTTTAAATAAATAGAAAAAAGGGTTTTTAATATGAATACTAATACACAAAAACAAACAAAATTATAGGAGTCTATATATATATATATATATATATATATATATATATATATATATATATAGCTTGTGTTACCTGTACTGATAACAGAATGCTTTGTGTAGATCTAATAAAAATCTGTATAACGGTTTAAAGGAGAAAAGAATTTACAATTTATATTTTAGGGAGTGAAAAGGTGATCGATGCCTCCATTCAGTCATGAAAAACAAAGGATGCCTCCTGTAGGGGCAGCTGCACATTTGATTGTGAGGCAAGGGTTGTGCAATTCTCAACCACACCTCTCCTGAATCGCACTGTTTAAGTCCAGTGGCAAGAAGAAGCCAGGACAACTGAAAACATTGCCGAGATAAGCGGAGAGCACATACAGAATCTGGAAGTCCTTAAATGGTCACCCATCTGATACTGGCCAGGCTCATCGTTGCTTAACTTCGGTGATCTGACGGGAACCGGTGTGTCAAGCATGATTATGCTGAAAAGGTGTAACAATTGTGAGATAATTTACGTAGGTAGGAAATCATTGTAACAAAATTTCACATTCCTAGGCTATGACAACAGCATATTCTTTTCCTTGTTTTGATTTTCAAGTATATATCCATTGATATCTTATATGTTTTTATGTAGTCATGTGGTTCTCAGTTGATTAATTGTGTCTATCTGTGTCGGATATATACTCGAGAGTCAAAACGATGAAAAGAATATGCTGTTGTCATAGCCCTAGTAATAACCTAAAAATGTGAAACAAGCACAAAGCGACAAACATTTTTATTTTTTTAGTTCAGTCCAACAGAGTTTTGTGCATATCTTAGTGTGCATAGTGAGCCAAACTCTTATGATGGTTTTTCGTTAAAAAATAAAATAAAATAAACACCAAACGAAATGTAAATAATTTTTTTTTTATATAACCAATAATGAAAGGTATTTATTTATGTTACTTACAGAGAAGGAACTCTGACAGGTACTACCATTTCGAGTCAATGTAATTAAGGACTGATTTAATACTCCTCGAAATTCTACCATTAAAGTCTTGCAACTGGATATAGTTTTATGTCACATCCAGGACAGAAGGATGATTTGCATGCTAGTCCCTATTTACTTTCCTTCCCACGAGTGCTGATTTGGGCACAAGATTGAAGTGTATTTTTTTCTATAGAAATCGTTCCAGAAAAGGCATTAAGCCACTTGATGTAAAGAGCTAAAAAAAATAGTACTTCCAGGTCAAAAACTTGCAAATGATGTGCTAGAAGGCATAGATTATGACCCAGAAAACAGCAATTATTCCCTCTTTGTAAGAAACATCGCTCATGGAATGTGAAGACTAAAGGACGGAATAAGGGAAGCACAGGCTACATATGTTATGAACGTTGGCACAAACAAAAAGTACTACTTCAACCGTTGAATCTGCCAGTGAGGAAAATCCAGCCCCTTCCATTCAATGAAAAATTTCTTTTTCAGTTCTAGTTACTTTTTTTTTTTTTTTTTTTTAAGGAAAGAAAAGATGAAGTCTAACATCAGAACATATACTACACATTGAGCAAAGTCGATCGAGAATATTTATTTACCTGCTCTCCAAGGTCAGATGTGGGTTTGATGAAAGCGTTTCTGTGGAACAAACTAGATTTGAACTTTGCACACCCAAGTTTCAGTCAATGTTGTTAACCATTTAACCACTGTCGCCCTCCAATCGATTGCAAGTATACACAGTAAAATGAAGCCAGTTAATAAATACATTAAATAATCCGTAGTCAAGAAAAACGTATAATTCTGTTGAATCAAATGCTTAACTTTATGAAAAGGAATTGTGAAATATTTCGAGTTACGTGAAGCTAGAATGCTGAGTTTTATAGACGAGTTAAGTATATTTCTGTTCTTTTTTGTTTTTGCCATACTGTGAGGAGCTGGCAGTCTTATCAGTTCGCACAGCTTGTTTCAGCAAATCTGAAACAAAATATATCATAGCTAAGCCATTATAAAACTGAATAAACACAAAGATATTTCATTAGCAGGTATTTTATCTTTGAAAGATATCTAGATAGCAGCTCTCAGCAGAAAACTTACCTTTCATTCAATGCAAACAGGAAAGAGTGATAAGGGCTTTATCTTTCTTAGCAGAAAACAAGTTGCATCTAATTGTCTAACTCAGACAATAGCAGAGCATTATTTTTAGAAGATAAAAGTGTGGATTCTGTAGAAATTCTTATATGATTCTGTTATTTAACTGTATATACTGCTATTATGACTTTTGCCTTTGGCGGTTCTCATTCAGAAAATAAAATTCTACAAAAGAAAGAAGAGTTACAAAAATAATTTTCAACTTAAAAATATTTTTAATGTAATTTAATTAAAAAATATATAACATTGTATTTATGATTCAGAGCATTTTTTACTACTGTTTCGAGACACTCGAGTTGACAGCAGCAGGTGAAAGGCGTCAAAAGTGACCAAAGATGCAAACGGCAACAGACAAATTTGGAGTTTTAGTATTTTGCTGATCGAGAAAGAAAGAACTAACAATAGCGAATATTATAAAGTTTTATTAGTGCGCTCAAAGAAAGAAATCATTAAATTAACGAAGAATGTATGAATAAAAAACGATTTTTTTTAAATTTTTAAACCATTTTTGACACTAGGTGGAATAAATGAGAAATTAGATCTTTGAGAAATTGGCATAATTTCAAAAGTCGATTACTTAGATAGGGTGTCGGCAACCATACATATAAAAAGAAAAAAAAAGAAAAATCAGAGTATGTGCTGGTTTTTCAACGGGGTTGAATGACTTTTTGAAAGACTATGCATATCCTCATACTATCTCCAGAAGATACATTCACAAAATTAAACGGTGGTGGAGTGTTTTCAAATTTGGATTTGTCTTACCTTCAGGTTAAAATCATATTTCTTCAAACTGAAACATAATTATCAAAGTATACTTATGCAGAAAGATATGAAAAGTCTTTATTAAAGTTTGTGCCTATTTCCATTCTATGAAGACCAGGTGCGAACGCAGACCCCACAATTTTATTATACCATTCCTATTTAAGATAAAACATACTTATCAAAGTATTATTATGTACATCTATACCAAAAACACTTGTAAACGTTATGTTTTTATTTTTAATTTTTTATGTCCATACTTTGTGGACCAGGCGCGAATGCAGACCCCACAATTTTAATGAACCACCGTTCTGCCAGATCAAACATACCCATTCCTTTGTCTCGATACATCTTCTATCATTATATGTAATCAGTTTTTTTTAAATAGTCAACCACATAAGAGCCTATTCATGACCACACACACACACACACATATAGAGCTTTATATTATAGATATTCCAAAAGTATATGATTTGATAGAGCCATTAAATAAGTTCATGACAAAAAACACAGATAAAGGAATTTTGAAGGTTAATTATCTTCCTTTTGAATTAAAGATAGCTCTAAGCCTATTCCAGCAAATAATGGACACAATGTTGGCTGGTATGGAATATATAATCACATATGTGGATGATATTTTAATTAAAAGCGAAAATAAGACACAATACAAAGCCCATATTAGAGCTGTATTTCAGAATTGAAGAATATGGATTCAAGCGGAGTTCTGAAAAATTGAAATTGTTCTTAAAGAAAAGAAAATATTTAGGGCAGATCATTGTCAATAAAGAAAGAAAACTAGACCCCAAAAACCTGATAACACTGCTAAACTCCAGGCTTTCTTGAGATTAGTAAGTTATTATAGTATATACTAGCAAAAGTACCCGTCGTTGACTGGGTTCAAAAACAGCCTACAGAAAATGGACTCTCATTTATGAAAGTATGGTAGGTTATGAAAAGGAAGGTTTGTAAAGAGATAGCTTCGAATTTGGGGTATCAAAACCAAAGCAAAATATGATGAAAGTAAAAATAAAATAGATAAACCCCATAATTTATTATACCATACCTGTTCACAGTGAAACACTTATCACAATATTCTGTGGATCTATATAAAGAAACCTTGTTAAACTTTGTGACATATTTCCATTCTATGTAGGTCAGGTACGAACGAACACCCCATAATTTTATTATACCATATTTCTTCAAACTGAAACATAATTATCAAAGTATACTTATGCAGAAAGATATGAAAAGTCTTTATTAAAGTTTGTGCCTATTTCCATTGTATGGAGACCAGGTGCGAACGCAGACCCCGCAATTTTATTATACCATCCCTATTTAAGATAAAACATACTTTTCAAAGTATTCTTATGTACATCTATATCAAAAACATTTGTAAACGTTTTTTTTATTTTTAATTTTTTATATCCATACTTTGTGGACCAGGCGCGAATGCAGACCCCACAATTTTAATGAACCACCGTTCTGCCAGATCAAACATACCCATTCCTGTGTCTCAATACATCTTCTATCATTATATGTAATCAGTTTCTTTTAAAATAGTCAACCACATAAGAGCCTATTCATGACCACACACACACATATACAGCTTTATATTATAGATATTCCAAAAGTATATGATTTGATAGAGCCATTAAATAAGTTGGTAAAAAGGATACAAAGTGGATATGGTCAGAAGATTACAAACAGGCTTAAAAAATAAACAGCTGTTTGTTAGCAAACCTATCATTAGCACATTTCTACATGAAGAGGAAAATCATTGTAGTAGAAGATGCCATACTGCTTCACAAATGCGAGGATGGATCTATGCCTTGAGAACATTATTGCCTATGAAACAAAAACACATACAACAAATGAACTACAAAGTTAGGGAATAAGTCTATTATAATTTTAAAATAGAATATATATCTTCAAAGAAGATAGGTCACGCCGATTGGTTATCAAGACCTAAATATACGTATATAAATATATAAAGAAAGAATAATAGTAGAGCTAAGAGACAAACGTGAATTGTCAGGTCTGTTATGTAATACAGCATAATCACGTTGTGTACAGCATAATCATGTTGACACACCGGTTCCCATCAGATCACCGAAGTTAAGCAACGTTGAACCTGGCTAGTACCAGATGGGTGACCATTTGGGAATTCTAGGTGCTGTATGTGCTTTCTGCTTATCTCGGCATTTGTTTCCAGTCGTCCTGAACCTCCACTTGCCACTGGTATTCAACAATACTGACTCAGGAGAAGTGTGGTTGGAGATTGCGCAACTTTGGCCGCAAAAATTTTACACACAGGGACCCTTACAGTGGGTATCCATAGTCTGTCAAAACTGAAGGAAGCCTATATGCTATATGCACTACTATTAGAGAACTTCCGGTCACGTTTGGGGAGATGACATTGTTAGGTTGTTGCAACTCTTGCAGACAGGATGTCCTCCTATGCATAGTGCCTGGTATACCCAAATTGGTCACCTATCTGGTACTGGCCAGGCTCAACGTTGCTTAACTTTACTGATCTAACAAAAACCGGTGTGTCAACATGATTATGCCGTATATTTGTTACAGTTGGAGATGAAACAAAAGACTTGCTTCAGGATCAGTTTCTAATGCACTCTTTAGTAGAACCATATTTAATTTGCGGAACATAATGAGACAAAATATAGTTTATAAATTATGTGGCTGACAAAAACACCGACAATATATTTCAAAACCTCAATTTTCCCATATGGGATGAGCTGTTAAACTTGTCTTCGCATATGGGAAATCTTTATTAGGTCTGTTAGTACCTTGAGATTAGAGTATAGCATTTCTCTTCATGTACAAGAATTTGTAAAAAAAAAAGACGATAACTGTAGCTGTCGTTATAAAAAAAAAAAATAAAGAAATAAAATACTATAAAAGAACGGCTTCAAAGAACCGGTTATAAGAAATAGGGATAATGTATTTGACAAGAGGCTTTTTTTAATGATGAAAAGAACATGTGGTCAGTTCAGCGAAAGATACAGAAGGAACCATCCATTATTATGTAAAAAAAAATTTTAATGTGTAATTTAAGTAGTCGAGTTTCTTAAGACTCAGTTCAGCAAAAAAGCAATGTAAAGTTTGAGCGCAAAAATAAAGATTTCATTGACATAAATTATAACAAATCCACCCTTTCAGAATATTGTTATTATCCTGTATAAACAAAAAGCATATGCTAAAATATTTTGATTCCAATTAATTTTCATTTTTTTTTTTCTTTACAAAGGGGTCACCACATATCAAAGCCTGGAGGCCACTCAAGATAAGGGTTAATGTGTGTATGGCAATCATTGGGACAGTAGTATAGCAATCGTGTTACATTGTGAGGTAGCCAGGAGAGGATAATATAAATGTGTAAATTGAGTCATGTTGTATAGAGGGGCTATCACACGGGGATATATTATAGTTCGTAGAACACAAAGCTATCATCTTTTATAAGAAAAAGGATATAAATGACAAGATGCTTCATACCTTTTCTTTATCCAGGAGTGCTTCTGTCTTCACTGCTGGGCTCTGTGATAAACATGCAACGACCAACACCATAACCGATTGAGACACCTTTTTTCTTCTTTTGTGAAACCTCAGAACAACACTTATATATATATATATATATATATATATATATATATATATATATATATATATATATATATATATTTATTTATATCAACTGTCTCAGTGTTCTTCACAAGGAGGTTGCATTATGTACCTACATGCTTGTTCCTTCCAGCCCCACTTCCTGACTTTGAAACACGTCTGCTCACTTTTGTGACCAAACTCAAACTCTCGACTGACTAAACTTCTTGTCTCTTTGACCTCTTGACCTGTCAGTTCCGTTACGTCATCATCAAAAACACACGTCTCCTAACGTGTGACCTCTGTCACATACGCAACTGTTGAAGGTCATTTTGTTTATTTTTAACTTAGCTCATTTCTGTAAGCATCTTCAGGTAAAACCCATTTTTACACTCTAGACCAATTCTATTCTATAAACAATAAATAACTTCCAATATAAATTATTTAAACAATATCACTGGATAAATAAATAAATAAATAAATAGATAGACAGAGAGAGAGAGAGAGATCGATAAAACCTACTTTAACTTTTAACCATGTTATTATTCAACAATCGTTTGTGGTGGAAATTTGATGCAATTAGATTACGAGGACGGTTCAATAAAAACTTGTTTACATTAGACTTGAAGTTGACAATATTGTAGTCAGCTGGAAAACAGACCAGTGGAAGAGAGTTCCAGGTGGGCAGTTATAGGAAAGAAGCTCTATTCATGGAATCCACGTTTAGGTTTAGGCACTAATATAGAGAAGGAGAATTTATTGTTTGTGATTTTGGCTAGACGAGTGTTTTTTATGAAAGATTGACGAGGGGGAATTATAGATTAGAGATCAGTCAAACACTTGCCATGAAATTACAAAAGTACAGAGACAGGCTCATAACATCTTTTCTGTGGGAAAGAGGCTGCCGAGAAGAGAGAAGGGCATTACTGACTAGATTACAAAGTTGATTTTGTACTCTGTCAAGGCAGAATAGGGTACTCCGAGCAGCTCCGCAAATAATTCATCCTTTGGCTGAGTTTCTGTTTATCATTTTTACCTTATTTGTTGTTTGACCTCTCTATGATATTTTATGCAGTTTTTATAACTCTCACTTCTATCTTCCTCTTTCTCTCTTCTTTGTTTATTAATAATCAAATGTAATAAAATCAATTATAAAACTCAAGATAGAAATAACCCATTATTTAAATCAACAAAAGTAAATATAACTGCGGGTAGTAATATTATTTAACCTGTTATGGGAATATATATATATATATATATATATATATATATATATATATATATATATATATATATATATAAGTAAGGTATTTGTAGAAATTTATATACTATCAGGCCACCTGGTGTTGCCTGGTCATAAAACGCTTTAATATGATATCCTACTTCATGCATATTTCATATTTATTATTGTTAAGAAATTGCTGGGCAACGCCAGCTAAAAAACATTATTCACCTATCTATTTCTCTCTCTCTCTCTCTCTCTCTCTCTATATATATATATATATATATATATATATATATATATATAGCGGAATAACAAAGTTGAATCGTGGGAAACAATAAGGAATGAGCATTGCAGAAGGGTCAAAGAGTCATGCTGTGACATGAATCAAACTCTGTGACCAATCAAGTTGCACTGGAAAAGTATGCAAATGAGGACCGGATCTGACATGTCAGAGGTGGCGGTTTTGAAAACCGAGTTAATTTTGGTTGAGTTGGATTCAAGACATCGAAGAGGCAAGATGTGTTAAAACAAGTCTCCCCATAAGGGAGCGACAGTTTCCAAGACAAAGATCTCCATTCACTCCAGGATGCTCTGACGAAATGCCTGGGGAGTGAATAAAAATATATATAAAACAACCATTCGTTTTGGGTCCTGTCTTGCATGTGTCTTTGATTGTAACAGAAGCAGCTCCCTCAAGATGATCGACGAATCCTCCCAGAAGAAGATGCCAGCAGAAGACAGGTATGTCATCATGTATATTCGCATTATATGTTCTGACACACACATCCACATCCAGAGACTAAACAAGCACACCGTTAAAATTGACATTAACTAGACGATCACAGGTCTGATATATAAGACCGTAAAGAGAGTAAAATAAAGAAGTTAGATACATTATATATATATATATATTTATATATTATAATGATTATTATTGAGGTTATTTATTACATATATAAATATGCTTTTATTTAGATATTTATTAAACATTTTTTACGTGCACAAAATTTATCCATGAGCATGTGTTTCTGAGTATCACCCGTCGTCAGCATAGTTAAATTTTAAATAAGGATTAAACTCGTAACTGTCCAATTGACTATTTACATTACACATAGTTACCATTAAAATATTTTTTAGATAATGATGGATGGATCCTTGTTAAAAGTTTAGCCATGCTGACTATACACCCATCGTCACTGCACCAGAAATGCATGTTCACGGATAACTTTTGTGCACGTAAAAAATATTTAATAAATATTGAAATAAAAACATATTTAAATATTTAACAACTAGTATTAATAATAATAGCAAAATAATGTGCCCACCCCAAAAAGGGATGCGCAAAGAACCAAAGGGCAGGTAACTCCCTCAATGCTTAGGTAAGCGAAACAATTAAATACAACACAATCGCTGATAAAAATAAATAAAAAAAAACAATAGCTTATATATATATATATATATATATATATATATATATAGTAAGTTATGAAAATATATATGGAAATTAAGCTACACAGAATATTTCATGTTTCATCCTCGTGAGAATGCATCAGGCTTATGCGAAGAGTTGTGATTATTGAGCATTTTTATATAAATACATGGAATTGAATTTGCTAGTAAGCCAATCAGGTTCTTAGTTATAACTGCATCCATTCTAATCAGCCAATCGTTGGGCACTTAAAGGACAAAGGTAAACCTGACGAATTCTCAGGAGGATGAAACTTTGAATATTCTGTGTAGCTTAATTTTCATAACTTACTATCTAGATCTACTTATATATTGAGCACTGTTGAAGTAAATACTGAAAATTTACAACACATAAAATTATATCTTCTTATATTAATTTATGTGATTAAATGAAATATATATATATATATATATATATATATATATATATATATATACACACAATATTTCTTACAACACTATATATATACATATTTCAAGGCCGTACCAATGGATATATATATTTTATATATATACACCTGTATGTGTGTATGTACATGTATGTATGTACAGGATAGCCTCATAAACTAATAAATACATTATTACGAAATTATTATGAATTTCAGAATATATATTCTAGGCAAAGAAAAAAAAAAAATGTACTGTGGAAAACGAAACTCATCCACTCCCAAAATCCTGTTTTGTTATCTTGGTGATGCCATTAAAACACAGGGAGATGCTGGTGCTAGGATGATGGCAAGAGCTATGAGTGATTGGAGTAAGTTATGGAAACTTCTGTCATTCGTAACGATTATTGACCAAGGAAACAGTTAATCATGCATATACGAAGTGTGAGGATGTATGAAAGTAAAACCTGATTAGTGAATGCTAACGGCCTGCATTACATGGAAATAAATTACATGAGAATGACGCAAACGATGTGTAATGCGAGTCCCAAAGAGAGGATTAGGTCAGATGACCTCCGAGGAAGATTAAATCTGGACAATATGAGGAAATTGTAGAGAAGAATTTGAGTTGTTGGGATAGTATAAACAATTGAGATAGCAGAGGCAGATAGCAGGGAAGGTCGATAAAAACATGAATGGAAGTGTAAATAATGGATTTAAGAGAAAAAGAGATACATAAAGATTTGTCTCGACACACGTTAGTTTGCAAGTCAATTTCTAAGAGCCGTCCAACATATACCAACATTTCATACGGACGTTAAACTGGTAATAATAAAAATAATAATAATAATCCCTCCCCCCAATAGAAAAGTGATACCAAAAAGCCGAGAAGGGTCAAGGAGGATGAAAAGACCGAGGAGAGAGCGCTGGCCAGACCTCCGCTGGACAAGCGCAAAGAGAACTGGGATCGTGGCGAGGCTTAGTGCCACTCAAATTCCAGTATAAACCAATGGCCACTACCAGGGAGAAATCAATGGTATGAGGCTGTTGCGATGACGCAAATTTATTTGCAAATGCTATCGAAGGAGGTAGAGAGAGCTGAACGTCTGGGGAGACTTGTTGTCACTCAGCTTCCAGAGAATACCACAGGTCTCCAAACCGATCGTTTGCTGACTTGTGTGAAAGCCCCGTGTGAGCCAATAATGTCATCATTTCAAATGGACGTTAAACCGATGATAATAATAATAATGATAATAATAATGATAATAATAATAATAATAATGATAATAATGATGATGATGCTATTTGCTACAATAAATAAATAGTGAAAATGATAAAGAAACCTAATAAAATAATAACCACTGCAAGAGAATTTTTAATCGGACTATGAAAGTGAAAGTCGGTAATAGCTAATGATAGACAATTGTTGAAAGAAATCTTACACATACCATATTAGCAAGATTCTTGAAAATTCAAATTCAACATAGGAAAACATACAATACTACATGTTAGATCCTGGAATATAAAAAATGTAAATGCAACGTTTCGAAAAATTATGGCATAACTTTAAGATAATGTTCTATATGTGTATATAAATCCGGAAACATTTGGTTTCCAAGTCATAGGCCATTAAAACAAATGTTAATCACGATTGGTTATTGTAAATATCAAACGATGTGTGTAATAGATTTTTATATATTGAATAGAGAAATACTGTGATAAAATAAGTCTGAATCTGATGTTGCATTAACAAAACCATACAAAATTGATATCAAACGAATATAAAAACCATGGGGCTCAGAAGAAAAATCTCAGAATCATGATTGGCAAGGACAGGCGCTTCTTTGATAGCCACTATGGAGAACCCAGCTGGCATCCTGTGAATATTGGCCCTTTTTATTTTAGGTATCAGACTACAACAGACCAAATGTAAGTAAATAGATATTACAGAGAAAAAGAAGTGAATCACAAAAGAAAATAGACTAGCTATCACAAAAGCAAACCTTACACAAAAAGGTTCATTTACACGTACAGAACATAACCCCAGAGTTATACCATCGATTTTCCAAGCACTTTCTATATTAAAAAAAAATAGAGAGATCAATAAAGGAAATCAAGTATACGATTTGACGGTTTTTATTTACTTGACTCTGGAAAAGTTAGACACCAGGTTGGTTTTTAACGAAGAAAATCCAGCTCCCCCCCCCCCCCAAAAGATCATTCTGGATTGAAAAAAATTTTTTTTAAATACTGACTCAGTTTTGAAGTACCTTTCTTTCAATGATCAAGGATGGAAAAGACGAAGTGTATGATTTTGATGGTATATTAAAAACTAACGTCGTATATTTAAAACAGAAGAATTGGATTAGAAATATGTCAAGAGAGCCAAACGTTGTTTTAAAGCTTTTTAAAGATCTAGTAAGAACTAATATAGAATTTTATATTGCTGTTGTCTAGACATGAAGATTGGAATGTACTATTAAGATTGTAAGACATACAAAGAAAAGTAAGAAAATTAATAAAAAAGAGATTAATTATAATTAGAGATTATAAAGAGTAAGTCTTAAAACAGAGTACTGTTGCCACATCTAGGCAGGAGCTGCTCGGAGCACCTATCCTGCCTTGAGAAAGCTCAAAACCGGCTTTGAAACCTAGTAGGTGATACCCTTTTTTCTTCCCTGCAACTTCTTTCCCACAGATTAGACATTGCAAGCCTGTCTCTGCTCTATCATTATTTTCATGACAAGTGCTCGTCTGAGCTTCAATCCATAGTCCCCCTTGCCAAACTTTCACAAAAAACTTGTCTAGCTATAACGACCATCAACAGTTTTCTACATTCTCTCTGTGTACCTAAATCTAATCACAAATTTTATGCACAAAGCTTCTTTCCTAGAACTGCCGGCTCTGTTCCACAATATGGTCGGTTTCAAGTCCAATGTAAATAAGTTCTTGTTGAGCCTCCCATCCTTAAATAATCTATTTTTACCCCATTTCCACCACTAACTATTAATACGCTATTTTCTCAGTGACTACCGTACAGTCATTAACTCTTATCCTCAAATTGCTTTTGGGCCTTGATAAGTGGTGACTCCCATGTTAAAAAAAAAAGATGGGAAAGACGATTTTCCCTATTTTGATGACAGTAATAGATATGTAAAAGAAAATATGTTTAAGCAGTCAGATAGAGAAAATGTTAGTCTGTGTTCTAAAAATTTCATTTTTAACCGAGTTTATTGAATTCCATATTTAATCCGATCAGCAGGGTCGTAAAGTACGCTTAAATATGATATTTGAATTCTTGCAGATTTCGTATATATTATTATGGAGTTAATGTATTATCAATTTTTATATATTATAAAGTTGCAATTTCCAAAAAAAATATATACCCATATGACTTGGGTGTATCAGCTTAAATTGAAAGTGAAACAATAACTTAAAAATAATTCCTAATAAAATTATTTTTAAAAAGTATAGATTACTGAAGTGCCATCAGATATACTCGAAACTGAAACCAAAACTTATGAAGAATTCTTGGTAAAATTATTTATTACAAGAGATGGAAGTCCATAACAATTAAACGACTCCGATGTAAGCCTGACACAGAAAATAACACACACGCTATCGTATTAATATATAGATGTTCACAATCAAGTACCGTTATCAATCATAGTATATTCAATTTTTTTTTCAGAATTATCTATTTATTATAAATATTATCAATTTATATAAGAATTTCTTTCTAATAATTAGTGTCAGAAAAATAAAATGACATGAATATTTAAATGTTTTATTTATTTATTTTTTTATTAAAATGTAAGTTATTCTGATAACGCTAAGTGTTTTTCTCTGAAATTTGACTGATAGCAAACTTGCTCAGGATTCAAGTAGTAGTAGTAGTAGTAGTAGTAGTAGTAGTGTTACTAGTAGTATTATTAGATCATCATGATCATCACAATAAATTGTCATGTGTTCACTTGCTCAAGAAACAAAAATATGAATAGTTGTTGTGGTCAGACAGATATATTTCTTAAGTACTGAAGGGATGGGGGCTGAACATACAAAGCTGTGATCGGTTGAACAAGATTACATGTTAAGTTAAAGAGAAAGTATTTTGAAATAATCAGGTAAGGCATACAGTGTGATAACTGAATCAGACAGTTGGGTGTGTAGGGAATCCATCACAACCACCTGAATAAAAAAAAGAAAATATCAGTAAACAAAGCTCCCAGGAACCTATGAAGCAATCCACAACCCAGCTGATGATGCTTTGTGAAATTAATAAGTTGGCATTTTAAATACTCTACCACGTTCGTTCCATGCAGTTGAGTCACTATGCAGAATGAGATCCAAGATGGCTGCATGGTGTTGTGGGCCCTGTTAAAATAATTCAAGACATAACACATGTAAAGAAAAGGACAATGATCATAAAATTATGTAATAATCATGATTTACCTCTTAAAAAAAAAAAAGAAAAATGGTGTTGGAAAGTACTGAAACTTGTGTTGCGTGTATTACATGTATTGAATCTGAGAATTCAGCCAAAGGGAGGCAAGTCAGCAAAAGATATTAAAAGTTATTTGTCTTGGTTGTAATTTTGATGAGTGCTGTATGCACAAAAAAATTAATTGTAATGTGAATAGAAAAAAAGCTTACGTGAATATAGCAATTCTATCTAATTCTCCATTTGAATTTTTTTGTTTGTTATAATCTTGTCAAATGCAAGGACAGAAAACAGCCTTCAAAATATTATTGAATTAATTTGCAATTCATTTGAGATGAGTAATTTTTAAATTTATTTCATTTTATTTCACAACGTTTCGGCCAATTATTCCTCTGGCCTTCGTCAGAACAACAACTAGAAGATGAGGCAAACAGTCCACAAATAATTAAATAAAATAAATTTAAAATAAAATAAAATTATACAAATTACTCATCCCAAAAAGAATTTCAAAATCATTCAATAATATAACAATCGGTATGGACCCGACGATTGGAAGAACAAAAAATAAAAATGTGGATTTATAAGACCAAAAAATCCAATCTTGATTGCACTTCGGGTCCCATAGCGCAGTGGATAGAGATGCGGAATATTTACGATTCCAGGTGAGCATTGTCTGAAGGTAGTAGTCAATCCCACCCAAAACGGTTCAGAGGATTAATTGGCCAAACCGTGGTGAGACGACAACATCTATGGAAGGCAATAATTGCTGTGGATGTTGTTGGAGAATTCGACATTCCCAACCCATCGTGGTTAACCACCTGATGAAGGCCAGAGGAATAATTGGCCGAAACGTTGTGAAACAACTAGAAGATGAGGATAATAGTCCACAAATAATTAAATAAAAACCCTTAAAACGTCTTTTAGCAAAGGTTGGTTGGTTGTTTTTGTTTTACGGCATATCAACCCTTTTCAGGTTATTTAATGCCGAATCCAAAGATTTTGAAGAAAAATTTTTTAATAGAATATATTTGTTATTTTCAAGTCGGTTTCTATTTAACCCATAGTTGGGACCCTAACAGGTACTACACTCCGGGTCAGAGTGGACCTGGGAGCAATGGCAATTAAAGAGTGGCTCCACACTCCCCAAAGCCCGCAAACTGGGGCCTCACCACTGGATATAGTTTAAGGTCATATCCAGGACCATTTAGCAAAGGAGATAACTTTATGGTAGAAGAATCATTTCTATTTAAACATTAAAACATTACTTTCACAGGTGGACTTTGTTATTTATTTAACATATTTCATTAACCCAACGTTTGGTAAAAGAGTTCAGCAGTAGAAAAGAAAAAGAAAAGAAACGAAAACTATCCTGTTTATTTTCAGTGCTTTTACAGATCGACTCAACCTACTTGCTTTCATAGTTTGCTCAGTAAAATTGTGTGTTATGACCCCTTCAACAAAATATGATAAACACAAAGAACAAAAAATGAAAATGATCATCAAAATTTTTTTTTTTTTTTTTTTACTCACGTTCACCCCTAACAAGGTATATCACCACTTGGACGTAAGGGATACTATTTAGGACAAAGCCCAGGAAAGATATTAGTTTACGTTACATTTAAATTTCTGCATATCAGTAAAGTTAGGGAAGCAGGTAGCAGGAAAGAAATTCCAAAGTCTAGCTGTTCAAGGGGGGGAAAAAAACTATTAGAGTAGAAAGTTTTCTGGCATTTAGGGACCTCAACAGTGAAGGGGTGAGATTTTGTTGCTAAGCAAGTTTGTCGGGGTATGTACGTCAAGGGGGCACAAGTGCAACGAGTTCATCAGAACACATTCCATTAAAATATTTATAAAACTAGCACAGAGATGAAAAATTGCAGCGATGAGGCAGGGTTTGGAGCTTAGTTGACAATGTGGGATCTGCCATTGTCTTAGATTTGTGTACATCCATGCATGTTATAGTGTTTTATCATCAGCAAATGCACTCATCTCGGACACATTATTATCAGGGAGGTCGTTTATGAATATCAGGAATAATAATGATCCAACGATCGACCGCTGAGGCATTCCAACAATAATGTTATACTACTTGGATGTACGTCCATCAATGACAACCTGGATGGTTCTATTTTCTAAAAAGGATCTAATAATATTTAGTATACGTCCAGTTATACCGTACGATTTAATTTTCATTAGCAATCCTTTGTGTCAAACTTTGTCAAAGGTCTTTAATATATCAAGGGCTACAGGCTTCGCCCGCCTTATCCAGTGCATGGTATATGCGTTGAGAGATGACTGTTAAAATATCTGCAGTAGAACGATATTGCCTAAATCCGTACTGTTTGTCAAATTATGTAACAATCATTATTTATCCCCTCCCCCTAAAAAGTGTGGGAAATTGTAACTTGTGGTGCATGCACTGTGGTAGATATTTAATTTGAGTGTTCAGTCAAAGTCAGCAGATTTTTTTTTTAACTTATTTTTCAACTTGCTGATAATTTTGAAAAATGTTATATGCATGACAATGAAAAGTTTACATTAGTGTAACAGTACCATCCCAGCTGCTGCTGATTGCATACCTTTATCAAATATAGAAAAGAAAAAGAAAGAAAACGAAGCCAAATTCATTCATAATGTGAAATCATAGTACATCCATGTATATGTGCATATGGAAGAAAAATATGGTTCTTATTTAGGTGTATTTTATGATACAAACATTCCAGTATAGAGTTGTAACTTCATGCGGATTGGATTGATTCTAAATCAGGTTTAGAATGTAAATCAAGGCACAGAGAGGCAACATTGCGGCGATGGTACAGGTTTGGTTTGGTTGGTTGGTTGGTTGGTTTACGGCATATCAACACTTTTCAGCTTATTAAATGCCAAATTCAGTGATTTGGAAGAAAAACATTTTTTAATAGAATATATATATATATTTTTTTTTTCAAGTCGGTTTCTATTTAATCCATAGTTGAGACCCTAACAGGTACTACCACTCCGGGTCAGAGTGGACCTAGGAGCAATGGCAATTAAAGAGTGGCTCCACACTCCCCAAAGCCTGCAAGTTGGGGGCCTCACCATCGGATGTTGTTTAAGGTCATACCCATGACGTGCGGCGATGGGACAGAGGTTGAAGTTTAGTTGAGAAAGTTGGACCAGCCATTTTGTTAGATTTGCGTACATCCATTCTTCTTGCATGTTAATAGAGTGTTTTATTATCAGCAAATATACTGATGGTGATGATGGTGATGATGATTGCGATTTGTACTGATGTACTGAAACATATCAATCGTATTCTTTTTATTATTGTTGCTTGGTCGTTGGTTTCCGTTGCTAAAAAATTCGCACTCGTACGGTGAACGTAGGAAGATGTCACATCAGTAATGGCAATCCTGGCCGTTGATAAAAAATGTATTATTTCCTTCGACATGGCGTCTTAGTAAAATCGTTCAATTGTTGACTTTTATAGATGTTCACATAGAATAGTTTTTTCACTGCGCATAACACATCAATTTGCTACCTGTGTTTTATTTGCACCTGCGCATTATCAATTTCTGTTATGTAACAAGTAGCGATATGACCATTACAATATTTTTCCCCGGTTCCGATACAATTACTGATTCCGATTCTTTATAAATCTTTAAATATTTAACAATAGAGTTGTTATTTATTCCCGATCACCGTGAAAACACATGTTAAGTGAGCAGATATTTTCTCAAGCGTAAAAAATACATTTGTGGGACGTTGGTCTATAGATTTTAATTTTACTGGTATTTTAAAATCAATAAATATTTATTATTTTATCATTGCTGACAGCAGTGGAAGATTTTGCTTTAAACAAAATTTAAAAAAAACAAGTGAAGCATGCATAGTTCCCCGTGAGTGCACAGTGAACGAGGCATAAAAAAATGACTAAGTTCAGCATTTGATCCTTCCATTTAGCCCCAAAAGTCCCGAGGGGACGTCAAATCTAGTGAAAATAAACAGACCTTTAAATATGTAAATTTGAGTTCTGCACCATGGAAAAACAGAAATGACTAAGACCATCATTTGCCCTCCCCCCCCCCCATTTAATCCCAAAAGTCCCCAAGGCCTTAACATATTTACATTTGAGTTCAGCATCATGCAAAATTGCTACATAGACTGTTGTGGGGACATACACACCCTTATAATCCTTAAGATGGACTTGTCCATTAGGCATATAATCAGCAAGTCTAGACCGCTCAATGAGAGTTATCCCAGATGTCGTACAGAGACGACTCCCCACAGTCTAACTAACCTTTTCTGTACCACTAACCCTTTCTTGATATAAATGTTCTTATTCTCACCAAGTCATCGTGTTCCTACTTTCACCTTTCCCGACTCCACTACATAGACATACACAGAAAATTTTGGACAAATATGGTAAAATAGTCCCAAAAATGAAGTGTTTTTATTAGCCCTAGAAGAGCCCCTGGGGCACACCCAAGAGTTATCGCGAAGTATAGACAAACAAAATTAAATAGAACTCAATTAGTTACAACCTTTCAGAAAGTTTTATAAAAAATTCAAGGCACAAATATTTTAATAAGCACAAAAGTGTCAATTTTAGCCATTTTAATCCGAAAGGCACCCCTAGGGGGGGGGGGCAACCAGAGTTTTGCCAGAACATCCGTTTTGTTACTTTTGTACTCATATCATGTTTAATGTTTGTGCAAAATTTCAAAAAATTCTAAGGCGTACTTATTGAGAAAAGTGCGGACAGACAAACAGACAAGGGTGAATTTTTAAGCAATTTGCAAAAATGACAATTAAATGAATCGTTTTTGACATTGGAAAATATGCACAAATTTTTCCGATTCCAATACCCTCAAAAGCTCCGATTTTTCTGATTTCCAATTCTGATTAATCGTCCCAACACTAGTAATCAGACTGAGATGATCTTAAATTCAGTCTTGGCAATGTGCAAGATTTATATAAAGCCACTGTAACAATGAAGGATGAGAAAAATAGCCTCTCATTATGTCAATGGTAGTAGACATCTCGTGAACATTAGCGGAATTGTTTCCTGTTTGTATACTTTATTCATGAGATTCATTATAAAGAGTCTTGTGAGACAAAATGGTTGCTAAAATTTACTTGGCAAGCAATAATTTTTTTCGCTGTTGCAATCAAAAGTGATCACAGTTTATATTGTTTTAAAATAAAAATTATACGTCTTAAACGCAGAAAACACTATATGCAAATTGAGTTAGATTATGCAAACTTTTATATTCTTTATTTTATAATTAGAATTTCTTGCGCACTAGTAATTCTCACTCACTAGTCGTTCTCAGCAATTTCTTGCTAGTAGATTAATAGAAATAAATCGTTTTCTTTTAAGTGACAGCAAGTCTCCTCAGATTACAAGTATTCTCTGCTTTTTTTACATCACTATTGCAATTCAGTTTGTGTTCTTGCTTCAGCAGTATCACCACCATCCTAAAGTTCAAACCTAGGGTAGGGGGAGGGCGAACTGGTAGTGTGAGAACTATCTGTCTAACAGGGCTCTGGTGAAAATCTAGGAGGCATCGGTATCAGGATCCGAATGGTTAATTGCAGGCATAGACCAATTCATACCATCTAAAAAATTCCAACAAAAACCTAACAGCCAGCCATGGTTCTCCCCAGAATGTGCTGCTGCTATCGCGCACAGAAATCACTTTTTCCATAGTTACCAACGTAATAGATGCACTGAGACTAAAGCTGCTTTTAGGTCTGCCAGCAACCACTGTAAAAGAGTAATAAAAAATGCAAGAGAGCTATATGCCCAGTCTGTTAAATCCAAGGTAGCTGATCAGCGGCTTGGATCCCACCAGTTTTGGCAAATAACAAATAGGATCCTGAACAGAAGTGTGCGTTCTATCCCAACCATTATCAATGGACCAGAGGTCATCTCGTCAGCGTCAGACAAGGCCAAACTATTTGCAAAGAACTTTGCAGCTAATTCTACCCTATGCGACGAAGGCCATCAACTCCCCATATTTCCTCCTATAACACAGAACAAGCTAGGTAACATACAAATATCCGTGCATGAGGTCGCCAAGCTAATAAAGAACCTAGATTCCAGTAAAGCAACTGGCCCTGATGGCATCCCAATTATAGTGTTAAAAAAGCTTCAACCAGAACTTGCTCCCATACTTACGAAACTATTTAAGCGCTGCCTTAAGGAGAAGTGCTTTCCGACTCCCTGGAAGACCTCATCAGTTTGCCCTGTATTTAAGAATTCAGGTGATAAGTCATCTCCCTCTCAATACAGACCAATAAGTCTCCTGTGTGTTATGAGTAAGTTGCTGGAATCCATATTAAATAGAGAAATAGTCAACCACCTCAGCAGGAATAACCTTCTTAGTGACACACAATATGGTTTCCGCTCTGCAAGATCTACCGCAGATGTGCTGACGGTTATATCCCACAGGATTAGTGAATCTCTTGACAAAGGCTTCCTTTCTAGGGCAATTGCTCTCGACATATCAAAGGCCTTCGACAAGGTATGGCATAAGGGTCTACTTCACAAGATTTCCAGCTACGGTATAACTGGAAATGTTTTCTCAATCATTAAATCATTTCTCTCCGATAGGCTCATAAGAGTAGTGGTAGATGGACAAAAATCGGAGGCCTGCAATATAAATGCTGGAGTCCCTCAGGGGTCAATCCTGGGCCCAACTCTCTTCCTGATCTACATCAATGACCTCCCTAAACACATACTTAAATCATTCGTTGACATCTATGCTGATGACACGACCATCTACGGCAACACATCAAAGACTGTAAATGACAAAGTTCTCTCTGATTCTCTCTCCTCTGATCTCGAGCGCGTGGTTCAGTGGGGGAAGAGGTGGCTGGTTACCTTTAATGCATCCAAAACCAAACTGCTATCCTTACATCATCAACGCTCTGATCCCCATCTGGCATCAATTGTGATGGATGGCTCTCGTCTGGGTGAGGCCCCGTGTTTTGACAAGCTTCTGGGTTTGACCTTTACTCCTGATCTGAAATGGAACACGTACATCAAGTCTGTTGCCAAGGTCGCTGGAAAGATGGTGGGATTCTTCTACCGCTCCAGAAGATATCTCACAACGGATGCAATTCTCTATCTATATAAAAGCCAAGTATGTCCAAGGATGGAATACTGTTGCCATATCTGGGCAGGAGCTGCTAAAAACAGCCTATCCTGCCTTGACAGAGTACAAAATAGACTTCGTGGCTTAGTGGGGGATGCCCTTTTCTCTACCCTGCAACCTCTCCCCCACAGAAGAGACGTTGCGAGCCTGTCCTTGTTTTATCGTTATTTCCATGGCAGATGCTCGTCTGAACTCCAATCTCTGGTCCCCCCTCGCCAATCTTTCACAAAAAACACCCGTCTAGCTGAATCCACTGTGACAAATTTCCCCCACTCTATATCTGTGCCTAAATCAAAACGCAGATTCCATGAACAAAGCTTCTTTCTTAGAACTGCACGCCTGTGGAACTCTGTTCCGTCTGCCTGCTTCCCTCCGGACTACAACTTGAATGTCTTCAAGTCCAATGTTAACAAATTCCTAATGAACCGCCCCCTTAAGTAAACATTTCAGCAAATCTCCTCACTAACGTAATGTACTTGCAATAACCCTTATCCCTGAGTGGCTTCCGGGCCTTGATAAGTGGTGATCACTGTGTAAAAAAAACAAAAAAAACAAAGGATCTGTCATTTTCTGGTCGTCTCTGTCTCTGCATGTGGCAAGCAAAACCTTACTACTTCCGTATTTTCCCATGACAAATGGAAAGCTGGTGTTTTGTATTACTAGAAGATTTCAGGCTCTCTCTATCTGGTTTTTAAACAGACCGTCTCCTTCCTAGATGCATTGCCTTTACAACGACTAAGGAACCTCATCTTCCTCCTATATGGTAATCCTCCAGAATATCATAGGCTGATAGGTGGTACACCTTGATCAATGGTGATCTAGAACTGTGCAAAGTAGTGGCGTTCATGTCCCTTAAGGTATTATACGTACCTGCTTACCTTAATACACACAGTGCCTAGTATTCCCAAATGCTTTCCCATCTTAACAGCTGTGATCTCGCGAGAACTGGTTAGTCAACAAGAATATGCTGTATATCTGTAATGTAATTAATAGAAGTGAAACGAAAACTCAATGGAGAGGGAGTGACAGTTGCTCCTGACCCTTTCCTTTGTGTGTTCTGGACCGATCCTTTCACAACGTTGTATGCAAATACTGAGTCTTGCTGTTCTCGATGTCTGGGAAAACACTTGCGGTCTTGCAAGTTAATGAATAGATGTGACCAACGAGAACTTCATGCAAACTAGACTAGATATGAGAGGCTATTTTTCTCATCCTTCATTGTTACAGTGGCTTTATATAAATTTTGCACATTGCCAAGACTGAATTTAAGATCATCTCAGTCTGATTACTAGTGTTGGGACGATTAATCAGAATTGCAAATCAGAAAAATCGGAGCTTTTGAGGGTATTGGAATCGGAAAAATTTGTGCATATTTTCCAATGTCAAAAACGATTCATTTAATTGTCATTTTTGCAAATTGCTTAAAAATTCACCCTTGTCTGTTCGTCCGTTTGTCTGTCCGCACTTTTCCTAATAAGTACGCCTTGGAATTTTTTGAAATTTTGCACAAACATTAAACATGATATGAGTACAAAAGTAATGGAACAGACTTTCCGGGAAAACTTTGGTTGGCCTCCCCCCTAAAGGTACCATTTCGGGTTGAAATGAGGAACGATCATCAGTAATCTTAATCACACAAAAACAACAACCGCCGTTTACCAGTGATCTCTCATTAATAACACTTTGTGTTTTTCTCTGGAATATGAGTGATAGCAAACTTTCTCAGAATTCCAATACGAATACTACTAGTACTACTGTTAAACAATCAGGTTGTTGTTAGATTGGTGATCTTTTGAATCAACGCATTTCAGGTGAAAACATTCATTATGTGCCATGGCAAAATTAGTATAAATTCTAAAAATTACAACAAATAATTGAGTAGAAAAATAATCTCATTTATAAATCTCACTCCGTCTGTCTGACTGTCTGTCCGTCCGTCTCGAATTTTTTCAATTGCATCTCATCCGATACGGTAGGTCACAGAACGATGTAAGACAGGTCAAATGACTGCATTTTTTTTGTCGACTGTTCTTTTAAGGGTTTTTAGCCGGTTAAAATAGTTTTAAGAGGTGAAAACGGGGGTAAAAATTGAAATAAATCATTCTAAAGTTTTGTTATCCATTTTGGTTTCGATTCTAACTGATGGCACCCAAGTCATATTTAAAAATTTTTTTTTTTTTTTAAAATCCTTAGACATTGGGTACAATATCATGAAATAATGATAAAGAATTGACTGTATAATAATATATATATATAAAAGAATAATAAAGAATTGACTGTATAATAATATATATATAAAAGAATGATAAAGAATTGACTGTATAATAATATATATATAAAAGAATGATAAAGAATTGACTGTATAATAATATATATATAAAAGAATGATAAAGAATTGACTGCATAATATATATATATATAAAAGAATGATAAAGAATTGACTGCATAATAATATATATATAAAAGAATGATAAAGAATTGACTGCATAATAATATATATATAAAAGAATGATAAAGAATTGACTGTATAATAATATATATATAAAAGAATGATAAAGAATTGACTGTATAATAATATATATATATAAAAGAATGATAAAGAATTGACTGAATAATAATATATATATAAAAGAATGATAAAGAATTGACTGTATAATAATATATATATAAAAGAATGATAAAGAATGTACTGTATAATAATATATATATAAAAGAATGATAAAGAATTGACTGTATAATATATATATATAAAAGAATGATAAAGAATTGACTGTATAATAATATATATATATAAAAGAATGATAAAGAATTGACTGTATAATAATATATATATAAAAGAATGATAAAGAATTGACTGTATAATATATATATATATAAAAGAATGATAAAGAATTGACTGTATAATAATATATATATAAAAGAATGATAAAGAATTGACTGTATAATAATATATATATATAAAAGAATGATAAAGAATTGACTGTATAATAATATATATATAAAAGAATGATAAAGAATTGACTGTATAATAATATATATATAAAAGAATGATAAAGAATTGACTGTATAATAATATATATATAAAAGAATGATAAAGAATTGACTGTATAATAATATATATATATATATAAAAGAATGATAAAGAATTGACTGTATAATAATATATATATAAAAGAATGATAAAGAATTGACTGTATAATAATATATATATATAAAAGCTAGAAAAATAAAAATGTTGTATTTAATCATATTTTACGATCGGACAATGCTGGCTGCTGATCGAGTTTCGGAACGAAAGCTGTCACGATTTATTTAGTGATTTTTTAAAAGTCATTACAATAGATATCGGTACCACCTCAACTGGAAAGAATTTACGTGACTGAAGCAGAAATTAACTCCTGAAAAATATCGTTCCATCACGAAAACTTGTTTCCTCGTGGGACAAACAGAAATAGAACTTCGATGTTGTTTGTTCTCCACTCAAAATAATGTACCTGACTCAAATAGGAATAAATTCCTACAAAAAATATCTTCCTGCACGACAGACTTTATTTTCACAATCCATAAGATTTTTCAATTTCATTTTGAAAACTTCTTAAACGATTATTTTTAAGTTCGTTGTACAAACATCTACGTACTTTTCTACCCCGGAAATGATCGAAGCAGTTTACAATTCAAAAGCCATATATTTTCTAGGGGAGTAGGGCAACTACTAAGAGCTAAAATATTTTAATAAACCTATAAAACTATTTAAAAATATTTTCCTCACATAAATTAAAGTATAGACATTAATAATAAATACAATGAAAGTGGGAATACGTCATATTGATTAATTGTAATCATTTATCAAATTCACTATGTTTGTCTGGCTATCTGTCTCGATTTTTTTCTTTAAAATTTTGTTTTCGGTTCTAGTTGATAGCACCCAAGTCACATTTTTTTTTTTATGTTTGAAATCACGACTACAATATGTATTGAGTACAATATCATATGAAATAATCAGCAGAGAATTGACTCTATTATAATATATACGAAATTTGGAAAAAATTAAATATATTTAAGCGTATTTTATGACCGGCTAATACCAGGTGCCCCCGCTAGTTACAAGTAAAAATAGAATTTATTGAATTATCGAGTTTTAATGGGAAAGACTTGTAGAACCAATTGGGTATAACACACAAGGGAGATAATCCTTAACTTAAATTAACAGTCTGACATATGCTATCTGGGAACGTAATTGTGGTTGATTCCTTATTTAAATTACTTCTACCACATCAACTACTGGATCGTTGTTTGTAAATTTTATAATTTATACTAATTTCACCATGGCACGTAAATAGGTAATAATGTTTTCACCTGAAATGCGTTTGTTTAAAAGATCACCAATGTAAACAGGCATCTACAATCATGATCATAATAATTATCAAACTTCGAGTAATTCAGCTTCCATTGTAATAAATAAAATGAATAAAATAAAGCAATCATTCATAACAAGCTTCCCCATCAAATCAACAGTGGAAATAAGAATTTGCTTATGTTTCCAGTAATTTTGTAACTTATACTTAGATATTTTTCAATTTTCAGTTATCTATCTTTTTATTAACTGAATTAAAACAAGCCGAGCATGCGGAGTCCCCTTCCACAAACGAAAAATTTACTTTCATCATGACTAATGTTTGCGCAAAATTTCAAAAAATTCAAGCCATGGTTATTAAGTGCGAAAAAAATGAATGGACGAATGATTTGGGGGTAATTTTACACCTATAATGCTCCTTGGGGTGGCAATCAGAGTTATCCCGGGAAATCCATTCTGACAAAAATTTACTTTTACCATGACTAATGTTTGTGCAAAATCTTAACAAAATTCAAGGAATGGCTATTGAGAAAAGTACGGACGAACGGGAATGAATTACTAGGTCCAAACTGTCCTTTGTCGGGGGGGGGGGGACAAAAATATTTATTGTTAATCTCCCAGCCATAAAATAAATGCCAGCTATAAATTATTAAAAAAAAACAACAAAAATCAACAAAAAAAATCTTTTATAAACTTTAGAAGACTTACAACGCCGTGCGATTCTCACAACATTTCAGCCAATATAACTTCTGACCTTCTTCAGGTGTATTTTGCCAAACTCATGAATTTCGAACGGAACCCTTTATTTAATCCACGGAGATAACATGCTCCTGTTCTGTTAACCATGACCGGGTAGAAATTTTAAGCAATTCGCAGTTACATTCTTAGTATTACGCACACTAATGATCGAACCTTCAGCCTCTAGAAGAGTGCAACTTAAAATCGAATTTATACCAAGTACTTTATCCATTTATGCCATAGGTCCTTATGAAATTCTGTGTAGATTCTTGATTTTGACAGAAAGATTCCAGCGTTCGACAAGATACACTTAAAGAAACATTGGCCGAAAAGTTGCGATATTAACACTCGAGATGAGAACAGTAGTCCGAATGATACAAATAATACATATTAGTAATCCTCTTCAAAAAGAAAAATCCAGAAATATGCCTATAATTTATTACCCAGTTTGAATGTACGATTAAACTTGTTATTTAAAAAAAAAAAAAAAAAAAAAATGATATATGCTATAGCATATGCGATATCCTGTGCTTATCAGTCACCAACCAGGAGTGGCAACTACGGCAGTACTGCCACCCTCGGTGCCACCAGCAGCTCTTGTCACTGGATAGAGTATAAAAAAAATGTTTGTTTATCTTTTCAGATTTATGATATTTTTGAATGTGTTTAATTTCAGCTGTTGATGACGTCCACTCGACACGTTCCTCTTAAAACTGACTTATTTAATGTAATCTTTTTTATTAAGGCATATAAAATTGTTCACTAACTTTAACCAACTGTTTTAGCCAGTGTTGTTTGGTAGTATTTGCATTTTGTAAATATGCCGCTATTTTTTTTTTATATAAAATATTATTTTTTGTCCCAATCAAATGTATGGAAGAATACAAAGTGATGTCCCCTTTTTTCTAAATAGTGGTTGTTCGAAAATAATTCCTTCCCAGAAAAAAATATCTTCTGCAATGAATAAAATCAAATTGCATATTATTCTTAACAAAATGCCGCAACAATTCAGATAAAAAAGTAATATACGAAAATCAAGTATCGATATTGTAGGAAGAAAGCTATCGATGACAAAAACCGAGCTAGAGACTGACTTTACTTTATATGTTGGATTTATTTATATTTTCCACAGTAAATTTAATAAAAAAAAGTAGTCATCTGCAATTCTCTTGATATCCCAAGCCCAAAATGGTTAATACATTAGTTACAATGATTGCATCCATTATAAGTCACCCATCCTTGTCTGAGAGTATTTCTCCGTGCCTTCTTCCTTTTCTCGTTTGCTCCCATGAATACGAATCTTCTACAAGTAGTGATGATGATGATAATGATGCCTCCCTCCCATCTCCAAATCACCCAGTGGACCGATGACAACATCAGAATTTCTGATAGATGTCATTTCGCTAAGATTAAAGGGATAAAATATAGCAACAGCCCTTTTCTCGTGCCCCCCCTCATTACCATCTCTCTCTCTCCCTCTCTCACGCACACACACACACACACACACACACACACACACACACACACGTGTGTCTGTGTATGTGATTTTGCTTATAACAAGAAACTAAAATATAGTAACAGTCATTCTCTCTCTCTCTCTCTCTCTCTCTCTCTCTCTCTCTCGTGTGTGTGTGTGTGGTTCTGCCCGTCCCTAACTAGAAAACTCGTTTTAGATTACAATGCAGACGGCCAGTTTTCCACAAATACCATATTAACTAACAACCATCTGTTTCTCACAGACCCAGGGGACTAATTTCACGAGGTGTCTGTCACGGCATGGCACTCATCCATGTACCCCTGGAAGCATTAATACGTTTTCCCTCCTCCTATTTTCAGAATTAATTATTCCCCCCCCCCTCCGCCCCATCCTTATACATCATCATTTAAGCTCCTTTTTTATCCCATCTTTTTTGGTATTTTCTTTTATATTTTATTTCTCTGTGATGAAGTTAAGCATGGTTGTTAGAACATGGAGAACCGTGTCAAATGTAAAAATGGACAAGCAATAAATAGAGAAATGCCCCAAAGACTACTGCTATTCTTGTTTGCTGTGTTCTTCAAACAGAAGAGTTGAGCGGTGTAAAGTGGTGTCACATGGTGAGGAGTTGATTCTACGTAGATTGGAACAGAACAAAGAAAGGGACAAGTCGCGTTGCATATTTTAATTAAACAAAGAGAAATGCTAATCATTTCTGCCCAGCCTACTACAAGAATTTATTGAAAGCCAAAAAAAAAACAAAAAAAAAAACAAAAAAAAAAAAAAACAGCAAATTCTACTAACAAGATTCCGTGGAAAATTCCATTGCATTTCCTACATCAATCTACAATGCACTGTTAATAATGATATTTTTGGAGCAATAAAAATGTTTGTCAGGGTTAAAAGAAGTTTGTAAGAGAGATAAGAATGTCCCTTCGCTAAAAATAATTCTTGTTAGCCAAATATGTTTTTAAATAAATAAAAATGAATACGTCTCTTGTATACTTATTTATTCATTTAAAATTATGGCAATATTTTTTAAAACAATATTTTCTGTCTTATTACTGTAGAAATGATTGTCAGTTAAATATTCTTCAATAAAGTTTCTGCCACATTTTGAAATGTATTATATAAAAAAGTATTGCTTTAGTCGGTGGGACGATGTGATTTGATTATGAAACAATTCATTTTAAAATGGTTGAAATCAGAATTTTATTACCTTGGCGGCATCAGATCTGTAACATTGTCCGGGAACCAACACGTTGTGGCCTCAGTTGCAAAGTAGACAAAGAAGAAAAAAAGAAATTCAACTCGCTTTATCTTTGTAACAACGATATTTATTTCCTCATTGTTACGGCCGTGACGTCACCCACATGATCTCGAACGTTCTTTTTCGTCGCTAACGTGATCTCCTTTTTAAAGTCTTTATTTTTCCTTACTGGTGACATAATTTTGCATGCATTCGCATACGAGCGTTCGCTCTATATTACAGATCAATAAGTGTACCATGAGAGGATTGAAAATGACGAATGGAATGAACTAAGCTTGATTACTTATGGGGGCGATTTATGACAAATATTTGTTCACATTAGATTTTAAAACGATCGTTTTGCAACCGGCAGGGGAGCAGCCATGTGGTAATGTGTTCCATAGGGGGGGGAGTTCTTGGAAAGAAACTCTGTTAGGGAAATTCTGTCCAATGCTAGACACATGAAGGAAGAAGGAAAAGTTCTTTTAATTTTTTGTAGGTGGGTGCGTCCTGAAAAGGGTAAGGAGTGATTTTACACCCATAATAAATCCCAAATTGGGGTCTCACTGCAATATGCTGTTTTGTATCATATATGAAACTGCTTGGGGAGGAGAAGTGAAGAGCTTGAGTCCTTAATAGGGTTTTGAAGTGAGGATAGCAGGTAAGAAAGACTGGATTTCGGAGTGGTTAGATGAAGTCGAAGCAAACACCTTGCTCAAGGGTATCCAAGGCAGTTTAGTATCATATCTATGACAAATTCTAATTAATCCATAACGTAGACTTTGTGAGTAATGGTAAGTAAGGGATAACTCCACACTTCGCAAAGCTTCCAAATTTCGGGCCTCACCACTGGATCCACCTTAAGGTCACACCATAGACCTTTATTTTAGCACACCTACTAGAAGTCAAGTCCACTCATTTTCCCTAGATAAAAAAAAAAAAAAAAAAAAAATTTGGTACTTCTGCAGTTCATAGACCATGCAATTTTTTATAGACGGGATTTTCAAATGTAATTCAATTTTTACGGCATCTTTCGTTTATTCATTTGCTAGATAAAAGGATAGATTAGTTAACAAAAGCTCCCCTTCATATGTTAAGAATGGGTTTTAAATAATAAGGTAATTACTTCAGCACGGTTTGTCAACTACTGGAGGTAATTCGTTACCTGACTTTTTCTTCTTCTAGTTAAAAAAAACAAACTGATCTTGTATGAATAAGTTTCCATAACCATGTCTTACACATGTTTCAGGAGAAACACTTATTCAATGGTCAGCAGAAGAATTTCACTTTAATTGTATAGAAGTTGGATACCCGGCGTTGCCCGGTCATACAATACGATATTTCAATTTATGCAGATTGCGCCTGTATTATTATAGAATCAATCCTCTATTGAATATTATATATTACAAGGAATATTTTGCCTGGTGCACTAATCCGCAAATAATAATAATAATGATAATAATGATGATGATGATGATGATGATGATGAAATTCCACCTGTGTTTGTTTACAATCCTCAGCTGATATTTGGGTTACACCGGTGTAGCGTAAAATATTCCCCCCTGTAAAAATTCTTTTTATCTATAAGAGAAGAAAGACTATTTTTAAGATCGAATTTTTTCAATTTTCGATACTTATCGGATGAATTTCTATATAAAACATATCTAAGAATAATGCCAGACATATAAATTAGCTTCGTGTGAAATTTGAAAAAGATAGGCGCAGCCGTTTCGGAACCTATGAGGAAGGAACTCACACACACACACACGCACACGCACACACATAACGTGACTTTTATATAATAGGAAAGAGAAATTTCGTTTTATGTTATTTATTATGTCATGACATTCTTGTAAAATATATAAAAAATAATAAGTAAAAAATATAAGAAATCATTTTTACAGCCAAATTCGATGCTTTACATGAAAATCATATAAATCAAATATTTCGACTCCAACCTTCTTCAGCAAGTAAAAAATATTGTTTTGTCTTTTTTTTTCTTTTTGTTCATTCTCGATCTATAATGATAAATGCTGCATTTTTCTTTGATCCTGTTTAGAATTCAGTCCGTCTAGATATTGACCTGCTTGTTTTTGGTCCCCTATCAAGGCGGAAAACAGTGGGCGGTCTACCATCTAGAGAGAGTTGGGAGGGTCCCACTAACATTTTTTGTTCATTTTCTGGTATTTTGTTCCCCGGCCCACACCATTGAAATAATAATGAATATTAGGTTGCTGCAAAAATAATGTCGTTTTTTGACGGTCAACTTCAAGTAAAAACAAAAACATTATTTTTGCACCAACCATAAAAAATGAACAAGTTTTTTTTATAAAATTTTATTTTTATATATATAAGACATATATAGACAGATTTTATTTCATAAAAAAAACAGGTGAAGCATGCATGCCCCCCCCTCCGTGAGTGCACAGTGAACGAAGCATAAAAAAAATGACTAAGTTAAGCATTTAGCCCCAAAAGTCCCCAGCGCACAAATGAACAAACAGTGCAGTTTTATGCCTTAAAATATGTAAATTTGAGTTTTGCACCATGCAAAAAAGAAATGACTAAGTCCATCATTCCCCCCCCCCATTTAACCCCAAAAATCTCCAAGGCCGTAACATATTTAAATTTGAGTCCAGCACCATGCAAAACTGCTAAATAAACATACACAGAAAATTTTGAACAAATATGGTAAAGTGGCCTCAAAAATGGAGTGTTTTTATTAGTCATAAAACAGCCCCTGAGGCACATCCAAGAGTTATTGCGAAGTATAGACAAACAAAATTATAAAGAAATCAGTTAGTTACAACTTTTCAGAACGTTTATAAAAATCCGAGGCATCAATTTTGTTTAATATGCACAAAAGTGTCAATTTGAGCCATTTTAACCCGAAAGGCACCCCTGGTGGGGGGGGGGGGTTACCGGGGAAATCCGTTCTGTTACTTTTTTACTCATATCATGTTTACCGTTTGTGCAAAATTTCAAAAAATTCCAAGGCGTAGTTATTAAGAAAAGTGCGGATGGACGAACGGACAAGGGTGAATTTACAGGTCCACCTTCCTTTTGTCGGGGGGTGGGGGAGCAAAAAAGATTTTGATGTGAGAATCTTAAGCAGGACGACCCAACCCCTCAAGGTGTGTTTGCAGTATTATGGTAAATGGAAACTCTAGCTAGGATTAGTATAGACCAACCAAAGTGTACAGTGACGATGATGACCATAGACCCGTCCCCTCTCCAATTTTTGAGTTACCGTATGCCTAATTTTTTGTTTTGTATAACTTCTACAAAATAAAAAATATATACCTCCAAGATTATTACAAATAAAGAGAGGTCTAGAAAGCCAAAGCAAGCAGAAATAGAAGTTTCTTTGTTTGGCAGACATTTTAAAGCAGACATTAAAGGCTAGACGTTAAAGAGCAGACAAGCTAAATGAAAAACAAAAAAACAAAAAAAAAGAAAACCAGAAAATCCAAAAGAATTAGAAACTAAAAAAAAAAAAAAAAAAAAAAAAAAAAAAAGACTATTTCTTAATATAGCAATAAAATACTGAATTTTCAAGAGTCTACAACAATTTTAAATGTCTGTACAAAAAGGTCTGGAAACTTATTAAAGCCACCTTATAGGATGTTCCTAAATGTATTGGAAGATTTTGAAAGTTATATAATATCAGAGATATTGAAGGATGCAGACGTATTTTTCCTGATTACTTAATAAAAAATTGTTATATAAGTCTTATTAAAAGTGAGTCTTAGAGACGTAGAGAGTCTTATTAAGAGAGATGCTGCGTTCTGTGTCCGTGTTATGAAGAGATTCATATAAAGACATTTTAAAACACATGATATATAAGACATATAATCACTTTACCTTTTGGTAGAATTACAACACAAAGATGACGTTTATAAAAACACATGATGGGTTTATTTCTTCTCCGACCGGTCATGGTTTTCTTAGTCAAGAATTCAAAGTTTTACATTCTATGTTACAAAGGTGACCGTCTCGCTCCCATCTCTGGACTCCAGACTGTCGTCTATCGTCCTCGGACTCTCTCTCAGACTCCCTCTCAGACTCTCCCTGCTTAACTCTAAAGTTTCTAACTATATCGAGAACTTCCCATTTTCCATGACGTCATACACATATTGAAACATGTGTCTTCTTTCACGTGTTCTGGAAATGCGTGTCCAAAACTTTTTCCTTTGTTTACAAAAGGAATTTTAACCTATATTCCCATTAACCTATATTTCTAATATGTTAAAAACATGTTTATTAAATTATCCTATAGTTGCATTCCTTTTCTTAAAACTATTTTATCTCTAAGCTAAACAATGGCTTGTTTTTACATTCCATTTGCTAATTCTCTCTCGTAATCTATTTCTAAACCTAAATTACGAGGTTCGAATTTCGTCTATTCTATTTCATTTTTACATTTAACTAAATCTCTCTATTTTTATACTTACATGAAAAGGGGACAGCCCTTATCATGTAACAAAATCATTATAATGCAGATGGACAGAGATGTAATTAAATATTCTTGCTTAATTACTTTATAACATTTTTATAATTTGATTTGAATCACAACCGGTTATCATGATTAGCAATTAGCGATTCTAAATTCCTGATTCCGATACAATTACCAATTCTGATTCCGATTCTTTATAAATCTCTAAATATTTAACTATAGAGTTGTTATTTTCCTGGTTTCCATAAAAACACATGTTAAATATGCAGATATTTTCATAAACGTAAAATTACACTTGTGGAGAATGATCTATTGATTTTAGCTTTACTGGTATTTTAAAATCAATAAATATTTATTATTTTATCATTATTACTAGCAATGGAAGATTTTGCTTTAAACAAAAAAAAAAAAAGAAGACAATTATAAAAATCGATTTGGCATCAGAAAATAGGCACCAATTTTTCCGATTCTGATACTCCCAAATTTGTCGATTTTTCCGATTCCCGATTCCGAATTCTCATCCCAACACTTACATATATATATATATATATATATATATATATATATATATATATATATATATATATATATTCAGCTATAATCGAAACCGAAACCAAAACTTATGAAGAATTCTTGGTAAAATTGTTTATTACAAGAAATGGAAGTCCATAATTAAATGACAGTCACTCAGATGTAAGCGTGACACACAAAATAAATAACACACACGTTATCCTGTGAATATATAGATGTACTTCTTTTGTACTCATAGTCAAGTGGTATGTGCAAAGGAGGTATAGAAAACTGGAGCACACAGAAACGAGTGTCAAGATTCTTGTAAGAACGGGTTGAAACATAGAACAAATTATCTATCTACTATTATATAAAAGGAACTTTTTATGTGTGGGTGGGTGCGTGTGTGTTTGTTCGCTATGGACTCGGAAACGGCTAGACGGATTTTTTGGAAATTTCACATGAAGGTACTTGATGTGCCTGGGAGTGCCGAGATAAGTGGAGAGCACATACAGCACCTAGAATTCCCAAATGGTCAGCCATTTTAGTACTGGCCAAGCTCAAAGTGGCTTAACTTCGGTAATCAAACGGGAACTGGTGTGTCAACGTGATTATGCCGTATTTGGCACGTAATGTTTTCTTTTTACTTTAAAATGGCTGTGTAAAACTCTTTGTGAATGAGCATAGTTGAGAGTGCTCTAGATAAATCGACGATTCAAAGTTGGTTTGAAAAATTAAAACAAGCAGATTTTCGGTTTACAGGATCTAAGCAGAATGGAATCACCCTTTAAAGGTAAACATTGAAACCAATCTTTAAATTATGAATAGGAAGCATGCAAATATATTGGAAACTAAAGAAAAAAAACAAAAAAAAAAAACACCAGAAAACTTTCAGAATTGGATAACATCTTAGATATTGAACGTTCCAAACGGTACTTGAAGACCTTTAAGTTGGATAAGTATCAGAGATATTTGAGTTTCTAAAAAGCACTCGGCAACCTTCAGAGTTGAATCAGAAATATTGGAAATTCTGAATGTACTGAGAAATCTGTAGAATTGGAAGAGTACTGGAAATATTGTAACCTCCAAAAAGCACAGGAATACTTTCAGAGTTAGATAAGTATTAGTGATATTGAAAGTTCCAAAAAGTACAGGGATACCTTCAGCATTAGAGAAGCGTCACAGTTCTAAATGCAGTGATAGACTATCAGTCAAATAAGTATCAGAACTATTGAATAAATATCAGGGATATACAAGGTACTTTCAATGAGTTTCCAGACGTTTTTTGTATGGCCACTTTTACTGCTAATACACACATGAGACTCTAGTCCCCCTCAAAGTAATCTCTTCCATCTGCAATGTATTTGGTTCAACAAATTCTGGAAAGCCCCATGAAAGTCCTTTTGTGTGAGCATGTCAATGACCCTTGTCAAAGCCTCTTTCAGCTTCTCAATTGTTTCATAGCGACATCCTCTCTGGTTCATAACAGTAAATCCAGCTTTTACTGCAGGTCACCAGAGCATCAAGAACTGCAGGATCTGAATTGATCAGCTTGACCATCTCCCTGCTGTCATGATAACGTCTTTTTTTCTGATTTTCTCTGAGAACCCTTGGGACAAACTTTGTACAAATCTTCCACACATTCAGTTCCTGAATAATTATGTGTACAGTTCCCACACTGACATCAAACTGTGTACTTATTGTATCGATAGACACATGACGGTTCTTATCCATGAAATTATTTATTTGACCAATCAACTTTGGTGTTATGACTTCCTTATTCCTCCCACACCTCTCATCATCACTCAGACTTCCTTGAATATCTTATGCCACTCAAAACTGATGCTTGATTCATGCAAGATGGTTCAAAAGCAGTCTGAAACATTCCATATGTTTCTGTGGCAATTTTTTCCAAGTTTAAAACAGAATTTTATTGCATATTATTCTTCTAAAGTGTCCTCACTTCCAGATTGCATTTTTGAAATTCACCAGCTGTGAAAATCAGACTTTAGTAGGGTGTATTCCAATTCCTGTGGTAGTTGTTCATTTGAACTTGAAATCATAAAAATTGGTCAGTCATCTCATAAGATGTATAGCAATAACATACTGAATTTTTAAGAGTCTACAACAATTTTAAATGCCTGTACAAAAATAGTCTGAAAACTTATTGAAGCCACCTTATAGGATGTTCCTAAATGTATTAGAAGATTTTGAAAGTTATCATTCAACCACGGTAGTGGTTGAATATATGCTTAAGTCTGAAATTGAATGAATCGAGACACATTCAAACCCCCACCACTAATTCCGTTCGCAACCAAATTTCAAACAGGTTATATAGTTGGATAGAACACCTCATTAGCTACATTTTGAAAAAAAAATTTCGAAAATTGGTTCAGTAGAAAAAAAGTTACAACAAAATATGTGGGTTCACAAACAGGAGAGTAAGTACATAAGTGACTAACGCTTTTTTTTTTATTTTGCATAACTTTTTTTGTATATAAACATTTTTTTATAATATCAGAGATATTGGAGCATGCAGAAGTATTTTTTCTGATTACTTAATAAAATATCATTATAATGCAGATGGACAATGGATGAATCCGTCCCTTAACCCTGTGAGGTTTTGGGGGCGTTGTTTTATTACATGCAACGTATCTTCGGTTAGAATAGCTTGGTGGTACCCATCCCTTTCCACGCTTCAGAACACATATAGCACCTATTTTAATTCTTAATAGGCTCAACGTTATCTAATGGGAACCGGTGTGTCAAGGTTATTATGCCATAGACAAATGCAAATACAATTGTCTAATTTCAGTCGTTCAAAGACACTTGAATTTTCTGGATATCACAATAAAGATGACGACATATCCGTGGGTCATTCAGTATATTTATATTTTGATGAAACAATTTCCTTTTCACAATGACTTGAGAGAAAACAAACTGTTGACAATCCAATGGTGTCAAATAGAAGTTTGCAGTCGTTTTTAAGTGGGAAAAATAAAAAAAAATGTCACGCTTCATGGATATTCTAATTGATTGTTAACTTACAAATTGCATTCAATTTAGAAACAAATCGATAAAAGATGAGGAAGAAAATCACTTGTTTTATGCATTTAATTTTATCTTTATTTTAGCAGTTATAGAGACACAAATATTTCAGCTTTACTCCTGCCATTTGTACAATTCAATTATCAATAAACTAAAATTAATAATATTTGTTTTGCTTATTGCTAATTGTTTTGTTTTGTTTCAACAGTTATTGTAAACCTATTTTAGCACAAGCAGAAAGGCCCGATATTGGGACTGAATGAGAATCACAAGCATGTCCCTTTTTGTTTTTTACTTATGTCTATAATAGCATTTTACTTTCTTTGTTTTCATTGGCCCACTCTTTTCTCAGGTTGCCCTCAAATAAAATAAATAGTTGAAATGTTGGAAAACGTTCTGATTTAGTGTCTTGTACATTTGGTTTAAATTTTTTTTATTGAAATCAGATATACTATTTAAGAAGAGAATTCTAAAGTCAATCTGTTTGAGGGAAGAGACTATTAGAGTAGAAAGCTTTCTGATATTTAAGGGTCTCAACAGTGAAGGGGTGTGGTTTTCTTGCTAAGCGGGTTTGTTGGGGATATGTACGTCGAGGGGGCACAAGTGCAACGAGTTCATCAGAGCACATTCCATTAAAACATTTGTAAAACAGGCACAAAGATGTAACATTGCAGCAATGGGACAGGGGTTGGAGCTTAGTTGACAGTGGGACCTACTAGATTGAAAACACTTTTTAGAACCCTATTCAAGAGGAAGAGGCTAGTGATAGGTGCACCAGTCCAGATGGGCCACAACACTCCATGCATGGGCAAATGGTGGCCCTGTAAAGTTACAGGATACTATCGTGTGTGAGTAATCTTCTAGCTCGATAGAGGGAACCTTCTTTGCAGCAGCCATCACAATGTCCTCAATGTATTTGTTTCAGTTAATATTGCCCATTGAGTTTGAAGAAAGAATTCAGGTAAGGCGTCATGAGAATTAGAACTTCTTTTTTAGACAATGGCATTATTAGGCTTGCTGTCTTACAAGACGCTTATATGATCCACTCCAATGCCTTGGTGACCAAACTGTGGGGGAGTTAACCTTGTATTTCATCTCCTGCAAAATCTTCTGCGTTGTCACTTTGCACTCAATGATGAAGAAACACAATGTGTCAATTCTGCCGGCTTTGCATTATTACTTGAGACAGGCAATGACCACTACCTCAACACACTTTGCTTTTAGAGTCAGAAAGTCACACATTATGAACATGCTTTAATCCTCACCATATTACAAGTTACATCTAAACTAAAAAAATCAGTTTCTTTTGTCAACGTTAAAAATGGATAATGAAAGCTGGATTTTCTGGTGTGCATTTTCTTCTTTAAAAAGGTGAAAATGTTTCTGAAATATGAAGAACTACTTATGAATATTATGTATAGTTAAGGTGTTGAAACGATTAGAAAAAGATGAATTTGCATGAATAATTCATCTACCAAGCTCTGCAACTCATAAGTCGAATGTTCAAAGATGTTAGGTTGTCTTTTTTTTGAATGCACAGATTTCAATCTCTAATTAGACTTATTTTAACTTCTCGATTTTCTTTGTTTATTCCCAGCCCTGTGGACTAAATCAACATTTTATTTAACCTATGCAAGCACGAGTGTTCACAAAAAGCAGTGTGGTACATACTATAATGTTGGAAATAAATTCAATGTTAACAATGTGTGTGTGTGTGTGTGTGTGTGTGTGTGTGTGTGTGTGTGTGTGATTATATAAACATTAGAGACTATCTACATGGATCAACCAGTACTTCGACATTAAAACATTTTGAGAGGACTGTAAAGTGAGCTAAAAAATTAAAACTGTCCATGATAAGATAAAAGATAATAAAAAGTAATAAAATAATAAAATTATAATCAAGTTTAGGGAAAAATATATCTTAAATGGAATTTCCTACAGTATTTGACTTACTTACTAATTAGCATAATTGTGTTATCATGATTATCCATAGAGATACTGTTTCATACATGTATTGTTTTACTTGGTTTGATTTAAAAAAAAAAAATTACATTTTCACCTCAAACAAGGCACAGTGCCACTTTGATGTAGGGGGCTACTATCAGGGATAAAACTTGCAGAGATACTATGTAGGGAGTTGAGCAGCAAAATTTCTGTTCACATTACACTTAAACTTCTGCATTTCAGTACAGTTGAGGAAGCAGGAATCCGGAAAGGAATTCCAAAGTCTAACAGTTCTGGGGAAGAAACTGTTAGATTAGATTTGATAAAATTATGATTTAGTCACTATAAATTTTGTGATATCTTAAAATAGCTTTTTTTTAATCTTAATATAAAAGTAATGGGTTTAGTAAACACTGATTAAATCTTCTAATTATTGGATCCAAGTATAAATTTGCATATTAAAACACACTTAAAGATAGTAGAAAATTAAATTTGGGATAGATTTTTCCTTAAACTTGCCTATATTTTTTAACTCAACTTAATGTGTGAATGAATGTTTACATACTATTGATAACTGTTCCATATAACATGTATATGTAAATATTTAATACGTTGTGAATTGTACGTACATGAGGTTTTTTATGTACCTCTAGATGACAAGTATGCAGAAATTTTAAGTTGGTTTGAATTGATTGCGGTAGAATTGAGTATATATATTGTCTGTGTGGTTGAGGGTAGGGGAAAGGGGTAAGAAAATTGTAGTTGGCATGGCATAGATGTACAGAAGTTTTTTTTTTTTTTTTTTTAATCCTGTCCCTTACAACAACATAATGTTTTGTTCAGTTTCAGATGCTTATTTTAAGCATATTTGGACCCCCCTCAAAACAAGGGGGTGGGGGTTGTAAGCAAAAAAAAAAAATACATATATATAAATATCGTTTATGAAAAATAAGTACACTGTTATAAAGTTCATTCTTCTCTTAATAATCGCTGAAAAATTCGTATTGATTGGATAATTACCTGATTTTGGTAGATTTTTAAAAAGACGGTCCATCAAAAAGTACTTACCTGCCCCCCCCCCCCGTTTTGCCGGTGCCTAATATATATATATATATATATATATATATATATATATATATATATATATATATATATATATATACACACGTATATAACTACAATCTAACAGAATGAAAAAGATGGCAAGTTTAATCAGCAATAAATTGGGAAGTGAAGAAACGATTCCAGGTTTATTTATTTACTTATTTTTGTGCTGATGAATTAAATCTATAAAACAGACAGGAAGAACATAATGGCCGCGGTGGTTTTGGTCGAGTTCAAGATTTTATTGCTTGATTATTTGGGAGGCAACCGTAGCATTAGATTTCAACTTCCCCTTCCTTCTCCGTATCACCACAAACATTCGTAAATATTACGTATAACGTGTCTTGAAACCATGCGATATCATTTGTTACTTAGGAAAATGAACATATCACAGAAAATTGTAACAAATTACATCTTTTTCTCTCATTTTTTTAAATTTTACATTCATAAATGGAACCAGTCAGTGCATTTTTTTTTTAAATATAAAAAGTAACTAATCTAACTGTAAACCATTGGGTCACATCCTCTACCATTATTTGTTCCATTTTGATTTCATTCAAAATTTATAAACTCTGAAATAGTGTTTTTCAAAAATTCATAAACCGTAATATTATCTGTTAAGACATTATACTTGCATAACTAAAAATATTCGGTTTCTTTACTTCGACTTGTAATAATATGTTCCTTTTAGTCACATTATTTTCATTGTCTACACAAAGGAGGAGATAATTCCTGGAAGCATTGTATCATAACCATATAACAGATACTTCACTATCTTCTTGGGCATTGAAAAATAGTACATTAGTCTTGAATAGTACAGTAAATAAAATTGAGCATTAAAAAATAAAAGTAATGCTAGAGTTTTGTTTCACACATAGAAGTAATAGCATAGTTCCAGAGTCAGACAGACATATACCAAATCTCCACTAGTAATAGATATTATCTTCATGGAAATTATAAGTAAAGAGACATTATTTTACATCCAGTTTGCATACCTGTGTGTATAAACAGACTACGTAAATTAGAAGAGAGATAGATAGATAGATAGATAGATAGATAGATAGATAGAGAGAGAGAGAGAGAGAGAGAGAGAGAGAGAGATTCTTTTTTAATGCTCATATAGATATTATAGACTATTAGAGAATGGTTGAATCGGAGAGAGAGAGAGAGAAAGAGAGAGAGAGTGAGAGAAATACTTAGATAGCTAAGGAAAAGATGGGCGACATGTTCAATCAGTTATAAATTACGACTACAATAGTTAAATTGGATTTTTTTTCAAACATAACTTAATTTCAGAACCAAGCACTCTTTTAGCATATTTTTTTTATATCATTAAAGTATATAAGAAAAAAAGCTTTAAGGAAACAAACGTTGATTAACGCAGTTTTAGCATGATAGCAAATAATAATCTGAAATAGAAAATTTTTAAAAACCTAATTAATAAAAATGATCTTCACTGTATTATTTTTGCTTTACTTATGTTTTTTTTAACTAAACAATTATTTTGTAAAGATATAAGAGTAACTGTAAAATAAGGTTTGACTGCCCCTTACATAATAATTTCTCAAAAAAGTAAAAACATTGACTATCAAGCAATAATATATATTACTTATTTTTTTATTTAAATACTGATATCAATTTGCCTGCATAGTTACAGATTAATAATCACCACAATACCACCTTTACTTTCTCCTTTTCTCAGAAACTACTGATCTGATCTGACTTAAATTTTATGGGGATCTTTGTTATAGTAAAGTGCAGCGAACTAACTATTATGATAGCCATTCGATGCACAGTTAGGGATTAATAATGAGTAATATTTAGTCTTAAATGCAAAAATGAGCAGAAATTTAACCATATTCCACCATCAATTTTGCATAAAACACTCATCCCAAGTCAACTTTTGCCCCTTTATAATAGGCCAAAAGTCTAGTGTGTATATATATAAGATACAGTGTAATCACGTTGATACACCAGTTCCTGTCAAATCACTGAAGTTAAGCACCATTGAGTCTGGTCTGTATTAAATTGAGTGACCATTTGGGAACTTTAGGTTCTTTATGTGCTCTCCGCTTATCTCGGCATTGTTTCTAGCCAGTATTGGCCTCTCCTTGTCACTGGACCCAAGCAGTACAGATTCAGGAAAGGTGTGGTTGGATATTGTGCAGCCCTTACCTCACAATTACATATGCAGTTAACTCTTAGAGGAGTGTCCATTGTCTTTTGAAACTGAACGGAGGCATAAAACACACACACACACGTGTATATATATATGTATATATATATATATGTATATATATATGTGTATATATATATATATGTATGTATATATATATATGTATATATATGTATGTATATATATATATGTATATATATGTATGTATATATATATATGTATATATATATGTATATATATGTATGTATATATATATATATATATATATATATATATATATATCACAAAATTAGCCTTTATATCATTCACTACTCATGAAACAGTTTTTTTAACAGTTTAATAGCAATTCTTTCTGGACGAAATTTTTTTTCTTTCTATCTTTTTAAAGAAATACGAAGTAAGCAATTGAGCCACCTGTTTCTCTGATAGTTTAACCATTATCTTTTTCTAAGCACTTAAACTCTCTTACAGACGCAGAAGATCAGTTGCTGCCACTGGAAGAAAATGACGGTACAAGTACTCTTTAAGTAAATAATAATAAAGCCAGATGTACAGAATACAAGTTCGCCAAACAGTTTTGTATACGATAAAGACAACTGTGAAAAGATTGCCATTTTTTTTAAATGCCCAACCGAGCTAAAACGTAACCACCATATTCAGCCTATTGTATCATCCATGTTTATTTCTATGAGTTCTTGAACGTTTCCTTTTCCGAATTTTTATTTATTTTTTTATTTTTTTATTTTTTTCTCTTATGGATCCTAACTTGCCAACAACCTGAAAACAACTCCCTCCCTTCCCAAAAGAATTATAAATAAGAATACCAATTGTTCCCTTCAATAATTTTTATATTAATAACAGTAGTGACAATCTACTCTGCAAACATTATGAATGTGACAGACGTTACTCTCTCTTTCTCTCTTTGTTTTTTTTGTTTTTTTTACTTGTCCTACTCACTTTATACCTAACAGGCATCCTCTATTCTATAATAAAGATGAATGGGTGTTTATTTGTATATTTATATATAAATAAATATATATACTTCCATCTAATATCTTCTGAAGACACCTTAAGCTTTAAAGTTTAAACATTTTCTAGAATTTTGATCATGACTGACATGAGGATTCTAGATATAAGATTTACCACTTCGATTCTAATCTTTATGTTATATAGGGGTTTCATTATTATTATTGTTCTTGTTGTTATTAATATGATTATTCTTCGGCACCAAATCGTGTTTGCTATATTTTCTTATTAAAAGAGGTTCTTAGAGAGTCTTAGAGAGAGAGAGAGAGAGTCTTATCAAGAGAGATTGTTATTGTTGTGAAGATATTCATATATATTAACATGTTCATACTTGTACATATAAGTGTAGATATGAGATGTAGAGTTCACATTGTAGATATGTAAGATGTGTATGTAAAGACATTTTAAACCATATGATATACAAGACATATAATAACAATTTTCATTTTACCTTTTGGTAGAATTACTACACAAAGACGACGTTTATAAAAACACATGATGGGTTTATTTCTTCTCACGACCGGTCGTGGTTTTCATCATCAAGAATTCAAAGCTTCACATTCTAACTTTCAAAAGTTACCATCTCGCTTCTAGACGTTCGAATCCCAACTCGACTGTCGTCTGTCGTCTTCAGACTCTCTCTCTCTCTCTCTCTCTCAGTTTCTCCTTCTTAACTCTAAAGTTTTCTAACTATATCGAGAACTTCCCATTTTCCATGACGTCATACACATGTTAAAATATGTGTCTTCTTTCACGTGTTCTGGACATGCGTGTCCAAAACTTTTTCCTTTGTTTACAAAAGGAATTTTAACCTATATTCCCAGTAACCTATATTTCCAATATGTTAAAAACATGTTTATTAAATTATCTTGTAGTTGCATTCGTCAATTGATTTTTTCATAACAGAATTGACAACGCACATTCTTTTCTTGAAACTATTTTATCTCTAAGCTAAACAATGGTTTGTTTTACATTCCATTTTCTAATTCTCTCTCGTAATCTATTTCTAAACCTAATTTACGAGGTTCGAATTTCGTCTATTCTATTTCATTGTCATTTTAACTAAATCTCTCTATTTTTATACTTACATGAAAAGGGGACAGCCCTTATCATGTAACATTTATAATGAGACACAAAAGTGATACAAAACTGATCTGTTAGAGAAAATTAATTGTACCTGACCTGGGAGGGGACAGGTATTCTTTCTAGTAATATATATATATATATATGTATATATATATATATATATATATATATATATATATATATATATATATATATATATATATATATATATATAGTAAGTTAAGAAAATATGTATTAAGCTACACACAATATTCTTTGTTTCATTCCGGTGAGAATTCGTCAGGCTTATGCTGAATTCTCACGAGAATGAAACAAAGAATATTCTGTGTAGCTTAATTGCCATATATATTTTCATAACTTACTACCTAGCTCTACCTATGTATTGATCACTGTTGAAGTAAATACTGATGATTTACGTATAGAATTATACCTTCGTATATTAATTTATGTAATTAAATGAAGTATATATATATATATATATATATATATATATATATATATATATATATATATATATATATATATATAACTATGTGAGATAGACAGAGGGGAGGGGAAGAGAGAAGAGAGGGTGCCTTTAGAATTTATAATAGATTTCATAGTTTTTATTCCACTGAATCAGGAACGAGACTACACAAAGACTGGTGTCATATCAGAGTTTTCTTTCTTCTAGATTAGTTGCTCTATCGAGGTTTGAGAGTATTGTCCACCCTATTATTTCATCCAAAATTTTCACGAAAAACAATTTTTGATATCCTGTTCTGTCCTGATTCCCACAGTTTAAAATCTCAGCAATAAGATATTTGAACTGACATCAAAAACCACGCAAGGCAGATCAAGCAGATCTGCAAGTTATGTGCTGTGTAGAAAAATAAGTTTAAATGTCAAGCTTGCCTGATTTTTAAATTTAATCCTTTCTTTTTTTTCGTACATAATTATAAATCAATTCATCCCTCGATTCAATTGGTCATTTACTTTTACAAGTTGGAATATATATATATATATATATATATATATATATATATATATATTGTTAGCAAGGCCACTCGACGTTGCTCCGAACCATATAAGACAATGAGAAAAACGAAGTTGATTTTGAATATACTCGTTATTCTTACGACAGAGGATTTTTTTTTTATGTCTGTGCATCATTTGCCATCTTGAGCAAAAGAATATTTTACCTACTCTAGGACGGGTATTACACAACACATGTATGAAATAATTGTATCTTCCCTAGGACAAGAAATTTACAGCAAGTATATGGAAAATTGTTTCCATTACCTAGGGCGGTTAATGTGCAATACATATTAAAAATAATTTACATAATTTTCTGATGTGCAAACTTTTCTGTATGTCACAGGTAAGAGTTTGTTTGTTTTTACATCAGAGTGCTATAGTAAAGGAGCGCCTATATACATATAGTAAGTTAAGAAAATATGTATTAAGCTACACACAATATTCTTTGTTTCATTCTGGTGAGAATTCGTCAGGCTTATGCTGAATTCTCACGAGAATGAAACGCGGAATATTCTGTGTAGGGTTATTTAGATTCTTCAGGCTACTGTTCTTATCTGGAGTGTTATTTTTACAATGTTTCGGGTAATGTAACTTCCGACCTTTTTCAGCTGTATTTTGTCGAACTCAGGGGAAGTTTTTGCTAAACTCAGCAATCTTCACAGAATTTAGAACGGAACCGTTGATGTAATCGGAATGAATGAGAACATGTTACTCCGTTGAATAAATAAAAGATTCCATTCGAAATTCTGTGCCAATTCCGAGTTCGACAAAAAGATTACCGAGTTCGACAAAAAGATTACTGAGTTCGACAAAATACACCTGAAGAAGGTTGGAGTTTCCGTTAACCGAAACGTTGTGAAAATAAGTGTTAAGATGTGACGTTAAATGGGCTGGTAAACAACAAAACAAAATAAACCAAATACAATACGCAAAAGTCCAGCTAGAATTCGTCACTGACAACTTTCTCTTTCAACTTCCAGCACGTCTCTACCCACTGCCTCTGCCAACAGACATTATATCAGAAAACTAACCCAAATTCCATTTACATATATGTGTAGTGGAAGATGAGATCTCGTGAGATTCCACGACACTACACCTTATAAATCCATGGCTGCCATCTTTAATTTCTCTTTCTCTCAGATCCCATGCGAAGGTAAGTTGTATGACCGCACGACACACACACACACACACACACACACACACACACACACACACACACACACACGGGGGCACTTTCTTCTTTGATTATTACATTCAACTCTACAAGATGAGAATAGTAGTCCGAATAATCCAAACAATACGAATAATCAATTCTCATCTTTTCAGAAATTCAGAAACATATAGCACTGATCTGTTTCCCTAGTTATATATATATATATATATATATATATATATATATATATATATATATATATATATATAGAGAGAGAGAGAGAGAGAGAGAGAGAGAGAGAGAGAGAGAGAGAGATTTTGTTTGTTTTGGTTTTAGTGATATGTTTTGAATGAATTCAATTATTTACGAAAGTGCATTTTTACATAAATGCGAGTTTAACCAACTTGGTACCCCCACATGGGGAGCGGTATATATATATTATTTTTAAAATATAAGTATCCATTGATACGTTTTTCGTCGTCTATGACTCACCAGAGTGGCTGAATCTAGCGAGATTCAAAATCGGGACCCCACAGTAATGAGCCCAAACCTCTTACCACTGACCCATTTCGCATGACTATCTGGATATATCGCGATTTACTTAGATGTTGTTTGTTTTGGTTTTAGCGATATATTTCGAATGAATTCAATTATTTACGAAAGTGCATTTTTACATAAATGCGAGTTGGTAATAATTTTCCCTTTAACCAACTTGGTAAACCCACATAGAGAGCGGTATATTTATTATTTTTAAAATATTATCATCCACTGACACGTTTCGTCGTCTACGACTTATCAGGGTGGCTGAATCTAGCGAGATTCGAAATCGGGACTCCACAACAACAGGAGTATGAAATGAAGTCACAAAACTATATATTGGTGGATATAGATTGGTTCATTTTATTGAGTAAGGGAATACAAGCAATTACTCAATAAATGAACCAATCTATATCCACCAATATATAGTTTTGTGACTTCGTTTCATACTCTTATTGTTCTATTGTATAAGCTCCAATGATAATTGAGCTTGGCATTATCCAGATAAGTCTCCTCTTGTAGAATTGAACCCTCTATTTTCCTCTAACGCATTAAGCTATATATATATATATATATATATATATATATATATATATATATTATATATATATATATATATATACATATATATATACATATATACATTTACATACATATATATATATATACACACATATACATATACATACACACATATACATACATATATATATATATATATATATTGGTGAGAAAGATTAAAAAAAAACATTGTTTTTCTAATAGAATAATATAGTTTTTTTTTTAATGAATTTCCTAATCAGGTTAAAAATCATGAAGAATTAGAATATTTGATCTTCTATTTCTATATTTTTGTGGTCACAAAAATGCGGTATCCATCTCATGTACACATTACGGTCATAAGTACCTATTTACTATGCCTCCCCACGGGACAGAGTTAGACACCAGGGTCGTTTAAAGAACCAAATGAAAATAGTAAAGGTTAAAAAAATAGTTGGTTTTTACATACACACTTATTTCTCATAGTGATGGTTTATTAAAGACAAGGCAATAGGGGCCTAAAAAACGTGCGATGCATAAAGTGAGTGAAAATTAAAAACATCGTTACTAAACGAAATGACATATTAATTGTTGTTCAAACACAATCGAAAAATTCATGTAAATACATGTTTACAGAGTAAACAAATAGAGATATGTTTGTCGATGCATAAGAAATGTAGATTTTGTTGATGCTTTGAAAACAAGTAGCAGTAGCCAGTAAAGAGAATGTCAAAACGACTGCTACCATAATGTGAAAATTCTCTGATGGGAATCAGCATCAGAGTTGTAAAAGTCATACTACGATGAAAAGCCAGCTGGTTCCGAAATCCCCTACGCTGGATAGAATTATATTTTTAGTTACCGAAAATAAAGAGTGTATTTTATGTTGGCTAGCATGATTAAAACTAAGTAACTTCGATAGGATCAAAGGGATGGAAACTGAATATTCCAAGTCTACAATATCTCTAATTTTAATCGTTTTAAAAATAAACTGGTTGAATTTAGAAATAATGGTAAAAAAAAAATAATAAAAATAAAAAATAACTTACATTTTATGACTGCGAAATAAATTAATTTTAAACAAATAAATATTTGTTTATTTTTTCATAATATTGCGCTGTACTTTGGCTTTCAAACGTATCTCATACGCATTTTATTCTAAAAATTTAATTAACACTTCTATCACGAAATTAACAACCCTAACTGTAATATCGTGTATGCATTTCGAAATAACACCGCAGAAATACAATATGCGGACTTTTACTAACTGATTTTTTTTCTCCAGCTTAAAATCATGGCAAAAAAACAAACAAAAAAAAAAAAAACAAGGACAAAATTCAGAGAAAGGAATATGACTCCGAAATATATTAATTTTAAACAAATATTTATTTGTCATAATATTGCATTGTAATTTGGCTTTCAAGCGTATTTCATACGTATTTTATTTTAAAATTCAATCAACGCTTCTATCACGAAATTTAAAACCCTTACTGTAATTTACAACATATTTGAAATCTATCTAATGAAATATTTGCGATTACCTTAGTATCATATGTTATGCGAGACTTTATGTTTTTAAAATAGATTATGTAAGATCGTTTAAAAATTAAAATGAGTTTATTAATTAAAAAACACGAGATTCTCAAAGAGGCTTGAAGCAGAAATACAATTGAAATTTAATCAGCCATATTTTCTGATGTTATGTTTCGTATTCACGTGTATGAGCCATGTTACAACTTCAAAGAAAACTCACGATAAATTATTTTGGTGTTGTTTTTGTTGAAAGGCGAGAATTTTTCGGAAACAGTAGAAAATAACTAGTTAAACCATATTATTCTGAAAATAGAATATTGTATTTATCGGGGAAAAAATCAAAGTGAAAGGGTAAAATCAAAGTGAACAAGATTTTCAGTTTTTACAAAATTGGAAATAAGTGTAACCAAGAGCTCAGATCACGTTGTGTCTGAATTTTTATAAAGGGTGTCCACTTTCCTTTTTATCTTTTCACATAAAGCTAAATAAAACTAAATATAGCCCACATTATTCCTTTTTACACCTAGCAGCTGTGTTTGCAATTTGATAATGATCAACTGATTAATTTAGGCGTAAGTCCTATACATAAAAATATATAAACATGTACACGGATAATTTATTTTTTATGACCTCCATTCAGTTTCAAGAGACAATGGATAATCCGCATAAAGCTGCCTGTGTGTGTAATTGTGAAGCAAAGGTTGTGCAATCCATAACCACACTTCTCCTAAGTCGGCAATTCCTAAATTCAGTGGTAAGAAGTCCAGGTCGACTGGAAATAGTACCAGGATAAGCGGAGATAACAGATAATTTATATTTCTCTATATATCTATATTATTCTTCTTTCTGTCCGTTTAACTTTTTCTCAGAAACTACTGGGCCGATCTGGCTGAAATTTTGCAGAGACCTTTATTATAGTAAATTGCATCAAACTAACTATTATGGCATACGTTCGATACACAGTTAGGAATTAGTATTTAATGCACAAATTAAATCATTCAACCATCAATTTGGCATAAAACACCGCATTTTAAGTAAAGGGGCAATAAATTTTGTCCGTTTTTAATGGGTTAAAAAGTCTAGTAATATATATATATATATATATATATATATATATATATATATACATATACTTACACACAGTTTGTTTGGACAATTGATAGCATAAATTTGGAATTATGTTGTATCTGTGTTAAAGAAACTTTTTTGTATAGAGTTGCTTTTTTTAAGCACTTCATTATGAGTCTAATTTTCTTTGTGGCCCATTTCTTCCCCTGCAAGCTCTTTGGTTTGTGCTGATCATATCTGGTAACCTCCATTTGGTCTGTGTTATTCTGTTAACTGAAATAAAAAGGGCCAGCATTAACATGATGCCGACCGGGTCCTCCATGATGTTCAGATTTTTTTTTTCTGAGCGCAACGGCTTTAACACTTGTCAGGTGACATTTGCTTATGGTTACATTAGTGTATGTGGCAAAACCAGTCTCAAGGACCAAAGATTGTTAAAAAAACAATAATCTGTTTCGACCTAGTTTTACATGCAAGATTCAATCTATATAATTGATTGAGGCCATGTTACAAATTGAGTAACACTATTCTTTTGTGAATAACATTAAACCTTAAGACAGATCCTTCCATCTGAGAGCAAGGGGAGAAGACAATAAGTGCTCTTTAGAAATTTCCTCATGTAAAAGACGTCATATTAGATTTATTTTAGAATATTTCAAAGACACACATTGTTGGCTTCTCTTCACACGGTAAAGAGAATAAGCCGATGCTAAAACAAAATGTCTGTTAATGCAAGTTAATGTCAGTCAAAATTAAGTGAAGATGACAAGCCTGTTTTATTCGGCTTTTATTTCTTTTAATATCTTTTAAAAGCTGTAATGTTTGTGCCGGCTAAAATTAAGAAAATAAACAGCATTGCCCAAAAAGCAGCAAAAATAATGATAGAAACAAAAATATTGCTCAATTCACGAGATGATTACTATTGATTTTCCTTCAAAAAGAAAAAAACAATAATAAATAAAACAGTAGTAGTTATACGGAGTAAAACTAAAAAAAAAAAAATACTTTTACCAGAAATATTGGTACTTGTTGTCATCCATAGCCACGGCCGACAATCTTGAAACAACTATTTCTGTAAACTTTCAAAATGATGTGGAAAAAGACAAATATCACAGAACAAAATAAAATGTACACAGGAATCGAGCTTTACTCGCTTGTATGTGTTTCCTTCCAGTTCCAAGTCTAACCAATCTATAATATAAATCTCACCTGTCTGTTTGCATGTATGTATCTGTTCTACAGCAGCGTATGGAACATTTCTTTTCTTTCTGAACACTGGCTGTTCATTTACTTTTACGTCAAATTTTGCTACCGCTTTTATACATCTTCCCAAACCGCCTGAAAATACGTCTGGGAAATTCTCTTTTAACTTCCTCTTAAGTTTTTCTGCCTCCACATTCAAATCCTCAACCTTTTGGCAAAATGAACTTAAAGGCAGATCCCATAGTCTAAACTTTTTCGAAAGATCAGTTCCAAAGAGATTGTTTGATTTTCGCATGACAAAAATATTTGTTTTTTCGGCATTGTTCTGGAAAAAAATATTCGTCAATAATTCTCCTTCGAAGGTAATTTTTTCGCCACTGACGCTTCTCGCTGTTTTATGTGATTTAATCATAGTGGGTCTCCCAAGCCCCTTCCATATCTGTACAATAATAATGGAAATGTCAAATCCACTATCAAGCTGTAGTCTTACTTTTAAAAAAAAAAAAAAACATTTTTACCTGTACATATTTCCGGATATTTTGTTCCTCAGGTTCAATTTTCGTAAGTTTATTGGATGTCTTTCTACCAGATTTTTTTCTACAATGCGATGCTTTATGCCCTTTCTGGTGGCAGTTGTCACATTGTTTGAATTTGTAGGGACACTCATTGTACCAATGTTTATTTCCACACCTCCAACATGGTCCAGGTGGATCTTTTCCCTGTTTCTTTCTCTGCTTATTTTTTGAAGTCGAATTTTTCTTTTGATGGATCTTTTTAATATGTGACACTCCGCTTTCCTCCATGTCACGGCTGTCGTGTTTCAATGCAATAAAGCGTTCACAGTCTTCCGCTAAGTTTTGTAGTTTTATTTTCGAGTATATTTAAAACACGATGCCTGATTTCAGCGTCTTTAAGACCAGCCCTTGCACAAATATTAAACATTTAAAATTATCTAATGATAATTCCCCCAGTTTAAAATCGTTGCAATGCTTGTTCACTATACTTGCATAATAGTGAAGTCGTCTTCCTCTTTTCTAGTAACTTTTATACATTTATATCGCGTATGGAAAAGAGACGTTTTTGCAGAAAACAGTTCTGTAAGTAGCGTAACTGCTTCTTGGAAGCTCAACTCACTGGTCTTTTTTGGAAGAATAAAATTCACGAACTTTGTATGCTCGGCTGTCCCCAATTTCCTTAGCAAAAGCCTAACTTTTTTCGCGTCTGACCAGGTACTACAATCTGATATAAAATATCCTCATAGCGTCCATAGTACTGGACGAAAGTGACATCGTCTTCTGGAATATAATTGAAATTTTCAATAGCGGCCCACACAGCTGTTTGAGAAAATGCATTATGAATATTGTCCGCTTTAGTTAACTGTGTCGCTCCCAGAATGTTTCTTTGTTCCTCTTATATTTTCATCAATATTTCCTCGAAGCATTTTTTCTCCAAATGCTTGTTTAAATCTGTTTCCTCTTTCTATTTGTTGTTGAATTTGCTGCTTTTGCAACGCGAGATTTTGCTCTGCCTGGAATTGGAGCAATTTCAACAGTGAATCTTTGAATTTCGCATCCATCATACGAATTCAGTTTACAATTTACGCTTGTATTAAATAAATATTCCTTAGTAAAAAAAAATCAACCAAGTTTTCTTTCCCAATTCTTTTGTTTGAAGAACAGCAATTTAGCAGTCCTTCTGTAACTTAATTTGTTGAACGCTATATTTCTAGTCTTACTAGAAACAATCCAGTAAAATAACATTTAACATTTTTTTATTTGCACGCGTTTTTACGTAGCAAAAATAAAATCCGTTGCTTTAAATATCCGACGAATTCATATGGGAACCTTTTTTTTTCTTTTTTTTTTTTTGCCTTTTGCAAAAAATGACTTGATTCTTTACGTGTTTGCTAAGCACAAATGACGTACGCAAATAATTATTTTTCACGATCTGTCTCTTTTTCTCTTGACAAAATCAAGCATTTTTTTTTCTCAAATCCCAGATGTTATCGAAATAACGATAAGTTTACACAGTATTTGCTAGTTTGTTTTGGACATTTAACTTTGCAGAAGAAAATTCTTACCGGAGGACAAATGGCTTCTGGTGAAAAAAAAATTAACCCTTTTTCGCTTTCTAAAACACTTGGTAAGTGTGTTCAATTATTAAATAATTGACAACATTCGCATTTTTCGCTGTAGGTTTTGGTAGCAAGTTTTTCCCCGTCGCCAAATTACTATTATAGTAATTAATTCGCTGTTAATCCTTGCGTATTCAAATATCTGTTGAAATGACGAAAGTGTTTTGCTGTAAAGATTTTACGAATCTTTATTTCAATCACTTTTGGTGATTCTCTGCAGTGATAGTTGTTTCGATTCCTTGTCGCCAATCTGTTGTATCGTAGAACAACAGTGAAAATAACAACAATCAAGTCGAGGTTCGGTTAAGGAACAAGTGTATTAACAATAATGTACAAAGATAGGAAAGCGTGTATATCTGCTGGGCACTCGGCTAGCAGTTGAAGTGAAGTCGCATGTATCTCACCGGTGTTGGAATTACTAGCGCTATTTATAGTGCTAATCGGTGTAAATTCCTCTGTTCAAGGAAGGCCGGTATAACAGTTTCTATTATAGCTGATGCCACTCACGTCATCTATTTTTTTATAAATAATTTTACCAAAAATTCTTCATCAGTTTTGATTTCGTTTTCGATTATAGCTGAAGAAACTCAGGTTATATATATATATATATATATATATATATATATATATATATATATATATATATATATATATATATACATATACATATATATTTTTCATAAGTTTTGGTTTTGGTTTCGATTTAAGCTGATGCACCCAAGTCATATAGATATATTTTTTTATTTTTGAAATTGCAACTTTATAATATATAAGAATCCATCGAAAATTGACTCTATAATAATATATACAAAATCTGCATAAGTTAAAATACCATATTTAAGCATATTTTACGACCGAGCTATACCAGACGCCCCTGTTAACTTAGATAAATACTTTTGCAGTTTTAACAAAAGAGCTACAATAATATCGGAGTATCTCTATGCTGAGCATCCACAGAATGCCAACATCTATATATTACATATGAAAGAGTCCACTGTGGAATTTCCCGCTAAAGAATTTCATGTTCATATCTTCTACACACATTAAAACAAATGAGATCGGACCACATTGACTGGTAATTAATCTGATGCCACTAAGGTAAAAAAAATTCCAAATTTACCAATTTTAAAATGAATTGTTCTATGAGGGGCGTTCCAAAAGTAATGCCTCCTATTTTTTATTCTTTCCGAATGGATCAGATGATGACTGAACATATACATTCATGACTTGAAAGTTTCATCTCTTTGTTGCAGATATTGATGTTAATTTTATCTTTTCAACTTATGAAATGTTAAGTTTTCAAAACATCCATATGAATGCTTTGTCGTTAATTATTGATTTCAAAAGGCGAAGAATTAAAAGATACATCTGCCTTACTTTTAATGCTAGGTTTATTTATGGTGTCTTTTACATATATTAAAAACCCTTCCCATTACTTTTGTTAATGAGGAAACTTTGTTGTTTTTTTTAAATATTATATGTAAAAATTATTGTCCGTGGCTAAATGTCTACCACAATAAAAACATTGTTTTCCGAAACGATCGTACAAATTATTGATTTTGTTGTTGTTCCTTCTTGTGAACGGATTTTTAATTTAATTCTAATTTGAATTTTAAATTATCAATCACATTACTGAATATTAAATTAGCTCTAGGATATTTACCTATCGAGCTTATTATATATCTAAATTACAACGAGCATTTTTTCTTTTCCTGTATTTTAATTAAATTAGTAATTTTACTATTACATTAAAATACACTCTGCTCTTTAGACTATTGTTCTAATCTCCTGTATATATATATATATATATATATATATATATATATATATATATATATATATATATATATATATATATATATATATGAACATTTTTCGGGGGTACAGAATTTAATAATGGCTAAATACAGACCAATCAACATAATGATTTAAAAAAAATAAAAATTAAAATAAAGGTTAGCTAACCAGGTTTCGTTCCTTGCTCAACAGAGCTAAATCGAGGAAAATATGATTAAAAAAAAAAAAAAAAAAGTCATGAATATGGTGGAGGGAGGAAAATTATTTATCGATCTACAATTATATAAATGCAACTTTGTGTGCGTGTGTAAGTTCGTTTCTTATAGACTCCAAAACGGCGGAATAGATTTTCTTTAAATTTTACAGAACTCTAGTGCATAAGTCTGGGAGTGATCTTAGTTACGTTTTGTCTCAAAATATCCCCGAAAATTACTGATAATCGATAATCAAAACCATTATTTTAATTCATCTATCATCGGTAAAGCCATGTTTTCTATGTCGTCGCTTAACAACAATGATAGAACAATGGGCCGTGAAAATTCTACTGTTGGCAAGTTGATAGCATGTTTACTTATCATTTTTTTTTTTTTGCATGAGATGGTCTGTAGGTTTAAACTCTGCACGTAAATTTCTAAATGTTTTTTTTTTTTTTCGTTAACTGGAAAGAAGTTTATATAAAATAATTTTATAAAAGAAACAGTAGGTTCTCTAGAGTGCAATGTAGAATAACATATATTTTCGACTAAGTTACTGCGTGGAGGCATGTGACACTTCCTTCCAGGTGATTTCAAAGATTTCGATGACAATAAAAATATAGGAGTGTGAAATATTCGTTGATCATCATTCAATCCCGGGCAAAGTCAGGTCTCCCTGCAAGTAGTGTATAATAGTAAGTAGTACGACTACTAAGCTACAAAAATTAGAATAGCTTTAAGGCTCTTTAAATTTGTACTAGAACTGCCTCGAAGGACCCATGGTAAAACAGATGCAAGTGCTAAATAGTAATCAGTTCTAAGTAAAAGTCTTCTGCAGGTTGAAGGTTCAGTCCTCAATACGGGCGATCTTAAGAATAGAATTACAAATTTCTTAAGATTTCTACTAACTCATTGCTGACGTAATAAGAGAAAACAAAATAAAAGATTCTGTTTGAAATTCTGTAAAGATGCCCGAAAAGTCACACCGAAAGAAAGTTAGTGGTTACACTGGCCGGCTAAACAGTTGTGACAATAAGATTCAAAATGAGTACAATAGTTAAAATAATAAACTTTACAATCTTTATCAAGAAAATTTATCCGGAACAGAAAATTGAAAAAAAAAAAAAATTAATTAAATCTATATATCTATAAAAGTGAAATTGTCTGTGTATATTTCCCTACCACACTACTCAGTCAATTTTCAGTCTACAAACTCGAGAGTTGACATAAGAGGTATTGAGATTTGATAAAATCTTTTTAATCGGTTTTCGGTCAGGAATTTGGCTGCCAATGGGTCAAAGTTCAATGATTTGATTTTTGAAAACTCTACAAACTCCTCCGCCAATTTGGGGTCTAAACATTTGAAATTTTAGATGTAGGTTACTTGGACATGAATCAAACATTTTAGGTTGATTTGAGCCCAAAACAATAAATATTAAGGGTCAATATTAGAGTCAAGGTTTTAAAAAAATTTACCTCTGCGATCTCTACCGAATTGCTCAGCCAATTTTTGGTCTAAACAGTTGAAATTTTATATAGAGTGCAATCAGACATAGGACAAGCTTTTTAATCGGTTTTTGGCCGAAAATTTGGCTGCCAAACGGTCAAAGTTCAAACGTTTTCATCTTTGCGGTCTCTAGCAAACTATTCAGAAAATTTTGGGTCTAAACATTTGAAATTTTACATAAAGGGTATTCAGACATGCAGCAAGATTTTTAATCAGTTTTTTGGGGGAAATTTGGCTGCCAAGAGGTCAAAGTTGAAAGAGCTGGCCTTTCCAGACTTTACCAATGCCGAGCTGTACTGCTAGTAGATAAAGAAAGATAATATGAATTTGTTTAATTTATTTGAAAACATTCAGCTGACAATGACAGTTATTTTTATGAAAAAAAGAAACAGTCATTAGACATTTATTTATTATTTCCAATTTTAACAGAACTTATGCAAATTTATATAAAAAGCTATGAAATTTCGATGGAAGTTCCGCTATATTAGTGAAAGCGGTCTATTTTCCTACATAGCTATAGTTTTTTTCTTCTTTTTTGTTTTTATCAAGGATAAGTATTAATAGGTGTAAGGTGATTGGTGAGATAAACTATATATCTATAAATTTGAGGGTTTTCTCGCTCTATATATAAAAGCCTACTTTTTCCATTTAAAAATTATTAAAACAAACTTCTTAATATGGATATGCGAGTGATTACATGAAGATTAACTAATTTTTCTATTTCTTCAAAAAACGAGCGTTAATTAGTTATTCATTTTTATGGTTTCTTATTAGACTAACGGCGGGTGCCTGGTGTTGCCTGGATGTTTAGCTGGTGTAGTAAGGACCTCAGAGGGGAGGGGGCGGTCAAAACAACAGTAGCGGAGGTGCCCAGGTGGGCGTAGGTGGTGTAGTAAGGAATTCCCCCAAAAAATATATGGTAGTAGCGGAGGGGGGGGGATCAAAACAACAGTAGGATGAGGTTTTAAAAAAAGGTGGTAGTAGGCAGGCAGGCTCGAACCCTTAACGTGAAAGAGAAAATAGGCTAAAAAAACGTACCGTCTTAGCCGATATCTCAATGGTCCAAGAGCGATTAAATTAAGTGAAGTCAATCCAACGGTGACGATGACTTGCTAAAATGTCGGCAAAAAAAATCGACCCTTCGTTGTAGAAAACGGCGGAGTTTAGGGTAAAGGAATCATTGTTTTTAGCCAAGTTTTCGATATTTGTCGTCCGAGACGTTGAGCTTCAAAGCGATAGCAATCTTGTTAGAATCCATTGTGTCTGTTGAAAGTTTTAGTAAGACATACAGACAAACAGACAGGTGAGATTTATATAATAGACTAGCAGGGGTATCCGGCGTTGCCCGGGTGTTTAGAGTTGTGTGTGTGATTTGGGGTAAATCAAAACAAAATAATAATAAAAATCGTTGCCCGGGTGTTTGTGTCGGGGAGGGGGGGGGCGGATCAAAAAAAAAGTTTTGGTAGGTAAGTAGGAAGGATCGAACCCGAAGCCTTGAGGCGAAGTTGGAAAATAAAGCATGAAAAAAAACATGCGACGTTAACCAATCGGCCACCAAGAAATAGTAACGGAAACATGTTTGAATTAATTTAAGTATTAAGAATGGGCAGGTGCCCGTACTTAATGAGGTCAACTTTCACTGCAGGGCAGTTTTTTTTTTGTTTCCCCAAGATGTTGTGGGAGGGAAACCAGCTCCTCATAAAAAGGGGATTGTCCACTGATATAAGGAGAAACTCCGCATTTGAACATTCCCGGCGATCACGACTGGAACAATGCCGCCAGCTTCGAATTAGTTTCACTTTTATATGAAAAAGCCGAATCCACACATGGCAATCCAAAAATGTGGAATATTTAACTTTACAAAGTCGGGCAAATTAAATAGACAGACGACCCCCGTTCTTAACTTGTAGATATTATCATTTAGACGGCATATAAAAAAGTTTTAAGGAGTGAGCCGACCGATTGCTTCCCGGAAAAAAGCCTTTTGCAGACATACACAAAAAGCGAACATGCATGCATGCACACACACACACACACACTCACACACACACACACACACACACACACACACACACACACACACTCACACACACACACATTTTTACTTTTGTATATATAGATGATTGGTTTCATTTCACTATTATGCTGAATTCTAATTATGCATAGTGTATACTTCTGTATAAGTGTGTAGAATTTAGATGAAAACGTTCTAACACACACACGCACACATTAATTTATAACCTTTCATATGTATCCCTAGTAGCTCAGATGATAACAATGATGAAGAGATAAATAACGTTCTGGTTTTGATTCTAGCAGATGGTATCCAAATCATATGTTTTATAAATTTTTAAATCGTTATTACATATTAGATAATAATCAATAGAGGATTGTCTCTATAATAATTAATAAGAAATCTGTATGAATTAAAATATAATATTTATGTGTATTTTATGACCGTGCAATGCCGGATGGTCTGCTAGTACCGTAATGATATGTAGAGATGGAAATTGGGTAGAATTTGATTATTTAAAAGTACGGTGAAACAAGAACTTGCTTATATTGGACTTGAAAACGACCATATCGTAGTCAGCTGAAAAATAGCCCTACATTATAGAATTCCTCAGGGAGGCAATCGTAGAAAAGAAGCTTTGTTCATGGAATTTTTGTTTAGCTTTAAGCATTGATAGAGGGTAAGGAAGATTGTTGTGAATGTGTGACAGAATAGAAAGTGCCCCTTTTTGAGGGAGCTGGGGGCTCTACATTAATAAAACTTGTGCCTAACTTGGTCTATACTTGTGGGGTGCAGATGTGTTTAGCAGGTGTTTGTGATTTTGAAAATGGTCTGCTATGACTCAAGCCAAGAATGACAGTTTGTTTATAATATTGAACCATGGCAAAACGATATAAGACCTTAGAATTTGAAAGGTCAAACCCAAAAGAACTCATGGGTACAAAAACAAAACAATGTTTAAACGTTATGTATGAATGTCCCCCCTATCCCTCTCTCACTCCTCTTCTCTCTCTCTTTCAATGAAGAAAGAGAGAATTAAATATAATTCTATTGTTTTAAGCAGTTGGCACTTGCATTCTGGAGTCGGTGTACGCGACCTAGCATGCGTCTGGTTTCAACTGGTCTTTATAAAAACATGCTCCTCATTGTTAAATCTTAAATAAATTATATTTTTATAAAAATGCATTTGTTTGCTATTTTTATATAAGCATTAAATTCCACCCTGCCATTAATATCGATGATAGAAAGACCTGTAACGATGCAATGAAGAAGCGACCCATGCCAGCCAGTTATAGCCGATGACATATTGACCCATTGTGTTGATGTTTCCATATGCATATCGTTGGATATCGTTTATTCCCTGGGGAGCTGGTTGCGTTTCCAGAACGTTCCTCAACCAAGTAACTCTCCCCGGGAGAAGCGAGAGTGTCATAAATGTTTTACAGAGTGTAGCTCAGTTGAGTACTTGTCATGAAATTGTAATAGAGCAGAGGGAGACTGGCAACATCTCTTCTTAAAACGTCTGATCGGTGAGAAAAAAAAAGATTGCAAGGAGAAGAGAAGAACATTACCTACTAGGTTTCAACTGTTTTGAACTCTGTCAAGGCAGGAAAAGGTGCTCTGAGCAACAATACTCCAAATGTAGCAACACTACTCCATTTTCAGATGTATTTGGCTTTTATACAGATAGAGGATTGTATTAGTAGTGAGATACCTTCTGGAGTGGAAGAATGATGCAACCATTTTTCCAGGAACCTTGGCAACAGATTTCATGTATATCTTCCATTTAAGGTCAGGAGTGAAAGTGCTCCCTTGAGATTAGAGCCATTCATTTCGATTGAGGCAAAGTTGACATCAGAGCGTTGGTGGTGAAAAGTTAGAAGCTTGGTTTAACCAGCCACTTATTCCCCATTGCACCATGTGCTCAATGTCAGAGGAGAGAGACTTAGGGAGATGTTGGTTATTGCTGGCCTTTGTAGTGTTGCCATAGATCATAGTGTCATCTGTGTTAAATAGCAACTTGTATTCAATCTGAAGTTCAAAGCACTTCTGAAATATGAGTATGCCATAGGATTGCAGCAAATTGTGTTCAGAGAAATTAAAGTTATTGATTAAAATAAAAGAAAAGACAATAACATAATGTTGAGATCGATTTGCATATGGCCATCTTTAAGCAGAAATCAATAAGAAGAAACTATAGAAAGAAAGTTGAAAATCAATCTATTTGAAAGGATATGCATAGATGAGCAACAAGGTTTCAAAAAATCAATTAGAAGGAAATAGAAAACAAAATAATCGATGTAACTAAAATAGTATCACCCTTTTTCGATTTCAGGACGACATTTTTTTTAATGTATCGAATTATCATTTTTGAATAAAGAAAAATACAAAATTTTATTTATTTTATTTTATTTTACCAGTAATTTACAATTTCAATACAATTACAATAATTTACAATTTCAAAATAACGTTTGTGCTGGAATAACTAATTTTTGTATTTTCTTATTAAAAATTACAAACAAAAGTAATTTTCAAGCAATTTGATCTCTCATCCCTATAAGCATTAGTATTTATTGACTTATGCGCATACTCCAAAGAGCTTCACCATATGCTGGAAGTCATTTCAAGATTAAGGCCAGTAGGTATTGTCTGTCTTTGTGATAATCATCTTTTATCCTTGTTAGCTCCTTACTTTAAGTGGCTTCATGACTTGTCTGAGGCGATTTCCATAAAAAATAGTTTTTAGATGTTTTTTTTTTCTGTCATGCTCAGCCAATATAGTCACGTTTTCACTTAAAAGGTATTGATATCTATTTCCTGCTCCATATATTTTATTTTAGATGTCCAGATGCAGATGTTAGTATGGCACAATCACGTTGACACACTGATTCTTGCCAGATCACCGAAATTAAGCAACATTGAGTCTGGCTAGTACCAGATAGGTGGCCATTTGGGAAGGCTAGGTGCTGTATCTTCTGGAAAAGGTTGGGTGTGGGACCAGCACACTCACCCCAAAAAGCGAATTCCTCACTACAAAAGCATCTACAAAGTTGTGGATGGTCTATGCCTCACTAGGGGCTCAAGGCTATGGATGAGATGGAGATACAAAAGTTGCCAGATAATGTCAGATAGGAATCCTGGAACCAATAAGCAAAGAAGTACAAAATCATCAGCTTTTTCAACCGAAAAACTGAGATATTATCATCAGAAAAGGAAAATATTTTGTATTTGCCTGGGTTCACTTTTATCCGCTATTTCTCACAAAAGGCTTCAAGCTCCGAAGTACAGAGCTTCAACTTATCAAAGACAGCAACAATGAATGTTATGTCATCCGTATAATGAATATCAGTAGAGACCATATTGCTAAGAACCAGCATTGATTATAAACTTTCGAATTCTTTCATCACAAATCGTAAGAAAATGTTGAAGAGGGCAAGAGATAAGAGAAAACCCTGGTGTACCCAGACGTTTACTTCAAACCAACTTGTAATATGTTCATTAACAACAACTGTACATTCTGTGTCTATGTACAAGTTTTCAACCATGATTTTAACTTTGCTATCAACCCCAATCGCCTTTAACATTTTCCATAAGGACGTTTATCATTTTGAAATCTATGAAGTTGAAGTAGAGTCTATTTCTTAAGAGAGTAATTAATTACTAGAATAAGTTGTCTCTTACAAATGGAGATTTGGTACAATGTGCCGTAAATAAGTTTCGTATGGGTATTTTTATTAATAGTAAATACATGAAACTCTAGTTCTCTTCAAAGTAATCTTCTCCGACTGCAATGCACTTGTAGTACAGTTCTTACAACTTCTCATGGAAGAACCCATGGAAGTACTCTTGTGTGAGCGTGTCAATGACTCTTGTCACAGCATCTTTAATCACCTCAATTGTCTCATAACAACAACCCCTAAGGTTTTCCTTAAGATTAGGGAATAACCAAAAGTCACAGGGAGCAAGATCTGGACTGCGGGATCTGAATTGATCAGCTCAACCATCTCCCTGTTGTCATGACAATGTCTTTCTTTCTGATTTTCTCTGAGCACATTTAGGGCACATTTTGCGCAAATCTTCTGCATCTTCAGTTCCTAGCAAATAATTGTGTTTACAGTTCCCCAGTTGCCACACTGACATCAAACTGTGCACTTATTCTCTCTATAAACACACGACGATCTTTATCAATGAAATTCTTTATTTGGCCAATCAACTCTGGTGTTCTGATTTCCTTTATTCTACCACACCTCTCATCATCCCTCATAGACTCCCTGCCTTCCTTGAATATGTTATGCCATTCAAAAACTGATGCAAGCTTCATGAAAGATGGTCCAAAGTCAGTCTAAAGCATTACATACATTTCTGTGACATTTTTTCAAGTTTAAACAGAATTTTATTGCATATCGTCCTTCTAAAGTGTCCTTACGTCCAGATTGCATTTTTTAAATTTACCAGCTATGACAATCAGGCTTTAGCAGGGTGTATTCCAATTCCTGCTATAGCTGTTCATTTGAACCTGAAATCAAAAATTGGTCGGTCATCTCATAAGATGTATAGCAAAAACATACTGAATTTTCAAGAGTCTATGATAATTTTAAATGCCTGTACAAAATGTCTGGAAACTTATTGAAGGCACCTCGTACTATCCGTCTGAAACTAAAACTATACTATTACTTCTAGCTTTCAATTCTCAATTCAGTTCGCTAGGTATACTATTTCAGACTAATGTGCTATCTTTCAATGCTTCATTCAATGGGAGGGGGAGCATAGCATAGAATCTGTTCTGTTTTCATGAACATTAGCTACTCTTTTTATCGGGGAGGAGGGGTAGTGTTTTGTGGTCATGACGTTATTCTTCCAGGGGTTACCTTCTAATTTTGGGTGAGGAGATACTGTAGTATCTGTTCTGTTGTTATGAGAATATCCTCTCAGCTATCACCCCCATTTTCGGAAAAGGAAGCAGTGTACTACATGTTCATTTATCATATATATTAGCAAACATGTGCGACCAGAGGGAGTATTTTTTTGCCGTTATCAATAATGTGGACTTTATTTCTTGTTGTTTATGATGCAAATAATATACGACATGTCTGGAGATTTGATATTTTTAAACGAATCTGAATTTACTCTTTCTTTTGACTTTGCACAAGTAACGGACTCAATATCTTTTCAGAGAGAGCTTTATGACCATAATAAATATTAAGTTTGGCTTATCGGAATACTTGTCTTTAGTTTGAAGTTTATTATTCAAATACTTAACATCATCCAGGAATATATTGAAGCAGTTAAAGAATGAATAGATAAATTATGAAACTGCAGTAAACCATTCACATAAGCCAAATTTATTATTATTGTTATATAATGTAAACTCATATCAATGATCTTGTATATATAGTAAAGATAGTTTTCTTTCATTGCATTGGCTGGGAAGATGGTCTCTTTATAACAGACTTTCTTAACAAAATGTACAGAATAAAATCTGGTTGTTAGTGTTTTTGTTTTTTTTGTTGTTTTTTTTTTTGGCAAATATTAGTCTATAAATTTTATACTTTCGATCGATTTAAATATTTCAATATTTAATCCTGATCGACATTTTATATCTGATTAGTCATAAATAAAAGGAGGGGGGGATGTTCTTTTTCACTCTCACATATATAGTCTCCCTGTTACCCATAACACCAGAAAAATATTTAACCCATTACTGCCCGAATTTTTTTTTTTTCAATCATGAAATCCACACGTGACGGAAGTTAGCATTCAACTGACGCACGAATATGAACAAACCCCTCATTCACTTCCTGAACCATGCATAGACCTATACTTTGAAGACCAGTTGGGCTGACAAGTCATAAGAGTAAGAAATATTTCCTATACAAGTGAAAGGCGACTTAAAAGCGCAATTTGGTGGTAAAGGGTAAAAAAATGTATAAACTCATCATTAAAAAGAAAACTAAAGAAAAAAGTTTAAATTTGTTTCATTTTCTTTCTGCCCTTTCATTCATTGCCTTCTGCTGATCCACAATCGACTATAAAGAAGGGGAAGAAATAAGGAAAGAAAGAAAGGTGGCTGTTCTGATTTTGATTCGCATTCAACTGTGCGATCGTTTTACGTTTATGCGATTAATAATAGCGTTACCTTTGCGTAGTTGATATGGTTCAATCGGTTAGTATACTGTATTTAAAGAAAAAGTTAGCGAGTTCCAAACATCACATGGGCCATAAGTATATTTACTTTGATTTCGTCCTAAAATGAATTGAAATATTTCAAATTACAATATTAAACAGTTTTTTTATTTATTTTACCTTGTTTTTTGGAAGCTTTGTAATTTGCTGTAATTAGGACACCAGATGATGTTGAGTGTCTTTGCTATCAATATAATTGAACATATCTCTACTATTATATAAAAGTTACTTTGCAGTGTTCTTGGATATGTTTTGTACAGAAATTCATCAGATAAGTATGAAAAAATTGAAAAAATCCGATCATTAAAATAAAATTTCTCTCTTATACAGGGTGGAACTATAAATGATGAGATACAACTGGGCTTGAACAGAGGATCATTCGATCTACTTGAATGTTCTATCACTAAAATATAACTCCAGATTATAATAAATCTTACCAACCACCAATAACTATGGCTAAAGATACATGACCTAAAAGTACTTTGTTCAAACTCCTCGGCTTAACGTTCACAGGGAACATGAGTTAGAATAGATACATTGAGAGCATTGCCAAGGCTGCTGCGAAGAAGATGGGCTCTCTCTAACATGCTAGAAAGTTAATTACGCCTGAAAGTATCCAGTACCTTTACAAAGCCACCATTCGCCCATGTATGGAGTATTGTTGTCACATTTGGGTTGGTGCATCTGCTACTAGTCTCTCGCTCCTGGACAGGATTCAAAAGAGTGTCAACGTGATAGGTCCTGAACTGTGATCTAAGTTTCAGCCCCTGTCCCATCGACGAAATGTTGTATCCCTCTGCCTGTTTTACAAGTATTTTAATGGTAGATGCTCCAACGAACTACAAGCCCTTGTACCCTCTCAATGAAAATACCCCCAACCAACCTGATAAGCAGTGAAGTCCCAGCCCTACACAGTAGAGATCCCAAGATGTAAGAAAGCCTTCTACTCTAATAACATCTTCCCCAGAACTGCTAGGCTTTGGAATTCTCTTCCGGGTTCCTGCTTCCCCAACGGTACTGATGTGCAGAAGTTCAAGTGTAATGTGAACAGACATCTTGCTGCTAAACACCCTACATAGTACCCCTGCAACTTAAGTTTCTGATAGTAGCCCCCTACTGGCAATGTGCATTGTTTGGGGTTAAAATATAATAATAATAATAATAATAATAATAATAATTAAAAAAATCTGCTTCTTTTTTTTTTTTTTTTGAAGAAATGATTTGCTGCAATTTTATTATCTCCCTTGGCTGGTATAATGCAAACTATTCCCTGTAAAAAGTTTTTTTTATCCCATCGGTGGAATGATAAAATTGTCACCATAGAAAAGAGGTCATGATTCCATTTCCGTTTGGTCGAAACCGGTTTTCTTTTACTGTTGCAGACTATCTACTAGTTGGCCGCAATAGGAGTTTTCTATCATGTCTGAAAGTTACAATGTTCAAAAAGCAGAGATCAGAGATGTGCCGCTGTACAACTCACACTTTCTACCGATCCAAGTTATAGCAACAGGATCATTGCCAGCACCCTCAAAATACATCACTAGATTGCCACAAATAACAGGGACATGCCCAGGATGATAAAAACAAAGTTTCGAGCCACGGTTATGGTCTTTGGTGTGGTTTCAAGTGAGGGTCACATCATGCCACCTCACATTTTCAAAGTCAACGTAAAAGTCAACACCAAAGTGTACCTGGATGCGCTGAAGAGTGTGGTTATCCATGATGCAATCAAGTGGCCGCTGGCAAACCCTGGGTGTGGCAGCAAGACTCGGCACTGGCCCACAAGTCCAAAGAGACCTAGGTTTAGCTTCAGAAGGAGTGCTACGATATTATACCCTTCTTTCACTGGCACCCCTCATCCCAACCTGAATCTGCTGTTCTACTTTGTTTGGTCATACGTTGAGAACATCACCAACATGACCATGACTTCCCACCGAAGCCAGCTTAATCGCCACCATCTGCTGAGTATTCGTCGAGCTCCCGCTGGTGTTTGTGGAAAAAGCATGCTCCCAGTTTCGGAGCTGTTTCTAGGTGGTGATTGAGGCTGAAGGCGGCTACATTGAATAGATATCAGTTCTACCATATAATCAAGTTACCTGAATTGATTTTTTTTCAATAAAAGTTTTAAAATAAAGCTGCAGTGCTGTTTTCTTTAAGGCGATAAATGTATTGTTCCACTCTGTATAAGTCATCTATCACTCTTGCTTCTGACAGTCTCTCTAACTCTCTATCTCTGTCCGTCTGCTTCTCTTTTTCTCTCTTTGTTTATTAGCAGTTGTAGGTAAAGAAGGAAATTAAATATTTGAATATTTCATTATAAACAAAATCAAATATCACCACAGTAATACCAATTAATGAGAGAGTGAGAGAGAGTAAAAGAGATAATTTTGGATTTTTTTTTAAACATTTACTTGGATTTCAAAATCACTTTTCCTGATCCAAACAATTTCACCCAGGTTCAATGTGTGTCCCAAGCAGGTCATATTTTTTTTTCTAGTACATATATATTTATTTGCTATAAGAGTGAAGCTAGAACTTCAAAAGAACAATTCTATAATATGCAATGGGATACAGTTTTTTTAAAAAAGAAATAAAATATCTAAACAAAGTAACAGAAGGTGTGATAAAGAATGAATCATAACTTTCAAGTTTGGAGATTTTACTCCCGAGTGACACCAGATATCCTTGCTAGTATAACAGAATTACCATTTCAATGGATAATTTACAACTTAGAAATACATCAAATATGTTACTTTTCGAATAGATTGCAACGAATGATAAAAATAAAAGAGATAGTTTGTAATTATGAAATGGACTCTCTTGTCGCTTCAATGAATAAGTCTCCATCACAGACCAGACAGTCTCCACAAATGGATTTGATTACAGCGGAAAATGCATAACACACACACACATATATATATATATACATATATATATATATATATATATATATATATATATATATATATATATATAGTAATTTATAAAATATATATGGCGATTAAGCTACACTGAATATTCTGCGTTTCATCCAACTATAGGATTCGTCAGGCTTATGCGCATAAGCCTGACGAATCCTATAGTTGGATGAAACGCAGAATATTCAGTGTAGCTTAATCGCCATATATATTTTATAAATTACTAACTAGCTCTACCTACGTATTGAGCACTTTTGAAGTAAATACTTAAAGTTTACGTATAAATCTATACTTTCGTATATTAGGTTTATGTGAGTAAATGAAGTAGTTATATATATATATATATATATATATATATATATATATATATATATATATATATATATATATATATTACAATATACACCCAACGTTGCCTGGTCGCAAAATGCACATAAATATTATATTTTAATTAATGCAACATTTTTGATTTATCATAAATAGAAATACCGTACGTAGTAAACGTAAGGTTAAATTCCTAGAAAAAAAGAAGAAAAAAGATAAAACGTAAAGAAACTGAGACACGTGCATACGAGTATTACGTTTTTTTCTAACCAGTTCACGTCTTGTAACTAAGAAAAATAATCAAGCTGAGATCGAAACCAAAAACCTAAAGACAGTGAGTCAAGTACGATAACCATTACACCAGCTTGACATAACTTTTAACGAGTGTTTTCAAACCAACTCATACTTAACATAAGGAAGCTGCCATGTTTCACGACTACATATGCGCAGTCATGAAACAATCGAACACAGATAAAAATCCGGTGGTCTCCCACATACCAATTTTTAAATTTGGACCCCCGTAGAAGCCATTTTTCCAGATGAAAACAGATTAAAAGGTTTTCCACATGTCTGAATATCTTATATACCAAATTTCAAGCCTGTAGATCTAAAATTCGTGGAGTATATAGGTTAAGAAGTGTTCTCATATACACACACTCACTTTTTTAGCTATACTAGCAGGCCGCCCGATCGCAAAATACACATAAATATTATATTTTAATTAATGCAGAATACTTATTGATTATAAACAGAAAAACTGTAGATATTACGTTAAATTCCTTAAAAAAATGAAAATAAACGGAAAGAAACTGAGACATGTACATGCGAGTATTATGTATTTCTTTTAACAGTTCACTTCTTGTATGTAAAAAAAAAAAATACTTGAGCTGAGATCGAAACCAAAACCTAAAAACAGTGAGTCAAGACGATAACCATTATATCAGCTCAACATGACTTCACACTAACTCATACTTAACATAAATAAGCTGTCATATTTCACAACTTCACATGCGCAGTCGTGAAACAGTTAGAAATAGAAAAAAATCTGGTGGCCTCCCACATACCAATGTTTCAATTTTGCTCCCTTAGCCACCCTTTTTCCCCGGATCAAAACGGATTAAAAAGTTTTCCATGTGTCTGAATATCCTATATACCAAATTTTAAGTCTGAAGATAAAAAATTCGAAGAGTATATAGGTTGAGAAGTGTTCTCACGTACATGCACACATTCTCACTATTATAGAATATAAGATAGATAATGTGTGTGTGTACACTGTAGCTGTATTGCCTGGGTGAATTGGATTGAATGAAGATCACTACTACGTAGTTATTCACTATACCCACAATGTATTAATGTCATTGTTTTATTGGCCCCTATTCCCTATTTCGCCCTTTAACATAGTTAAAAGCAGCTGAAAATTTGGAAAACTTTCTGAATTGGTGTCTTCTGAATATGCTTTAAATTTCATGAACATAGAATTTCGGGAACATTACCATTGTTTCTCATTTTAAATATTACGTAAGAATAAACTTTTAGATTTTATGTAGATTCTCTAACTGTTCTTTCTATAGGGAACACACGCACATTACAGATTTTTATATATAGATTAAAGTAAACTGTAAAAACACCTCTTACAACCGCAACGAAAAATGATTTCCTTTTCTCCCATTCATGTACCCAAAGTCAAGCTGAATTTCTATGGACAGAGTTTTTTCTTTTGTAACAGCTTCTCATCTATGGAACACATTCTGTGGAACTTGCTTTCCTGCTGAGTACAACATGATCGTAGTCAAATCCAATCTCAACAAATTTTTTTTTCATGAAATGCCTCATAAGTAATCACAGATCATACCATTAATTAATGTTTTTATTCTCATAGTGTTCTGCATCTTTTGCCTGGCAATCATTTTCATCTCATTAACTCTTATCCTTAAGTTGCTCTTAACGTTGATAAATGGTGACCCCAATTGTAATAAAAAAAAAAAAGAGCATTCAATGATTATAAGCAAAACCATAATAAGCAAATGGACATTCATGAAAGTTACATATAGGCGGGAAACACGTATACATATACTATATCTTCCAGCTATAAATAAAGTAAAGCAAAACGTTTTATTACTTTTTTAAATAAAGCACGGGCGCATATCGCACTGTATCAGCTTTGCTCAAAATTAAATATACTTATTCAAGATTGAAATTGTTTTAGTATTGACTCTGAACCCCATTGAAATGTTTAGCTAATTGAAATATGAAATAAACAAGGATAGTGAATTTAGTAGTCAGTGCTCAACAGCATGACGAGTTGAACTCAACTAGAAAACTTAGAAGCCTAGAAAGTTGGTTTATAAGGAGCGGTGAGAATTTATTATACTTATAAATGGACAAATTCATTTTCTGCGTTCTAATTTGTTGATAATCTATCTAAATATTTAAATATTGCTTCATTCAACAAATAATTTTCCTATCAACTATTTAAGTGTCAATTTCATTCCACAATAGTCAATAAAAATTTTTAAAAAAACAAAATACATTTTTTTTTTTTTGCTTCTCTTTACAAATTTTAGGTAAACGTTTGAAACAGTTGTTAGTAGTTCAAATTATAAAGAAAATGATTAAAAAAAATGAAATCATAAGTTGATAAAAAAAAAATAGGGAATATTTCTTCTATATCATCTTTTTCATTCTATATCACCTTTTTTCTATTTTTTCTTTTTTTTTTTAAATTGTCGGTAAACATCTGAATAAAAAAAAAATGGTTTCAAATAAATGCTGTTGTCTAAATGTCGCCTGTATTCTGTGTTAACAATTACCTGATGAACCATCTATTACTAATGAAGATTTGGTATCTGTCTGAAGCCGAAACTATACTATTACTTGTAATATTAATTGTATCATTGCCTTATCTTTTAATGTTTAATTCCGTTTCCTATACTATTTCAGAACAATGTACTATTCTTCAATGCTTAACTCTTGGGGGAAATAGTGTAGTAGCTGTTCTGTTTTATAAGATCATGATTCTATCCATAGCCCTTGAGCCCCTGGAGGGGCATAGGCCATCTACAACAGGAATTCGTTTTACAGGGTGAGGGTGCTGGCCCCACGCCCAACCTTCCCAGAAGGTACATACAGCGCCTAACCTTTCCCAAATGGTCACCCATCTGGTACTGGCCAGGCTCAGTGTTGCTTAACTTCGGTGATCTGGCAGGAACCGGTGTGTCAAGGTGATTGTACCATACTTACTTACTCTTTTTAGGTGACAATAAATGAAGTGAAGTAAATCTTCGTTCAAGATACTATCTTCCCAGGCATTATCTCTTCATTTTCTTTAGGTGAGAGAGGAAATAATGCAGAATTTGTGAGCCATTATACCATTTCCATAATCATTACTTCTTCTTTGTCATTTTTTTTTTGGGGGGGGGAGGGGTAATATAGTACTTCTTACGTGATTATAATACTGTTAGATGTGTTGTGGTCGCATAATCAAATTAATAAATCTGAAAAAAAATATTTAACAAGCATAAATTACATATAATGACTAACTAGACAGAACCCAAGTACAAATATAGATATTTATCAACACATTGACAAATGCAATACGGACAAGTAAGGAGAGAACTTGAATGCCTACTAGACACTATCCTCGTGTGTCTAAGGTCTCTCTGTACAGGGGTTTGTCAGGAGAACCTGGCATGAGGATACTTTTCCCTAGAAGTAAACCCTGACCAAATATTTAAAATCACATTGTATTAGCAGCCCAAATAAGCTATCCTTTCTATGGCTACTCCACATTAGCTTTTACAAGGAATGGTGCACCTTCTCCAAGTGATGTTACCTCAAGTAACAGCACGAAGCTGGATACTCCACCAGACTCAATGAATTCTTATCCTGGAATCCAGTAAGACCAAAAGACCAAAATGAAAGATATAATACAACGTATGAAAATGGTTAATTGGGGAGAGGAAAAGTATGTTCCCAATTTCTTTACTAACTCAGTGTTTGAGAGATCAAGAACTTAAATGGAACATTCGAATATCTATGTATCTCATATAGAGTTCAGGTAGTGGACCCCTTGATTTCTGAGAACTTCGATTGAAGTAAAATAAAACAAACAAGTAACACAAAACAATACCAATGTTCATAACTCATCCACTGGATGGAGACCTTTATCATTGATAGAATGGATATGTTCCACCAATGTAAGACTTGTGTCTAACATGGAGGACAAGTGTGTTCTACCCTGTGAAGTTGCATGTTTTCTCTCACATGGGTTTTAACTCACCTTATGGGAGAAGGTGCTATCTGCTTACCAAGCCAAGGAAAACCATTCACCGGTGTATCTACAACCGGTGTTGTTCTTAATTCCCTTACTCGCATATATTTTTTAGTTTGTGTAAGCAAGTAAAAAAACAAAACAAACGTATACCATTAAGAAAGATGCAAAGAAGAAAGAATATGTTCTATGGTGTAATTCTGTTATTTTTCTGACACTATTCTCACATAAACGATTCCAATCGTATATTCTCTTAATTGAGCACTGTCATTTGTAGAATTTATATAGGAAAGTTACTTATTTTGTTTAATTTATTTTATCAATTGTTGAATTTTGTCCAGTAGATGCTGTTACTCCCCCCAAAGGTAAAATAACTTTATAATGTAATAAAAAATAAATCTAATGAACCTAGAAAAGAAACTAAAGGTTGCTTGCAACATTGCTAGAAAAAAATATTATAATTAAATTTAAAAGCCAAAATATATTACCTATTTTAATGATATTCAAACAAACATAATGCATTGGCGCCAAGGATGAGAATTCATATAGAAACGTTGTTTTAATTTGAATAAAATACACATCAAGTGCACTTGAAAGCCAAATCACAACGTAATATAAGGAAAATAAATATTTTACTTGTTCGAAATTTATCACAAATATATCTCAGAGGTATACTCCATCTTCAGTGTTTTGTTTTTTTGTGCTTGTTTTTCTTTTCTACTTCCTTGCCATGTTGTAAAGTTTGAGAAAGATGTCTGTAAAAAGCCGCGTGTTGTATCTGGCGGTTGTATTTTGAAATGTTTGAACTGTGCGTAGGCAATGCAAGAATAACGTCAAGAATGAGAGTTCATATAAAAACGTTGTTTTAATTTGAAATAAATAAAATACGTATCATGTGCGCTTGAAAGCCAAATTACAATATAATATAAGGAAAATAAACAAATATTTTACTTGTTTGAAATTTATCACAAATATATTTCAGAGGTATACTCCATCTTCAGTGTGCTGTTTTGTTTTTTTTCTTTTTTCCTTTTCTTCTTCCTTGCCATGTTGTCAAGTTTGAGAAAGAAGTCTGTTTGTAATTTGTGATAAATTTCAAACAAGTAAAATATTTGTTTATTTTCCTAATATTACGTTGTGATTTGGCTTTCAAGCGCACTTGATGCATATTTTATTTTATTCAAATTAAAACAACGTTTCTATATGAACTCTCATTCTTGACGTTATTCTCGCATTGCTTAAGCACAGTTCAAACATTTCAAAATATAACCGCTAGATACAATGCGTGGCTCCTTACAAACAGACTGGATATGTGAGAGATGATATGATTATTTCTGCTGTCAAATGATGTCGCAGCTCATACGAGCCTTGAAAACCAACGAACAATAAGTTTAAGAATTGAGTTTCACCCTCATTTGGGTTCCTCAGTTGAACACATTCGAATCTCGAGTTCAAATGTGTTCAACTGATGAGCCCAAATGAGGGCGAAACTCAAATCTTGAACTGCCAAATTGTTGGCTTTTATAGCTTGTGAAGCTGCAAAGTTGTTTGAATGTGGAAATAATTATATCAAGTCTCACTTTTTAAAAATATATATATGTTTATTATTAGTTGAGCATTCTGGTAGGGGGAAATAATGGTTTCCACTTAGTATAAGAGCAATACTCTTCTATAAAGAAAATAGAGTTCTCTTTTAAGGTATCTGTAGCACAAAAAATATTCAAAGAAAGGAAATTAATAACATTATAATTTCCTTTACTGCCAGTGCAGAGGCAAGACACATTATCATATATGTGCGTGTGTACATTTTTTTGCTTTTTCTTTTTAATTCAGAAGCCAATAGTTTCGTTTCAATTTAAAAGATTAAAACATCTAAGGAAAGAAATGTCTTGCATGACTTACCAGTTTTTTCTTAATAGCATCTGAGTCGACCTCGAATCCCTTGTGAGCTTGGAGTTCAAGTTGAGAGGCGTGAAGTTGAAGCAAAAGATTATCAAGTTCTTTCTCAAGGGTCGTTTTAGCACCAGCATTTTTGGTAATTTCTGTCCGCATCTCATCCAACTGATTCTGTAAATATTAGAAAGAATTTGTATTAGTTTTTTTTTTTTTAATTTTACAACCATCAAACGGTTGTTAAAAATTGGCGTGGTCTTGTAAGTAGACGCCACTCTATATATATAAAAAAAAAAAACGAGGTATGCTTAATTTCAAATGACCGATATTAATTTGGAGCACTGAAAATCATGAAAGAAAATAGGTAACCATTTCTTAATGTAGCAAAACTGAATGTATGTGTATCAAAATTATGTTGAAAACGGTATTTTACACATAAGGCTAGATTAAGCAGACAAGTGAAATATTCCATGAGAGGATAAACATTACAATTAGAGCTACATGTCAGGATATGACGTCACAGACAGGAAGTCATAAGCTGATAAATCTATATCTTGTTTCTGAATCATGAAGGAGAATGATCATGTTTGAGACGGTTGTTGCATATTCCCTATGCAGAACGGTTTCGAGTATGATCCACGGGGTATAATCTAACATCTAGGTATACATGCTTAATTTAAAGATGAAGAAAATGAACAAAGAATTGCTGAACCCCAAGTACTTTGTGCTGTCATCAACATGCATCATCGTCTTTTTTTTTTTTTTTTTAAAGAGGTAACCACTTATCAAGGCCTGGGACTCGAGGATAAGAGTTAATGAGTGTATGGTAGTCAATGGAACAATATCATAGTAATTATTAGTAATGGAAATTTGGTAAATTGGATTACTTAAGGAAATGGTTCATCAAGAACTTGCTTATGATGGACTTGAAGACGACCATATTGTAGTCAACTGGAAAGTAAGAAAACAGAAGATAGTTCAACAGGTGTGTATTTTTAAGAAAAAAGCTTTGTTCATGGAATCTACATTTAAGGTTAGGCACGGATAAAGAATGGGGGAAATTATTGATAGTGATTTCAGCTAGAAGAGTCTTTTTCATGAAAGTTTGGTAGGGGGTGGGGCATAGCTTGGAGCTGAGACGAGCACTCGCCATGAAAATAATGATAAAACAGAGACAGGTTCACAATGTCTCTTCTATGGGAAAAAGCTTGTAGAGAAGAGAAAAGGACATCCTCCACTAGGCTACGCATTCTATTTTGAACTCTGTCAAGGCAAAATAAGGTGCTTCTAACAGCTCCTGCCCAAATGTGGCAACAGTACTCCATCTTTGGACATACTTGGCTCTTATACAGATAAAGAATTACATCGGCAGTGGGACATCTACTGGAGTGGTAGAATGATCCCACCATTTTTCCAACAAACATGGCAATGGATTTGATGCACATGTTCTATTTCAGATCAGGAGTAAAGGTAAAACCCAGAAGCTTGTCAAAATATAGAACCTTCGCAAGATGAAAGCCAATCATTTCAATTAATGCCAAACAAGAATCAGAGCGTTGATGATGTAAAGATAGAAGCTTTGTTTTAGATGCATTAAAATTAACCAGCCATCTCTTTCCCCATTGCATCACGTGCTCCAGATCAAAGAGGAGCGAATCAGAGAGAACTTGGTCATTTACGGTCTTGGATGTGTTGCCACAGATGGTAGTGTCCTCAGCACAAATGTCTACGAATGATCTTGGGATGTGATTTGGGAAATCATTGATGTAGATCAGAAAGAGAATTGGGCCAAAGATGCACCTCGGAGAAATTCCTGCATTAATACTGAGCTAATGGCTGTTAAGAAAAAAGAAGAGAAGAAAGAACAAACTACTGATATGTATCATCTATACAACAAGACTATCTCTGTATGTGATGAGCTGCTACCCAGATAATCTACTTAAGGTAAACAATTTATCTACCCTAGTGCGACATCAATTAAGTTCCAAATATCAAATGCAGTTAAAAGCAAACAACATTTGAAACAAATCTGTTTTTCTGTCTGCAAAGTTAGTGATTTTAAAGAGCCAATAATAATTTAGGCAACATTGACGATACTGTGGTTACGACTGCTACTGCACTTACTTATTACTCTATTCATCTTTCACGAAAAACACTCGTCTAGCTGAAACCACTGTCAATAATTTTCCCCACTTTTTGACTGTACTTAAGTCAAAACGTAGATTCCATGAACAAAGCTTCTTTCTTAGAACTGCACGCCTATGGAACTCTGTTCCGTTTGCCTGCTTCCCAGCTGACTACAACTTGGTCAAACATGAGCAAATTCTTGATGAACCGCCCCCTTAAGTAATTCAATCTACCAAATTTCCATTAATAATGATTACTACGATATTATCTTATTGATTACTGTACACTCAATAATCCTTATCCTAGAGTGGCCTCCGGGCCTTGATAAGTGGTGACGCCTATGTAAAAAAAAAAAAAAAAACTCTGGAAGAATCCATCTACACCCGAAATAGGGTAGTTCAACATGACATCATAAAAGGTGCATTTAACCATCACTGGTCAACATAAAAACGGGGAATTTTCATTAAATCATTTTCATCAAATGAAATAAATGTTTAATGGCGTTAATTAACAATCAGTTCTAAACGCCGGTTCTAAATGTCGAAGGTTCAATCCTAACTCCAAGTGATAATAACTAAGAATAAGGTAAAAATTAACACTTCTAATTGATCAAGACTGACGAAACGAGAACAGTCTACCTTCACAGATTAAATAAAAGGTTCAGTTCGAAATTCTGTATAGATTTTTATGTTCGACATAAACATTCTCAAGTGTGAAAAGATGCATCTGAAAGAGATCGGAAGTTACATCAGCCAAAACGTTGTGAAGAAAATAGGCCAAATCATCAAAATATAAACTTTAAATTATATATAATAGATCATAAGCTGTGATTAAAGTAAGGACAAAATGTTATCTATTTTGTCACTCTACACCTTTCAATCATCCCACAACTATAAAGTTTATAGTCGGCAGTTCTGCTATTTCACATATGGGATGGACGCTGCTTTTTTATAGTGCTCCATTTGTTTGCTTACAGAGCTTCGCATTACACACACACACACACACACACACACACACACACACATATATATATATATATATATATATATATATATATATATATATATATATATATATATATATATATATTTGTTTTAATTTTCTTATTATTGTGCTTTTCCTGAGGATGGGGCATTCAACCTGATGCCAAAAATTCTCTCATTAGTTTAGTTACTCTAACCGAGAGATCTTTTTAAGATTCTAACTGTCCCTTTAAGTGCTATTGTTTGTATTTCTTTTGCACTTGGCTCACCGGGTATACTCCCCAGATAGTTTTGGAAATTCTTTTTCACCAACCCGGTTACTCTTCTTAAGACTCCAGTCTCTTTTCATGTCCTACATAAGTCCTTGGTATTTTGATATTTCCTCCCTCTCTGCTCTGTTAAGGCCAGCATCATTAGAGACGATTACTTCAACTAGGGTTGCCACTTTCTCCTTCTTATTGCATATCACTATGCCAGGCTTAATAGCCCCATTTTCTAGTTATGTAGCTGTAGGAATTTCGTAGTCATAGTGGATGCTGTATGACTTATTTCTAACTGTTCTTTCTGTTACATGTTCCCAGGATTTGCTGCTACATGGGATATTCAGGTTTGTACAGATTTTGTAGTGGAGATATTTACACACTGCATTGTGTCGCAGTGTGTGTGTGTGGGTGTGTAAAATGATAGACATCTGTTGCAACAACCTAAGTAATGTGTCTACTGTCGGGTTGGACAGAATGCTATATATTTTGTCAACCCTGTCCTAGTCTACACCATTAAGTCAACTAGCAAACTTAACAGCAAATTATCACACAATTCAAAAATGATTTACAATAGATTAATAGGTTGTATCTTCAAAGCATGGCCAGAAATTAATTTATTTATTGGTCTCATCTTTCCTGGTTCTCTCAGAAGAAATTTTCTCAATATCCCTGATCATTGAAAGGCTCAAGATTCCTCATCCTAACCTTTCAACAAACTTTCTTCACATCTTATCTCAAGGGTTGCTCAGCAGATACTAACAAAATATCAGATTCAAATGCCTACATAAATATTCTTATAACTAATCAACTTCATTACTGAATATCAGTTAGTTCTGTTGCCTGCAAGTCTATTGAGAGCTCGCAATTCAACATTAGTAACCATAGCAACCAGGGTTTATTAGTTGTCGCAGAATTTTGCAGTGAAATGAACTTTCTCGTCCTCATTCTCACATTCTGAAAGACAAATTTTATCAAAAGGAAAAAAATAGTTTCAGAATCCAAGAAGAAAAAAAATCTGTTTACAAGAAATTTTAATGAGCATTTCTAGATTAGCCAGGCTTCATTGGGTTTTCATTTTTTTTCTTCCTGTTTCATTCTATACTAGCATTTCCGCCCGGCGTTGCCCGGGTATTTGGAGGTGTATGTTGAGCAAAAAAAAAAAAAAAAGGTGGTCAATTTTTTTAAACTTTGACCCCTATGACTACTTAACATTTATTGTTTGGGGCTCCACCCAAGTTATTAAGTTAGATCCATGTCCAAGAAACCTATATCTAAAATTTCAAGTGTTTAGACCCAACATTGGGAGAGGAGTTTAGTAGAGTTCTCAACGGTCAAATCGTTGAACTTTGACTGCTTGACAGCCAAATTTCTGGCCGAAAACGGATTACAAAGATTTTCCCGAATCTCAGTACCCTGTATATCAAATTTTGAGTCTGTAGACTTAAAATCAACAGTTATTGCATAGGGAAATGTACACAGACACACACACAGACACGTTCACTTTTATATATATACTAGCATTTCATCCTGGCGTTGCCCTGGTGTTTTGGATATGTATGTTGAGCAAAAAAAAAGTGGTAGTAGGAAGGCAAGTTCGAAAACGTACCGCAAAGGAGGAAAAGAACAGGGAAAAAACCCTGACGTCTTTGCTGTTACGACCACTGCAACACCAGAAGTGACTTATGTTTTAATTAAGGCTAGACAATCGAAAGGAGAGGATGACTTTCGAAAATATCGGCGAAAAAAGCGACCCCTCCCCTGTAGAAAAGTGCCCAGTTGAAGGTGAAGATATTAATGTTTTTAGCCAATTTTTCGATATTAGTCATCTTAAAGGTCGAACTTACAAACGATACTGATCTTGGTAAAATCCGTAGCCTCTATCGAAAGTTTTAGGCAAACATACATACATACATTTATATATCGGTAGCTTAAATTTTCGACCCAAACCGATTAAAAAGCATGCCCAATCTCTGAATACACATTATGTAAAATTTCAATTGTTTAGACCAGAAATTGTCTGAGTAATTGGGTAGAGACCGCTGTGGTCGTTGTTTTTTTTTTTTTTTTTTAACTTTGAACCCTATTATGACCCCTTAACATTTATTGTTTGGGGCTTAAATCAAGTTATTAAGTTAGATCCATGTCCAAGGAACCTATATCTAAAATTTCAAGTGTTTAGACCCAACATTAGGAGAGAAGTTTGGTAGAGTTCTCAAAGGTCAAATCGTTTAACTTTGACCCCTTAACAGCCAAATTTCTGGCCGAAAACAGATTACAAAGATTTTCCCAAATCTCAGTACCCTGTATATCAAATTTCGAGTCTATAGACTGAAAATTGACAGAGTTATTGCGTAGGAAAATCTACACAGACACACAGACACTTTCACTTTGATAGATTAGATAGATAGATAGATAGATAGATAGATAGATAGATAGATAGATTTAATAAAAATATATACGTATACATAAATATATGTGGAAACAATTTTGTGTTTTTTGTAAACATTTTACGCAAATATTATGCAAGGATAAATCATGTAGAATATCTGCATGAATATAATAACACGTAATAGTTAACTAAAGATGATCATCTCATAAGAAAACCGAAAAAAAAAACTACTAGGGAAATGATTAAAATGAATGTTTAAAAGAATATGCAAATTAGCTAGATCTTTTGCTAGTGAATGCAATTCCACAAGCCATATATAACAAAATTGTATTTTCGTTTTAAATAAATAGAAAAGAGGGGTTTTAATATGAATATTAATACACACAAAAGAAAAACGAATTTATAGGAGTATAGAAGATATATATATATATATATATATATATATATATATATATATATATATATATAGAGAGAGAGAGAGAGAGAGAGAGAGAGAGATTATAAAATTTAAAAAATATATAAAAGGAGAATTTTAAATAAAATGTATACTTTTTTCATTACGATTCTTTTACCTCTCAAGGCGCATAATTAATTAATCCATGGATAAAAAAAACGCCCACGTTATGTAAAAAAGTGAAAAACAGAAAGAACGGGAGCCTATACGACATGATTTGTAAACGAATTGTTTAAGCACACAAAATTATTTCCTCTTTTTCTCTTAAGCATATTTTATTAAATAAAATAGAGATTTTTTGTCTATTAATTCTGTTTTTGATCTTTTCGAATTTCCGAATTCCTATCCTTTGATTCAATTCAAGAAGATTTTAGTTGACAACACATTTATACTTGAACAGACCAATAATAAACCAAAACTTGAAATACAAGAAGCATTGCTAATAAAAACTAAAAAAACCTACCATGAATAAAATAACCTTTACCAATATTAGTAACATTCTGAAATGTGTGTACAGTTATTAAAATATAAAACATTATAAATATATTTCTATAGAAATATATTTTCTTATAATATATACTAATCCTTATTTAAGAAGCTCAATGTAATTACAGAGCAATATAGTGAATAAATGACAAAAAACTGTACCCCAAAATTCATGATGTTGACCATTTCATTATTTATTTCTTTAATTCAGTTGACATTTACAACTCTTGACAGTATCGGTTTCGTAGCACAAAATCAATCATTTAATTATTATATCAATCAGTGGATCTATTATACCCTTAACTCATCAGAAGAAATCGCAACAATCAATCCGTCAAAAGGAAATAAAATGTGATTTGACATGATTAAAATCCGAAAATTGGAAGAGAAGCTGCACATTTCGAATTTTAATCATGTCAAATCACACTTTATTTTCTTTTGATGGATTGATTGTTGGTATTTCTTTTGATAAGTTAAGGGCATGATAGATTCACTGATTGATAGAATAATTAAATTATTGATTTTATGCTACAAAACAGATACTGTCAAGAATTGCAAATTTCAACTGAATTAAAGGAATAAATAATGAAATGGTCAACATCATGAATTTTGAAGTATAGTTTTTCGTCATTTAGTCACTATATATATATATATATATACACATATACACACACACACATATATATATATGAACCAGCGAAACAGTACTGTATGTGGATGACTATAATGCTCCTTGAGTTGAGCATATTGAAAAGTGATACACGATATACCATTAGCGTATAAAGCATTGCTCTTTGTGTAAACAAATCGAGATTAGGTATTTCGGATAATGTCAAAAAACACCGTTAATTCACGACTCGCACAGCAGCCGCTGATTAGCGTAATGGTTAGGAGCCTTGACTGTCGTACAGGCGGTCGAGTTTCAATCCTGGCTTGAGGTAGTTGTTTGTCTAGCTGCACTGATGAGCTGTGAAACAGCGAAACAGTACTGTATATGGATGACTATATATATATATATATATATGATGATTGCAACGTCTTGTCAGACGAGTGCCACTCCCTCAGACATTTAAAATCCATGAGCCCAAATGTCTGAGGGAGTATCTATACAAATATGATGTTACAGAGTCTTAGCTTTGTACAACAGCTAAGTCTCTCTCTCGGTTCAAAATGTTGAGATCCAGCAACAAGCAAGAGCAAGATAGCCAGCAACAAATTAAACTGCAGACCAGCTTAATGCGGGTACTGGTCTTCCGCTTTATGGTTTTTTAAATCAGAGATTTGCTTCTCCTAGAAAGGTTGCCTTCACCATGGCTTACGGGAGCCCTCTCTACCCCAATACACAATGTGTGTGTGTGTGTGTATTGGGGTATATATATATATATATATATATATATATATATATATATATATATATACACTCAACCAATCCAATTGCTGATGGTTTTGGCCTTTGACTATTTGGATTCATGTACTTAACCACCTCTTCCAAACATTGTTTTCTACCAAACTTTGGAACTTTCCTGCAAAAAACTCTGTACACTCTTCTAGTGGAGGTTTAGTTAGTGCTCTCTCTTCTTGGTCTTTCCATCCTCCTCCATCTCTGACAACTATTTTGTGTGGTATCAGCCGAGACTGGTGTTGGTGTCATCAAATTACCTGTGTATATTTTTAGGGAATAGTTTATGAAATTTCTTACAGTTTCAGTTACTTTAGTTTCATATGATTCTTTCTATATTTTCGTTTTATTTCTATTTCAACTTCTATGTAACTGAGTGCTGTTTATAATTTATGTGGGTTTATTTCTGCATTGGAGCATTTTCTTTAAGATTTCAACTATTTTCATCATTGTTATTATTATTATACTGATATAAAAAGAATCTTTCATGTCTATATAACTTGATGTCTGTTTATTTGTGTGTGCAGTGTTTGTGTTGCTTATAGAAAAAAAGGTCAGAGAATCCATATAAAATCTAAAAGCATATTTATGTTAAACTAGTGGGACCTGTGGAAATTCCACAGACGACTCTTTCATATGTAATGTATTGATGCAGATGTTCAGTGTAAATGAAGACGCCCTGATATTATTGTAGTTATTTTGTTCAAACTGCAAAAGTATTTATCTAAGCTAGCAGGGATGCCCGGTGTAGCCTGGTCATAAAATACACTTAAATATGGTGTTTTAATTCATGCAGATTTTGTATATATTATTATAGTCAATTTTCTTGAGTTCCTTCAGCTATAATCGAAACCAAAACCAAAACTTATAAAGAATTCTTGGTAAAATTATTTCTTACAAAAAATGGAAAGTCATAACAATTAAATAAAAGTTACTCGGAAGGAAAAAAAATGTAAGCGTGACACACAAAATAACACACACACACACACACACACACACACACACACACACACACACACACACACACACATATATATATTAATATATAGATTTACTGGGGAAAACAATGGAAATGTTCCTAAATTTCTAAGTACCTCCTAAGGTGGCCATGAGGGTATAACCCCTTTTAAACTTCAAATAAAATATTATGAAGCTTAAATCCTATGTATAAAATTTTCTGCACAAGATAATAGCAGGGGTCCCGAATCTTTACATTGTCCTCTATGTGTCAAATATCCCTGCCCCCACCCCTAAGTGACCCATGGAAGCATAACCCCTTTAAAACTTCAAATATGCATTTCTGATTTTAATAAAATTGAAACCATATGTAAAAGAAACTAATTCAAAGCATTTTTTCTTAACATTTTATTTTTTTATGCCTATATTAGGGGATGAAACAGGAGGAGAGAGACAATAAAAACCAAGAAAGTGTCATTTCATTTACTTCTCTCCCGGAAATTAGACACAAAGTCAGGTGTGGGCTTGATTGACGTGTTTCTCTGGAACGAATTGGATTCGAACTTGGTTTTCAGCTGTTAACCACTTTGGCACCATCACCAGCTAAAAATTTATCGCCCCCCCCCCCCCACCACCACCACCACGATGGGAATGATGTGACAATAAGGTCAAAAAGTGTGATTTGAAAAGCTAGTGCCCTAGAGGCCTGTAAAATATTCCTGGAAAGCCCCATTAGCATTCCCTAGTAGGGGCGCCATAGGCTAATAGCAACAAACCAACCCCTTCTCAAATGGAAAAGCAAAAGCATGGGAGAACGGATATGAAATTTAAAATCAAATATGTAAAATTTCCTAGGAAACATATTGGAACTGCTCTCAAACCACAATGTTACCCTATATAAGCTAAATATCTTAGTGACCCATCGGGGACAGAACTCCCTCCTCCCTTCCTTAAAACTTTAAAAAAGTATTTCTGATTTTCATGAAATTTAATCCACTGGTATAAGAGACTAATTCCGAGAGTTATTCTAACATTTCAGTTTCTTCTGACTATATTAAGAAGTGAAAAAGGATGAGATGGATAGTAAAAGCTATGAAAGTAATATGTCACATGCATACGTAGTAGTGACCCCTTTTTTTACTTGGGGACACCTTTATCAAGGTCAGAGGTCACTCTATGATAAGGGTTAATGAATGTGAAATAGACTGTGTGATAATACCGGGGTGATCAGTAATGGTAGAACTGAGGCATGATTTATTATTTAAGAAGACGGCTCAACAAAAATTTATTTACATTAGACTTGAAAACGACCATGTTACAGTCAGCTAAGAAGCATCTCCAAGGTATTGTGCTCGCAAGATGGAGAGTTCTAGGAAAGAAACTTTGCTCATGGAATTTTCGTTTGGTTTTAGGCTTAGTTAGAGAGTGAGGGAAATTATTGACAGTTGTTGTAGCTAGACAAGTCCTCATTCAATCCCGAGCAACATTGGGCCTTCCTACTAGTAAAGTATAATCTTTATTCCCACTGTGAGAACACAGTTGGATTCTCATGGGAGAGCAATGGCATAATAATATTAATGACAAAGTAGGAGTGGTATTCACTGCGGAGGAATTGCGGGTACAAGCTGTTGGTTCCTTCCTGGGTAGACTGTTAGTCTTCGTTTAATTTTTCCCAGCATGGGTCCCTGATAATGACAGGCACACACAGAGCCTCTTAAATTTAATACGTCTCATGAAATGATTTAAAAATAAAAGAGAAATAAGAAGAGAAAAAGGAAACTAGGTGTCACTTGAGAAAGTTCTTAGCACGTTTTTAAGGAGGGTAGGTAGCGGTAGATCAGTGGATTGGGACTTTTATCTTCGTCTTCCAAGTTAATGAAAATGATAAATTAATGTAGCAAGAGGCAGTCATGTCAAATGGCTAGCTGCACACATTGGTTGCATTTCAACACGTTCCTGTGAAGTTGCTTAAGGAGAAAGAAGATGTATTGTTATGGTCCAATTAGAAATCAGGGACCAAATATAGTGTCAGCAGCCTAATTATGTTAGCAGCTGTGTAACGAGGAAAAGGAATATATAAATATATATATCATTATTCCATGTATATATGTATAATATTATAAGGTGATATAATCCATTGCCAATAGATTTTCAGTATTTACTTCAAGAGTGCTCAATACTTAAGTAGCTTAGAAGTATGAATATCTATTTATGGCAATTAAGTTACAAAGAGGCGTCCGAGTTTCGTCCTTGAAAGGAATCATCAGATTAAGTTTACTGATTTTTTGTGAATGTTTTTATATATACATGTGGTGTTTAATCAATTGTATTCGTTATTATTTCTCTCCTATGTGCATTCTCTATAAACTATATGAGCGCATGATACTTGCCAGAATAACGGAAACAGTGGAAGAACAACTCTCAGCTGACCAAGCTGGCTTTAGACCAGGTCGGTCATGTTGTAGCCAGATTTTAAATCTGACCCAATTCATTGAGGATGGATTTGAGACCAAAAAAATAACAGGTACTGTTTGTAGACCTTACAGCAACATATGACACTGTCAACCACAGGGCACTCATACTAAAAGTAGCCCAAATGATACAAAACTCAGCATTGGTGAGCATAATTGAATGTCTACTTAGTAATCAGTGTTTCCATGTTGAGATGGATGGAAAAAAGAGTAGATGGTTTATCCAAAACAATGGCCTCCCACAAGGTTCAGTTTTGGCTCCAACCCTATTCAATATCTACACTAACGACCAACCACAATACCCAAATATACAAAGATATATATATATAATTAAATGCAAATCCAAACAAGACCCAGGTTTGCGCCTTTCATCTTAATAATCACCAAGCAAATCGGAGACGAAGAGTCATGTGGAATGACAGCATGCTTACACATGAACCTTTCCCAGTCTACCTGGGGGTAACTCTGGACAGAACACTCTCTTTTAGAAAACACATTACCAAATTGAAAGGCAAGCTGTCATCATAAAACAGCCTTCTCAGTAAGCTTGTCACCAGCAATTGGGGTGCCGACCCCAAAACACTGAGGCAAACAGCTCTCGCACTGTGCCATTCCACAGCGGAGTATTGTGCCCCAGTATGGGCAAGATCATGCCATACCCATAAAATTGATGTAGAGCTGAACAAGGCATACCGGACCATAACTGGTGCCCTAAGACCAACTCCCTTGCCAGCTCTATACTGCCTAACTGGTATTCCACCACCACATATCAGGCGAGAAGTCATCACCAGAATAGAACAGTACAAACAGCTTAACGACCACAGGCACTCACTGTTTGGCCACCAATTAGTGAGACAAAGATTAAATTCTCGCAGTATCTTCATCAATATAGAGGAAATCGATCCCAGGCAAGCTGCCTCCTATAGGATTGAACGATGACGAGACTATAACAGCAGGAATAAAAATGAAGCCATACCAGACGCAAAAGAAACACTCCTCCAGGGTTCAAACCTTGGTAGAAAAAACTGGGTGATTCTAAATAGAGCTAGAGCTAAAGAGGGCAAAACAAAAGACAATCTCCACAAGTGGAGCCTAGCCACTTCACCTTTATGTCCATGTGGAGAGGTACAAACGATGTACCACCTTAGAGAAAGCTGCTGATTGGGTCCTCACTGCTCAAACCAAGACCTTAAGGAGGCAAACAGCACCACCATGCAATGGGCTAATTTCTATTGCGATAAGATATAATAATATCCTATGGGTTAATGTTTTCATTAGCCAATGGTTAAGCTTCTCTTAAGCAAATATATATATATATATATATATATATATATATATATATATATATATATATATATATATATATATATGTATGTATAAGTAGAAAAAGTCAAGATATTGTAGAATTAAATTTACAATAGTTTATTCAAAACAAGGAATACGAAATGAAGGTGAAAGGTTCCTTATTCCATTGAATTTCAAAGAAAAGTCCTCACAGGAAAAAAAGTTAGTAAAAGGTAAATATAGATAAGTATCTAGTTTTACTGGTTAGCTCAATTTTTGAAAACATTCGAGAAAGAAAATTGAAAGAAAAGTGCAATGTGTATGGTTGTAAATATCCAGTGATATCCAAGAATTCGCAATAGGTGATTAGTGAGTCTAAAAAGAGTTCCACGAGATATCCTTTAAAATCTCTTTAAAAAAATATCCAGGGTTGAAGAAAGAATGAAAAGTCTGTACAGAAAAATCCTGTAGTGAAACGAGGGAGTAAAATCCAATCCATGAAAATAATAGTTCTTGTGCAGAGAGGCATATAAAGTCTTTTCTTTTATTAAATATAGGGTGCAAATAAAAAAGAGTTAAAAAGTACAGAACTAGAGTTGAAGCGAAACAGTTCGCAAAATAACCTTCCATGGCCGATGTAAATCGGACAATGTAAATATCCGATTTTAACGTTTTAACGTTAACCATAGCAACCAGGATTTATTAATCATCACAGATTTCGCAATGAAATGAGCTTTCTTGTTCTCATTCTCAGATTCCTTGAGACAATTTTTATCATAAAGGAAATCATCATCCTGGGCACACAAAAGTTTCGACAGAGGCGGCGGATTTTCACGAGATTGGTATTGTTTTGAAGCCGACTCTTCGGACGACAAATATCGAAAAATTGACTAAAAACATTAATTCCTTCACCATCAACTGGGCATTTTTCAACAATGAGGGATCGTTTTTTTTTTTTTCACCGATATTTTCGAAAATCATCTCCTGTTTTCGATTTACTAGCCTTAATTTAAACCTTCACCACTTCCGGTTTGGTGATGGACGCAACAGCAAAGACACGTTTTTTTTTTCACGTTTTTTTCTTCCTTTGCGGTACAGGTTTGAGCCTGCCTACCTACTACCACTTTTTTTTTTTTTGCTCAACACACACCTCCAAACACCCGGGCTATGCTGGGCATCCAAGTTAGTCTTTTATAGTTGTTGTTTTACAATGTTTCTGCCAACTATTCCTCTGGCCTTCGTCAGGTTGTTAAATGCTGAATCTATCAACCGTATCTTCAGTAATTACTGCCTTCCATAGTTGTCGTCTCACCAGATACAGTTGATAGATTCAGCATTCCTATCCTGTCGCGGTTAATAACCTGATGAAGGCCAGAGGAATATTTCGCCAAGACATTGTGAAACAACAACTATGAAAGATGAGGATAACAGTCCGCAAATAAATAAAAAATATTCTAATCTTTTGTTTGGGGGGGGGGAATGAGGCATCCTATCAGATGACAGACATGCATCTATTATTTCAGAAACTCCAACTGAGAGATCTTTTTAGGTTTCTTATCGTATCTTAGAGAATTGTTTGTATCTCTCTTGCACTTGGTTCACCAGGTATATTTGCCATGTAGTGTTTTGAAATTCTTTTTCACGAGTGCAGATTCTTGTGAAATGGCGATCTTTTTTTTTTTTCAGAGTTGCTTCTCTCTCTCTTCTGTCAGATATCACTACGTCAGGTTTAACAGCTACGTTTTCTAAGCATCTAGCTGTATGGATTGCATAATCGTAGTGGATGGTGTACGACTTATTTGTAACAGTTTTTTTTTTTTTTGGTATATGTTATCAGGACATTTTGCTAGATATTCAGTTTTATATAGATGGTCCGGTGGAGATATGTGTTGTATTACATTGTATAACAATAATCATCCCCTAATAGAACCTTACAACTGGATGTTAGTTGGCCTACACTTTACTCTTCTGTGTGGCAGAACCTCACTTGTCTCTGAAACCACTCATCTTCTTAAAAGGATTGTTCATCAGCAGCCATGATCATCATCTTCTGAGCAAACCTCTTTGAACCAGTCAATAGAACTTTCTTTATCTATATCTTTATGGAATATTTCTTCCAGAAAATATTTACCACATTGTTCATTACTTTATTTGTTGATGTATTTCTGCCAGATCTTTGGGGCTATTTTCATGGCATGCTTGCTTGGTGTTTCTGTTTCATTTGCCAGGTAGTCTTGTCCAAAATGTTTGGCCAATTTTGTGATGGGGAGTTGTTTTATCAGCTCTTGTTTCTTGATGTTTCTGTACCATCATAAGATTTAGGTTCAAGGAGATCATCAGATATTTGTTAGTCTCACTAACGTGGTTTAATGTTGATGGTCAATTTCTGATAGATCCATACGCCTTGCTCTTCTGGGCAGATAGAACCGATTTCTATATAGTATTTTGCATAGCGTTAAAACTTTTGTAATGCTTTGTTTTGGGCAGTCCATAATGGCAAAGTTGTATGCTATCACTGGCATGGCAAGTTGGTTATTTTGCCTTCTTTTGTAACTGTGTTTTGCAGATTTTTCTTATATAAGTACATATTCTCTACCAATTTTTTCTCTATTGTTGGTGTATTGTATCAAATCATTCTTTGAAAATTATTTCTGTTCTTCTAGGTCTTCTAAGTCAAGATGTATGTTTTTTCTATGTGGATTTACTTCCTAGCTCTTAGAAAGCACATTTGTCCAAGCTGATATTTTTTAAGAAAGTGTGTTGTTGATTTAAATAATGGTTTGGAAAGTCGTGTGAAAATGTAATTCATGGAAAGTGGCATATCAATGCAGATGAGTTTGAAGTCTAGGTTAACAAAAGCTCCCTTGATACTTGAAATACGTGGAACTCAATTGTGTAGTGATATTGGACAGAGTAGTAGCTACGGGGTAAAGCTGGTGTCCATTTTAAAAATCTTCCTAGTTAGATAAAATACTATATTTAAAAGATTGAATCAAAATACATTTTAGTTAGAATAATTTAAAAAATTACAAATTAGAATTAACTATTTATTTTATAGGAAGAAAGCTGCTAATCACATGGATTCAAGAAAAAGACAAGCTTTATTGTGTAAATAAAAATGTATAGATATGAAATTACTAATGTTTTAATATATTTTACTTTATAATATGAATTAAAATTTACGGATATAAAATTGCTATTATTTTATTATTTTTCTTTATTATTGTTATCTTTTATTATATATATATATATATATATATATATATATATATATATTGAGTAAAATGATTGATAATTTATAATTAAAATTAAAAATTAAAAATCGGTTTCACAAGGAAGAACAAACAAAATCAATAAATTGTGCGATCGTTTCGGAAATGATGTTTTATTGAGACAGACAATAAGTCTTGGACAATAATTTTATCATTTGATTTTATAAAATAAAGTCTCCTCATCAGCAAAAAGAGTGGGTGGAGATTTAAAGACACCAAAAATAAAACTAGCATTTTTAAAGTAAAGCAGATCTATCTGGAAAATATTTAAAATATAAAGAAAAACAGTTACTTATTTTTATGTTGATAAACATAGTAAAGTAAAATAAAATAAAATAAAATAAAATCTTTTGGAAAAGTAGGGTTAAGAGAGGATATCTTTACTATTTCTAATATAAATATATATATACCTTTTAATCGTCCGCCTTTAAAATCTATAAGTATCATCGTCAATGCATTCATTTGGATGTTAAATTTAGTTTATGAATGGTTGAAAATGTTGATATATACAAACTTCAAAGGAAACGCTAATAAAATAATATTACCAGTTTAAAATCGTTGGAAACGCTATATTTGAATTTATCTTAAATAATTCAATTATAAAGGGAGATAACTGCAAGTTTTTAAAAATGATACTCAAATAGAAAAATAAAAAAACTTTTGTTTAAAGGGATATATATATATATATATATATATATATATATATATATATATATATATATATATATATATGTATAGTAATAACTATAAAGTAGTAAGACAACATATCTAAAACAAGAATAAGTTTAAGATTCTTAAAATTTATACTAGAATATCCACAAGAATGACGCAATGCTAAGTAATAAGTTCTAAGTGGCACTCTTTTGGTGACACTTGTTTTTTAACCTTCGTTCAAGTTTCAGTACGAGCGATCCTAAAAATATAATTACGAATTAATCAAAACTTGTACCGGATCATGATTAACAGAATGAGAGAAAGCTACCCCCATCCTGTATTTAATACAAGGTTCTATTAGAAATTTCATACAGATTCCCGCGTTTGACAACATACATCTGAAAAAGGCTAAAAATTACATCGGCAGAAACATTGTGGGAACAATATGCAAGATGAGAACAGTAGTCTGAATTATCTTCATAATCCCGATTATCTAAAAAAAAAGAAGAAATCCCTAAACGTAAACTTCACTTATTTTTCTTATTTTGACCTTGATCTTTCCATGTACTTTCAAGCGCTGAATTGCTATCACTGTGTAAAAACCTTTTGGCAAGAAGCCACTTGAAGGCTTTAACATCAATCACCAAACTCTTTCTAATTCTCCCATTTTTTTTTTGTTTTTTGTTTTTTTTAATGGAGAAATGGATTCATGATAAAAATGTCCGTTTCATTTTGATTGATAACTTTCAGAGTTGAAGGTAATGAATTATTTTATGCTTTAGATCAGTGAAATCTTCTCAGCATTCTTAAAGACTGATTTTTTTTAAAAATAAATTCTTTGTTTTAAACTACACTAGACTACCCGTGGCCCGTTGATGCAATATTTATTATATAACGAGTATATAAAAGAATGTGTATCCCAGATAAGCTAATAGATACAGAAAAGATGATGAGAGTGGGTAGACAGAAACGGTTCTGGTAATTTGGTGCTACAGCTAAACATAAAGAGAAATTTGAACAGTTCTTCGTTTCTCTTCCTCAGTCAATATTACCACTCAACTTAATCTTTCACGGATTGTATATCAAGAATAAAAAAAAAAAACAACAAATATTTGACTTTGATATTTAAAGATGAAAGACAATATTTTCTTAATTAGATTTAAACTAGAATACCCGTCCCAGAACAAGTAAAATGAATTGGTCGAACAGGAGAGCATATCCTCTTATGAAGATTAAATTCAACATATAATGATACTAAACCTTACGTCTAGAATGTTTATTCGAATTTTGATCAAAATCTATTACATGATTTTGATTTTAGAAATAAAATTAAAATCACGTAATTGATTTGGATCTAAATTCCAATGAATATTATAGACATAAGATCTAAAATTTAAGGTATATCTACAGGGAGTTTTAAGAAAAATCGCAATTTAGGGATTCTTGCTTTATTGTTATTTAAATAACTATTGGTCAAATTCAATACAAAATTAAAACATTGCAAAATTTGAATTTTCAAATGTGATGGTATGCCTATATTATGTCCTCTAAAAATCCTTTAAACTACTAAAAAAAAAACTTAAATTTAGAGAATATTTATTAACTGATGTTTAATACCTAGTGTTTAAATTTCACTCTTTTTTTATTGTATTAAACTAAAAAAACAATAAACGTAGTTCGCATTACGACTGTTTACACATAGTAGCTGTGTTTCCAAATTTATAATGATTGGTTAATTAATTTAGAAGTAAATCTTGGATATTATACATACATACACACACATATATATATATATATATATATATATATATATATATATATATATATATATATATATACTAGCAAAAGTACCCGTCGTTGACTGGGTTTAAAAACAGCCTACAGAAAATGGACTCTGATTTATGAAAGCATGATAGGTTATGAAAACGAAGGGTTGTAAAGAGATAGCTTCGAATTTGGGGGTATCAAAACCAAAGCAAAATATTATAAAAGTAAAAATAAAATAGATAAACCCCATAATTTATTATATCATACCTGTTCACACTGAAACACTTATCACAATATTCTGTGGATCTATATTAAAAAAACCTTGTTAAACTTTGTGACATATTTCCATTCTATGAAGGTTAGGCGCGAACGAACACCCCATAATTTTATTATACCATACTTCTTCAAACTGGAACATAATTATCAAAGTATACTTACGCAGATAGATATGAAAAGTCTTTATTAATGTTTGTGCCTATTTCCATTCCATGGAGGCCAGGCGCGAACGCAGACCCCACAATTCTATTATACCATCCCTATTTAAGTTAAAACATACTTATCAAAGTATTCTTATGTATATCTATATCAAAAACACTTGTAAACGTTTTTTTTTTAATTTTTAAATTTGTAAACGTTTTTTTTTTAATTTTTTAATTTTTTATGTCCATACTTTGTGGACCAGGTGCGAACGCAGACCCCACAATTTTAATGAACCACCGTTCTGCCAGATCAAACATACCCATTCCTGTGTCTCGATACATCTTCTATCATTATATGTAATCAGTTTTTTAAAATAGTCAACCATATAGGAGCCTATTCGTGACTACACACACACACACATTCACCTTTATATTATATATATATATATATAAAAGAAAGAAAATTAAAACTGTAAGTTGAACTTTACAAGCAATATTGTTCGACTGAATACTCCAAAAAACAATTTACAAAGTCCTTATTCCGCGGAGTTTCAAAGAATGCTATTCTTATTATTATTCTGCTCATCAGAGGACATAATGATCTGATGTGAAGAATAATAAGAATAGCATTCTTTGAAACTTCACGGAATAAGGACTTTGTAAATTGTTCTTTGGAGTATTCAGTCGAACAATAAATTTTGATTGTAAAGTTCAACTTACGGTTTTAATTTTCTTTCTCTTATAATAAGCTCTACTCTCTATTGCGTATTGAGCTTTTTTTAATTCGGTTGGGATTACATTTTCTATATATAATTACTGTTATTTATATTAGTTTGAAGTTTACCATTGTGCATATCAGGTAAACACTACATCCCTTTGTTTTCATTATATATATATATATATATATATATATATATATATATATATATACTTTATTTCTTTATAATATATACAAATTCTTATTTAAGAAGCTCAATGTAAGAAATTCAAAATGGCGTAATGTAAACATATTATAAGGTATTTACAGCTTCTCTTCCAATTTTCGGATTTTAATCAGGTCTTGATTGTTGCTATTTCTTCTGATGAGTTAAGGGCAAAATAGATTCACTAATTAATATAATTATTAAGTGATTGATTTTGTGCTGTTTGTGCTACAAAACAGATACTGTCAAGAATTGTAAATGTCAACTGAATTAAAGGAATAAATGATAAGATGATCAACATCATGAACTTTGGAATATAGACTTTGTCATTCATTCACTGTATCACTACTTACAAGTTAGGCATATATATATATATATATATATATATATATATATATATATATATATATATATATATATATATATGCTTAACTTGTAAGTAGTGACATAGTTCTTAACTTTGTAATATTAGTTCGTATTCGTATTTATAGAGGGACATGAAATTGTTATTAATCGAAAGATATTTTTTTGATTTTACCGCAACATTTTTTTAAATTGATAAAAATGAAAAAGTAAGGAACAGGTTTAAAAATATCAATATTAAAAAAAAAAATGTGACGTAGTTAATAGACAAACCACCTATTTTCAATACGTCTAGTTTTCACAAAGTCAAAAAATTTCGGAATACATTGTGCCATCATAATAGACTTTTTTCTCTCTCTCTCGCCTGATTATTTACAACATTCACTTCCTCCCACTACTTCTCTTATCATTCGCCATTTATTTATGTTATTCAACCTTCCACTCACCATCTAAAATATTAATGTACACATGAAAAGTGTGCACGGTGGCAAGCAAGCCAGATAGCAAACGATGTCGACATATAATTTTATTTTTTTGAATCCTTTGAGATGAGGCTTCAAAATTTGAGTATTCATTTTTTTGCTAACTGTTAACCTTTCACAACGTTTTGGCCAACTTATCTACTGGCCTTCGTCAGGTGGTTAACCGTGACGGGATAGGAATGCTGAGTCTTGTAACTGTATCCCCAGTTATTACTGCCTTCCATAGTTGTTGTTGTCTCCCCACATTTTGGCCAACTAATCCTCTGGCTTGCTTTGGGTAGGATTGAGACCGCTATCTTCAGTCAATGTTCACCTGGAACCACCTGAAGAAGGCCAGAAGATAAGTCGGTCGAAACGTGCTGAAACAACAAAACTATGAGGATAAGGAAAAAAAATAAATACTCAATGTGAACATAGTTTTAGAAGCATACTAGATATACAATGAGCCAACATGGTTTCTTCCCCCAACTCCACCTTATCTCGTTTAGTGGATGACGTCATAATTTTATGACGTCATCCACTGTGCACGGCTACTTTTTGCTCTTTCTTTTTCTCTCTCTTCGTTCTTCCACAGTCATTCCTTTACTTATTCATATATAATTTCATTCCTATCACCACTTCTCTTATTAATTCTTTGTTTATGTCCTTCGCCCTTCCTCCCACCATTAAAACATTCATGTACAGTTGAAGTGTACACGATTACAAAATACCAAATAACATTCTCAGCTTATTCTTAGTTGTATATAATACGCATATAAAAACCTTTTTGATAGTTTATATCTGTGAAAAAACATTTTCTTATCTGTTTTAAAAATAAAGTTTTCAATCCCTCCCAATGACATAATATTACATTACAATTCAGTAAATAATAATAAAAAAAAACATGCTTATTATTACAATCTTTGTGAGTATTCTTTTCATATATTTATAGTCTAGCTCTGTCTAATCTTTTCTTAGCTTTTTTTTTTAAATACAGTGTTTTCTTCTACATATTTTTCAATGATATCACATTAAAAAAAATAAGGCAAAGGAAGCACGCCTAATAATGCATAACTCTAGCAGATATCTTGGAACTAAAAAAGGAAAAAATCAGATTAAATAATCCTCTTACATTATCAACGCCATCAATAAGATTTTAAGAAAAGAAAATGGCGTTCTGTTTTAAAAAGCATCTACTTTGCACTGAATACCACCCATGTAAGAAGAATTTAAAACTTTGTATGATGAAATACTGATTTCTTTCCCTCCCTTTTCCAAAAATGCCTTTTCTCCAAAAAATAAATTTTAATCTAAAATCTAGTTCATATAGAGAAACTATAGGAATTATCAGCGTCATAACTGTTCTTACATTTAAACCAAGGAGATAAAAAAAAAAAACCAGTTAAAATTTTACTTATAAAATACTAGCCTGGATGCCCAGCGTTGCCCGGCTGTTTGGTGTGTGTTGAGCAAAAAAAAAAAATAATGGTAGTAGGCAGGCAGGCTCGAACCAGTGACGCAAAGATGAAAAAGAAAGTGAAAAAAAATCTCACATCTTACCTCTACTTCATGACGCGACCGGAAGTTCGGAACGTTAAAATTAGGCAAAGTCAATCCAACCGATATGATGACTTGCAAAAATGGCTTGCAAAAAATCAACCCTGCCTTGCAGAAAACTGCCCAGTTGAGGGAGAAGGTATTAATGTCTTGGGACAATTTTTAGATATTTTTCATTCGAGATGTCGAGCTTCAAAATGATACTGACTTCGTGAAAATCCGTCGTCTCTGTTGAAAGTTTTAAGCAGACATGATGGCAGCAACTCGTTCTCGAGTATTGCCATTACTTAATATATCTCTGGCTCAAATGACACAAACATGAGCACAATTGGCAGCACGTGTCAGACTGTCACTTCTACAACCACTGATGACCGGGTCCAAGCTGTGGTGCCCTGAACACCTATACCAGGACAGACCCTGGAAGTTCCAGAGCCTTTATTGCCATTCATTCCCATATCTGCATCAGTCCTCATTGAATGTCCATTTGCCATTAGGCAGACATACAAACATACTTACATGCATACATTTAAACAGACAGATTGCCCGGGTGTTTGTAGTTGTGTGTTTGGAAAAAAGCCTTTCTTGGACATAAAAAAATGCTCACGGCCATTTTGCCTTTTATATATATAGACTAGCGTGGGTGCCCGGCATTGCCAAGGTGCTTGGAGGTATAAAAGAAAAAGAGTTTTGGTAGGTAGGTAGGCTTGAACCTGAAGCCTTGACGCGAAGGTGGAAAAGAAAGGAAAAAAAAAACTGACACCTTACCACTCGGTCGGACAGAAACTGAAAAGTGTTTTACTTTAACGATTAACAAGTTAAGTAATAGGTGTGTAAATTTAATGAGGTCAAACATCATGCCATAAGGTAATGAAATTACTCACTTGCCTGGCTGCAAGCCAGTTTTCCCAAAATGCTGGGGAAAGCCAGCTCCTCTAAAAAGGGGAGTGTCCAAATTAATAGTAATTGTCTGATATAAAGGATTGTTTTTCTGGACGCCCCTGCCACGAGTGCCAGAGAGGTTCGTTTTGCTACAGATTCAGTTTTGCTTTTATACAATTTCATTCAAATCGATTGATTATCTGCTCTAGTTGAGGATCCATCGCTGTGCACCTGGAGGAAACCCACGAAGTGACTTAGTTAACAATACATTATAGTATACATTGCACTGAAGAGAACCTACTGTTTATTTTATAAAATTATTTTTCTATATAATGTTTTGCATTAAATTTTAAAATGCAAAAGTCAAGTATCATACTTCAATTCTGCTTTAAGTAGAAACATTCATTTCCGACGTGCCCATCATATCAAAGAACTTACTGTTGATTTCATATGCCTGGCCTTACTGGTTGTGGTGTGATAATGGCTGGACTTTGTTAAAAATGAAAAAATCAAGTATTATGGTTCAATTGTGCTTTAAATAGAAACCTTCATTTCGAACACGCCCATATTGTTGATTTTATTTGTTGAGCCTTGATGTGTCAATTTGATTATGCCGTATTTAGATACAGCCTACATACTTGATACCATTTCGTTAATCTTTTGGAATATGTTCTTATGTTCTTTAAATAATTAAATTTCCAATTTACGATTTTAACATTTAAACTTCATCATTATTTTTTGTTAATCATAAATAAAAGCAGGCAGAGGAGACTTTATTCTCACAGTCAGAAGGCCTGTGATTGTCACCCATTATACTGGATAAAAATGTAATAAGATTCTTTCGATATTTGCCGGCAGTAAAATCATATGAACTTTAATGTTAACAAGTAAAATAAATTAGGCAAGAAACTTTAAAACAGGTAAAGATCAAGAATTGATAATATTTATTCTAACCAAATAATATAATCTAATTCAGGCAATAAAATCATCTTTTCAATGAATTCTACAAAATAAACAGACATTTTATAAGTTTAAAGAGATAATACACCATTTAAATAGAAATCAGTGTTTTGAAGGTCTTTTTTGTGGTCTTCTTATTCAGGAGGAACAATGGAAAAGTGCCAAAAAGAGATAATCCACCAAAAAATGGCATGATAATGTATTTTTGAGATAATTTGTTGCGATAGTTTGACATGAAAATACTTGAAACTTTATATTTATAGCCAGGAATGACAATAATCAGGCATCAGAATCGCTGGATGAAGTATACTGGATCTCTTTGAATTTTTCAGTCATTGCTTTACATTTTGACATGAGAAGACGACCATGACTGTATTAACACTAACGTTTTTTTTTGTTTGTTTTTTTTTACCTGGAATTCTTTATAATTCAAAGCTTCTCCGACTGGATTGATGTTGCTAATTTTTAGTCACATGCAAGCAACTCTATAAGTTACTCCGTCGGTCGGTCTGTCCGTAACACTTTTGTGCTTGGCCTTTTTTGGTTAAGATCAAAGGTCTGTTGTTAATAGACGCTGTTTTTAGCTTTTTAAGCTTTTCTTGGCCTTTTGGCCAAGATCAGGGTGTTTCTCTTCCAAATTTAAGAACTTTTTATTTTCCAATGAATTGAACTTTTTTCACACACACACACACACGCACATTTTAATAATAAAAAAAAAAATTTTTTTTGCACACACACACATACAGAAATTGTATATATATCCTTTCTTTCAAAAACGCTGGGGTTTTCATTAGTTAGTTTAGAGTCCACAGAGTGAATGAGGTATTGTGGTAAATGTTGCTAGTCAAGAGTAAAGTCGCCAAAGACTCCATTTTCACTTTAGTAACAAAGATCCTACACCACTCCCTCCCAGATCTTATAGGGTCTTGTGCCTAAATTTGTTTTGTAAATAAGAATTTTACTTTTAATTTGTTTTGATTTTACATTGATTTATCTTGATTGTAATTTTCATTTTCACAAAATAAATTACATATGAAGATCAGGGTGTAGTATCTGTTCCGGCAGATGCTGCAGGCTAGGACTATATGTGGGAGCGACCCCACATTAGGGACAGCCCTTCATACCAGTTGTCACTGTCCAGTTCCCCTACTCCCCGGGGAGTTGGTCCCCATTTCCCCTTCACTCCTCACATTAAAAATCGGCCTTGTGCCTAATTTGCTCGGTGGGGGAGCAAATAAATACCCTTTTCTTGGCCTTTTGGCCAAGATCAAAGTGTAGTATCTGTTCTTACTACATGCTGTACTTATGTTTGTAACTTTGTGATATAAAGTGGGGGATCACTTTTCTGTATTAATTTAATGTAAAATGATCACCCACTTTACAACCAATCAGTCTCAAAGCCATTCAAGTCATTATCCAAATCATTCAAGTTGTTTTTGAAGGATTCCAGTTATTTTTTAAGCATTCAAGTCATTATTAAGGTCATTCAATTCATCCTTAAAGTCATTCTAAGTCATTTACTTTTTATTTATTTAAGTCATTTCAGCCCATTTTTCGGTCATTTTAGTTTATCTTTACGTATTTCATGTCAATCCTACATTCATGCATTCATTCATTACACGAGAGCACGCGACTAATGGCTATCGGCCTTGTTTCTTTGACAACTACATTTAATCTGCGCAATTGGATCATTTTTTTTCTTTTCTCTGTGATAGTTATTTCTTTTACCATCCATTTGTGGATCATTTTTCGATTACAATAATGACTTTGCACTGAAGACAGTTCATATATATTCTGCAGTATGTGAAAAAAAAATGTTGATGTTGAATGTTAGGCTTTCATTTAAATTAATTTGTTGGCAGCTTTCTTGGAATTTTGGCTCCAAACAAAGTGTCGCGTTTATTCTGATACTATGCTCTATCTTTTCTGTCTACGGTCAATGACGAATGAATCCGTCAAAATTGAGGCCATTTTATTTTTGTTCCAATCCATGTACCCCCTTTTTGGGGGGGGGGAGGGGGGCTGGATTTATTCCACATTAAAAAATGATCTCACATCTAACTTAGTTGTCGTGGGAAAACCAGCAAATAGGTACTGATATTTCCTTTATCTTTGTTCCTTCTCCTCCTTTTTTTTCTTTCACAAAAAGAAAATAAAACAAAGGATTTTCTACTCTTATAAAGGGAGATAGCTTCTGCAAAAGAATAGAAAGGGAAGAAAGAAAAAAAATAGGAAATCAATTTCTACAATATTTTAAAAGAACGCAAGAAGCTCTTTCATGGACAAAAAAAAAAGAGAAAAAAAAATGAAAACCATCAAAGAAAACAAAATTCAAGTTAAAGAACAATCAGAGATGAACATTTCGCATCACTTTTTTTTATTTCCATTGACATTTAACATAAATGAAACAAAACAGATGGAAGAGATAAGAAGTATTCATGACAAAGTGTCCAAGAACTTTGAAGTTGTCATCATGTTTTGTCCATTTGTCTGCGATGCTGAACTACTTAAAAACGATTGCAAAAAATACAATAGAAACAAAGTCAGTCCTCCACTTGTACGAAAAAAAAAACTGTTTCTTGTTTGTAAGTCGGATTTTCTTTCCTAAGCTGTGCTTCAATTTCTTACAAGCATTTTTGTGACTAATATTAATACTAATCCTATACTTTTATTAATTTTTGTCGTTATTAGATTGAATCATACAATCAGAATTATTATAAACTAGCAGGCCCGCATAGAAACCCAACAGTTGCTACTATTATTATAAAAAATATTTATTATTATATTTATTTATTAATTATTATTATATTTATTTTATGAAAAATTTCTATGTGTTATATTTATTATTGTTTTATTTATTTATTTATTATTGTTTTATTTTTATAAGAATGTTTTTATTTATGTATTTATTGTTTTTTTTAATTTTTATTAGAAGTTTTTAATTTACATTTATTTATTGTTTTATTTATTTTATAAGAATCTTTTTATTTATTATATTTACATATTATTGTTTTATTTATTTATGAGAATCTTTTTATTATATTACTAGCGGTGGCTGTGAGGGGGGGATACCTGGCTTTGCCCGGTCGTAAAATATGCTTAAATATGATATTTTAATTTGTCCAGATTTCATATATATTATTAGAGAATCGTGATTTCAAAAGTAAAAATATATATTTATATATTTCAATGCCATCAGCTAGAATCGAAACCGAAAGCAAAACTGTAGCATTCAAAGCTGGTGATATTACCACTGTACCAACGTGACAGACACATGAACTGATTAAAAATTAAAAATAAACGAAGATTAATGTACAAAATGTGTAACGATTTTTTCAATTTTGACTCATTTTTGACCTCTTAAAAACTATTTAAAATTATTTTAGCCAGCTAAAGACCCATAAAAGAAAGGTCCATAAAAAAATCCAATCATTTGAGGCTTCTAGCGCCGCTCTGCGACTTTTAATTTCTGAAGAGATAGAGTTTGAAAATATGGAAACAGACAGACAGACATATAACCTTTTATATATTAGATTTATTATTTATTTATAAGACGCTTTTTATTTATTACTAGCCTGGGTGCCTGCCGTTGCCCTGGTGTTTCTAGGTGTATGTTGAGCAAAAAAAACAAAACAAAAAAAAACGTAGTAGTAGGCAAGCAGGCTCGAACCCGTACCGCAAAATAGGAAAACAATGTGAAAAAATATGTGATATCTTTGCCGTTGCGTCCATTGCCAAACTGGAAATGGCGAAGGTTTAAATTAAGGCTAGTCAATTGAAAAGCAGTGAATGAACAGAAATCAACTTGGGTCAGCTACTTGGCACTGATTATATTTGCCCAGAATATGCTACATACTTCAATGGCATACAATACAAACGTCCTGGACATGCCATATTGTCCTCACTGCAGAATGATCGTAGAAGAAATGTCTAATGGCTAATTTCACTTTCTTCCAACGTCACAAACTGTGTATTGGTAGTTTATCTACAAAATGATGATTTATATCAGTCCTGAGCATCCTCTACCATTAACTGCAACTTACATAATTGACGACATTAGACCGCCATGGGAAGAGATAGATGCTATTTCTCGCAATTCTGGCCATAGCTTGAATGGTGATGTGGACATTGTATCAGAGTATCAGATGTTTCTTAAAAGGCTAGATCTTATTCTGGTCAGAATCTAATTGCATTTTTCAAGCATCAGCTTAAGGTTAAAATCAGATGCGATAAAATAAAGATTACATTCTTAGGAATTTGACAAAATGTAGATTCAAGTTGCAAGCTTGTGTGAAGAAAAGGAATATGTGTTCTCTGTCTGAACATGACACACAAGGTCCTATAAGTTAATCTCTTAACTAGTGGAGTCAGTGTGTTCCATCCCCGTTTTTACTTTTTGGCAATAGAACTCTTCCAAGATGCCCACTCCCTACTCTTATTTTAATGATCATTGAAATTAGATTCACCTTATGCTCAAACGCCATCGCTTCCCCATTTTCTTCAACATAAGTTCCACTCTCAAGTAAACATCAACCTGCTTCTTTTCTGTTCTAAAACAAACCAGACAACAGTGGACGGCTTATTCCTTAGAAAGTGTAAGGAAGGTTTTATTAACCGATTTTTGTTTGTTTGTTTTTGTTATCCCACTTTCCAATTAATTTGTGTATACATATATTTAAGAATGAAATTATATTTTTCGACATCTGCTCGATAGTGTGTTTATACGCAATTTCTTTTCTTTTCATTATTTTTTTTAACTATGCAAATTTTTTTATAAATTTTATATTTTTCCTCTATAGAAAGGGAAGTGAGTCTATAATAGACACACAAGGGGAAGTAACTGTTTAATGAACGAATAAAGGATTACTTCTCTTTATGAAAAAGTATGACTATACGAAAATAAATCCAACCAAATAAATTATTTTCTGGAAGAAATTAATTCAAATTGTATTTTATTCTTCTTAACAATATAAACCAACGTTCAACAAAATAAAATGGCTATTTGTATTATTATTCATCGGACTACTGTTCTCATCTTGAGTGTGATTTTTACGATGTTTCGATCGATGTAACCTCCGATCTTCTTCAGGTGTATCTTGTTGAACTCGGGAATGTTTCTGTCGAACTCGGGAATTTAGTCGGAATTGTAAAAGTGATATTCTCCTGAAGGTTGAAAGGTCAATCCTCAGTGTGGGCGACCGAAAACTACAATCCCGTGAAGTCCACTCGAAATTCCGTCTAAATTCCAGAGTTCGACTGAAACATTTCTGAGTTCGACAAGATACACCTGAAGAAGGTTGAAGGTTATATCGATCGAAACGTGAAAATCACACTCAAGATGAGAAGATTAGTCCAATGAATAATAATACAAATAACCAATCCTCATCTCAAAAATTCAGAAACGTCAAAATAAAATGACTATTTAGAAAAAAAAAGTGTCTTATTATGAAGATCACAATAAACTCTGGACATAAAAGAGTGGCTTATAGTTATTGTCGTTGACTACAGAATTAGCGATGCCGAGTATAAATCCTAACAGATTTATTGTAGTCATGAAATTCAATAATACCACCGGGAAAGGTATGAAGCCATTATTTCTACTGAGCCTTTGGTAAGACGGCAATTTGTGCAATTTGTGCTCAATAATTCGTTTCTAATAGATAATACGTTCTGTCATGAAATAATCCATAAATGGTTGAGATGCAGTAAAACAGTAAAACCAAACCAAGCAAGACACCTTCCAATGAAATCTGATTTCCTTTTTGCTAATTAGAAATGATCGATTTTATTATTTTCACAACGCACAATAGGTTAATTAGAAGTAATTAAAAAATAAGGTGTATTAATTACATTATTAGATGAAGTAATAATTAGGGTTATGACAACAGCATATTCTTTTCATTATTTTCACTCTCGAGTATATATCCGACACAGTTAGACACAATTAATCAACCACGTCTCTCTACATAAAAAAACATATCAGAAATCAATGGATATATACCTGAGAATCAAAACAAGAAAAAGAAGATGCTGCTGTCATAGCCCTAACAATCACGTACAAATAAAAGTCCGCAAAGGGAGATAACTTATTTTCACCTTAAAAATGTACAAGTAGTTGTCTACCCTAAAATTAAAAATGTCCAACCGAATAAGAATTAAAACATGAATGATCTCAGTGCATCCCGAGTAGCACCGGACAGGTGTAACTAATAGATACAACTATTTCACGGGTGGGTACATTTGAGTACATACACGCGAATAGGTGAAACTATTTCCCAGCATTGCCGAGTGTTTCATTTACAATTATTTGGAAAGAATGACATTTTCTTTTGTAATCAAAACTTTGATCGTATGTTTCTGAATTTTGGAGATAAAGATTGATCATCTATAAATTAATATAAATAGATTAATATTGATAGAGTAGCGTGCGTGTTATTTATTTTCTGTGTTATGCTTACACCCGAGTGATTGTCATTTAATTGTTATGGACTTCCGTTTCTTATTAGAAATAATTTTACCAAAAATTCTTCATATATACCCGAGAATCAAAACAAGGAAAAGAATATGCTGTTGTCATAGTAGTAATAATACACTGAGTGGGAAAGGTTCAAATATTAGAAACTGAATATCACTATAAATTCGAAAATGGATAAAAACAAAATAATACACTTGATACCTTCTTTTGGTTTAGCTTTGTTTGTCCTACCAATCTGCCCCCGTTATTTTATTCCGAAATACAATACCTATTATACAACCCATTGGACATGGTTTATTATTTTATTTTTAACTGAAAGACATTCTATTGTTTATAACTACCAAATGGAAGAATATAAAATTCATGCTTTGGCTTGTAAAACAAGGTTTCCTTTGAGTATTGTTAACACAAATCCAATGCATGCGATATGAAACAACTATAGAAAAATCAGCACGACTACTCGGCGTTATCCGGGAGCATGAATAATAAAACAGAAAAGTAAAAGAAAGTGTGCTTACCACATCTTTCATTTAAAACGTTTCTCGCTTTCCTCCTCTACCCACTATCACCCTTCAACAACTACAATTGTTGCAGACTTGCAGGCGAGTAATAATCAAGACAAATAGAGTAACTAAATTAACATAAAGTATACTTCATGATTCTGGAGCCATAACAGCTACGATGTTTAGATGTAAATGTTTTGTTTCTGGATAAGTCCATTTATTTTTGAATTCTTACTCAATAACATTAGTTTTGGGCAAAAAAACAAACAAAAAAAACAAACAAACAAAAAAAACCGGCTTACATTAAAGAATTTTACCGGACAATAACAGGTTTGTTACAGTTTAGTGGTGATGCTAGATCAAGTTCTTGACTGTATAACCATGGGACTTAAGTATATATATATATATATATATATATATATATATATATATATACATATATATATATATACCGAGAAAATCTAATTATATACTCAGAAATATTATAAAAAAGGAAGATAACTTGAATATGATTGTGTAACATTGTCTGCGGATCAAGACACGTTGTGTCCAATTTCAGTCGCAAAGGAGATTAGAATAAAGAATAGGAAATAACTCCAACTAGCTTTTTGTTTTGTTCAACGGCATTTATTTCCTTCGTCGTTACGGCCGTGATTTCACCCGCGTGATCTCGAAGATTTTCTACATCACTCAGGAGATCTCAAACGTTATATCGTCTCTCTTGCGATTGTTCTCTTTCTCTTTTTTTATAGCCCTTGTTCCCCCCCCCCCAAAAAAAAAACAATGGATATTTCCTGTTAGGGCGGCTGCACGTGTAATTGTAAAGCAAGAGTTTGCGCAGTTTCTAGCCACATCTCTCCTAAGTTGACACTGCCTGATTTCATTGAAAAGAAATCCGAGACGACTAGAAACAATGCTGAGATAAGCAAGGAGCACATACAGCACCTGGTATTTGAAATAATCACATATTTTAGCACTGACCGAGCTCAACTCCGCTTAACTTCAATGACCTAATAGGAATCAGTGGACCATGATTATGTCATATTCTGGTCATAGAATATCTTGAGTTTTGAGTATTCATTATAACTCTAATCATACTTCCCTTACTCAAATAGCTATATCGGTCGAAAAGAAATGTTTTATGTCATCTCCAGATAATAATTTAGAATATATAAACGGTGGTGATATGAACGCAACAGTAAAGATTTCTATAGTTAAATTCCATTGTTAATGTCATCATTCAGAATTTACAAGAAAGAACGGATCAATTGAGCTGAGCTTAATGGCCATTTGTTACCAAGAAAGCAAACCTGGAATTCTCCGATTATACAGTCATTCAGTTGTTATGGGATCAATTCGGAGCGTTTTATTTCTTTTCTGCGCATTAGTTTAGATTTACATCTTGGGTTGAAGTTGAGAGATTGACTCCATAATAAAATTTGGTTCAGTAAAATAGAAAGAAACTTAAAAAAAAAAAATTACCGCCTGAGCTACAATCTCTGGTTTCTTCTAGTAAGACATTTACAACAAGAACTCGTCCTACTATCACAATGAAAAAAAACTTTTTTTCTTCCTTCATGTGCTTAGAATCAAGAAGAACTGACTATTACACTTTCTCTGCCGTATAATGTTGGTTGTTTTTGTTTTACGGCATATCAACCCTTTTTGGGTTATTTAATGCTGAATCCAAAGATTTTGAAGAAATGTTTTTTTAATAGAATATATTTGTTGTTTTCACGTTGGTTTCTATTCAACCCATAGTTGGGACCCTAACAGGTACTACCACTCCGGGTCAGAGTGGACCTGGGAGCAACGGTAATTAAAGGGTGGCTCCACACTCCCCAAAACCCACAAGCTGGGGCGTCACCACTGGATATAGTTTAAGGTCATATCCAGGACCCCCATTGAGGGACTTTTACCCTCTTTTTATTCTAATGCCTCACCGACAGGGCCCTCTGCCGTATAAATAAATTCCAATATTTACAATTTATTATTATTATTATTTTTTTTTTTTTTTTTTGCAGGGTAGAGGTAGGCTATTCTTTTGGATTACCATTATTTTGTTTTGTATGTGTACTTGTAACCCTTCAATTTAATTTTAATGTGAAGAATGAAGTTCAATTTAATAAACATATTGGTAAATTGTTCTTGTTCTATCAACCATGACCAGCTAGAAATGTCAATTAAATACTGTATTTGGATTATTTGGACTACTGTTCTCATCTTCAGTGTTATTTTCACAATGTCTCAGCCGATGTAACCTCTGGCCTTTTTCAGGTTTATTTTGTGGCAACACAAGAATCTTTCTGTCAAACACGGGAATCTGTACAGAATTTCAAACGATACTCTTTTTTTTAATGCACTCCAGAAGCATGTTCTCGTTCTGTCAGCCATGACCGGGTAAAAAGTCTTAAATGATTAACAATTGTAAACACTAAAGATTGAACCTTCAAGTTCAAGAAGAGTCTAAATTTAGAACTTAATTTTACCTAGTACTTTATCCGTTACGCCACGGATCCTTAAAAATTATCAATCCTAATCTCACAAATTCAGAAACATAAGTATTGTCTTATTCTTATTATTTTTAATTATTGTCGCCTATGGTCAACCTCGAGAAGATTGTCAATTGAAACTGATTTTTAATCAACGTTCCCCGCGTGTGTGTGTGTGTAAAACAGTAGCTAATCTACTTTATAAAACTCACTATGTCTGTCTGTCTGTCTCCATATTTTCAAACTTTATTTCTTTCAAAAATAAAAGTCGCAGAGCAGTGCTTGGGGTTTCAAATGATTGGATTTTTTTATGGACCGTTTTTTATGGATCTTTAACTGGTTAAAATAGTTTTTAAGGGGTCAAAAGTGGGTCAAAATCGAAAGAAATTGTTATAAATTTTGTACATTCATCTTAGTTTATTTTTAATCAGTTCATATGCGTGCCACGTTTGTACAGTGATAACGTCACCAGCTTTGAATGCTACAGTTTTGCTTTCAGTTTCGGTTCTAGCTGATGGCACCCATATATATATATATATATATATATATATATATATATATATATATTAGTGATGGGACGATGCCAAAATTTTTCCCGATTCCGATTCCGTTCAAAATTTCCGATTCCGATCCGATTCCGATTCCGATTCTTGTAAAATTTATACATATTTAATTAGAAATTTTTTTTGTTTGTTTTTTCGTAAATTTTCAAATTATTACATAAACCCCTGGTTAATGTCCGCGTATATTTTATCTCAAATGTTTGCCTTGTAATTGATTAAAAATTGTAACACAACAAAACATTTATTTTGATTTTAAAACAAAGCTATATTGTACCAGTTCGTATTTACTGTATAACATGCTACTTACATGAATAGTGGAAAATATTCGAAGATTGGTAGGCAAAATAAGAAAACGATGTAAGAACAATATATTTAACAACGCCACTTAGCAAAGCCACATCTCATTGTTACGAACGAATTTCTAAATAATAATATTACTATTATGAAAACCATTTTTAACGTGAGATTGCGTGAGCTTTCTGTGCTTTCTCTCGCAGCTAAATCCCTATTCCAAAATGAAATATTACTTTTATAGATTACGTGTTAGAACATTTTTTTAATTGGCGGAAAGAAAAGCGATCATTTAGAATTTAGAGTGTAAGATCAGTTTCGAATATAAATTTAACGTAAAATGATCATCATTTCTGGCCATCCTAATTCTTTATGGATATTAACTAAAGTGTTTCCCACTAAATTAAGTTCGGTTTGCAACGTTGTAAAACCATGTGTAATCGCTTAAAAAGTAGACACCCTATCCCCAATAAGCGCACATAATTTAAAATTGGTAACACACTACAGCTCATGTTACGTTATATTTATTTGTGAAACTGACCGTCTATTTTAAATTCCTAATCGTTTTATATATATATATATATATATATATATATATATATATATATATATATATATATATATATATTATAATCATGAGTGTTTAGACAAATATGAAAAAAAGAGCCTAAAAAAGGGGTGGTTTTTAGCCCTAAAAGTTCCCGGGGGGCGCAAACCAGAGTTTTGCCAGGGTCAGCGATACTGAATTTACATTTGCAACAACTGCCTTCACATTTTGGACAAGTTTCAGTAAAATCTAATGGACGGGAAAAAAGTTATGGGGCCAAAAGTGTCATTTTTGCCATTTTGGGCATTTTTGACCCCTTTTAAGTCCCTGGAGGGGCAACGAGAGTTTTCTTTAAAAAAAACTCGATGTTGAGCACATCTACGTATTGGAGTACAACTTGTGGCAAAATTTCAGAAAAAAGTAATGGACGGTTATCCGGGAATCATCCGGACGAACGAACGGACGAACGACGAACGCCACTGAAAACTATAGTCCCTCTCCGATAAATCGGGGGGGGGGGACCAACAAGGAATGGGCAAAATTGTGAAAAGGCTTGGCCTTTGATTTAATTTGAAATATGCTTCCAGTGTGATTTTCTTTGATTCTGCCGGTATTGTTTATGTTTATACTTAAGGATTGCTACGACGGCGCCAATGCCGTCTGAAGCCGAGGCCTCCGTGATATATATATATATATATATATATATATATATATATATATATATATATATATATATCACTCAAAAGTTGAGTTGAAAGTATTATGGGGTAATTAACACCTTCGATGCCGTTGGTTTCGACAACAATACTTTTTCACACCCACTTGCCAAATTTCTCAAGGAGTTTAATATGAAAAGATTTCAAACGAATAGAGTTTTATTTTATTTTCCTGGAGCCACATTGTCTGACACCGTCGCATTTTTCTCGGGTTTCGGAAAAGTTAAAAATATACATGAATATCTCACAATGAATTTATCAAAGTCTGGATAAAATAGATAAAGAGAAAACATTTAGAAATTTTTCAGATTGAAAAAGAAATTATATTTACATTTAAAAGTCCCCCCTCATTGAAATTCTACTTTTGGACGATATTTGTAAACCCACTAAAAACCAAATTATTTTTAGATCTAGGATGAAACTCTAAACTGTCTTCACATATTAAAAAAGGGTGCTTGTGCAGTTTACACTATGTTAAAAAACGAAAAATAATAAAAAAATATATTCTACGTACTCGTTATGGAATGAAGTTCTCATAAAAAAATCACGTAATTTCATCAAATAGTTTTTATTTTATGCCGTAAAAACGATTTGGGAAATTCGGAATCTTCCTAAAAAAACTGCGATAATTAGTCAAGGGAGCGTAAAACAAAAACTATTTAATGAAATTACGTGATTTTGTTATGAGAACTTCATTCTATAACGAGTACGTAGATCTATAGAATTTAGTTTTACTAATAGTTTAAAAGAAATAAATATTTATAATCGGTACAAGCAATTGAAAATTAACTTTTGAAAAATATTCAAAGAATCGATTTTGGAATCGGAAATTATACACAAATTTTTCCGATTCCCATGCCGATTCCGATTCCCCGAAAATTACCGATTTAACCGATTCCCGATTCCGATTCATCGGCACAACACTAATATATATATATATATATATATATATATATATATATATATATATATATATATATATGTGTATAATTTATGAAATCACAACTCTATAATAATATATACAAAATCTGGACGAATTAAAATATCATATTTAAACGTATTTTACTACTGGGCAAAGCTGGGTACCATATATAGATTCAATACATATCTGTTCCATATATAGATTCAATACATATCTGTGCTTCATCCATAAAAGGGCAAAGAGAATTAAAAATAAATCTTATTGTAGTACATATTACTGCTGTATAGTCCAATTCTAGATTATGAGGTCTTGTTGGAGTTGACAGAGGTAAACACGTTACCATTTTCCTGCTCCATATTCTCTTATGTTGCCTTCTGCAGTCAACACTCTTCCCTCACAGTAATCCCTCTCTTCCACTTACCGTCAAGAGTACACAACCTACACTACTTGAGAGGGATAGGGTCACAAGCACTTTCTTCAAAATCCATGGTACTACTCTTTGTAAAAAAAAAAAAAAAAGACAAAATATACATTTTTTTTAATCAACAAATAGAACAGTCTCAACCTTACCATTTGACACAATGATTAGAGTGTTTGCTAATGAACCGGAAGACCAGGGTTCGATCCTCAATTGAATTTTATCAAAAACGTAAAAACAAACAAAGAAAAAAAATGGTATTTGATGCCTTCTTGCTCAGCACTTAGTATTATAATTATTACATGATAAGTACAAAAATCTTGGGAAAGAAGTGGTGCCTTCCCCAACATATCCAGTTATTATTTAACTATTATCGAATTTTAATTAAATTTTCTGCATTCAATAAATTTTATAATACAAATTTTTAAGGGGGCGGTTCAGGAACTTGTTTATGTTGGACTTGAAGACATCCAAGTTGTAGTCAGGTGGGAAACAGGCAAACGGAAGAGAGTTCCACAGGCGTGCACTTCTAAGAAAGAATATACAAACGCTATTCAATTTTATATCTAACACCAAGCTTCTATCTCTACACCATCTACGCTCTGATGCCCATCTGTCATCGGTTGAAATGAATGACTCATCTTGGGAAGGCTTCATGTTGTGGCAAGCTTCTGGGCTTGACCTTTACTCCTGACCTGAAATGGAACACGTTGCCAAGGTCGCTGGAAAAATGGTGGGATCCTTCTACCACTCTAGTAGATATCTCACTCCTGATGCAGTTTTCTACCTATATAAAAGCCCGGTATGACCAACGATGGAGTACTGTTGCCACATCTGGGCAGGAGCTGCTAGAAGCAGCTTATTCTGTCTTGACAGAGTTCTTAATAGACTTTGTAGCTTAGTGAGGGATACCCCTTTCTCTTTCCCACAGAAGAGATGTTGCAAGCCTGTCTCTGCTTTATCGTTATTTTCATGGCAAGTGCTCAGCTGAGCTTCAATCTATGGTCCCCCCTCACTAAACTTTCACAAAAAACACTTGTCTAGCCCGAACCACTATCAATAAATTCCCATACTCATTATCTGTGCCTAAACCTAAATGTAGATTCCATGAACAAAGCTTCTTCCTTAGAACTGAACGCCTGTGGAACTCTCTTCCGATTGCCTGCTTTCTAGCTGACTACAATCTGATTGTCTTCAAGTCCAATGTAAACAAGTTCTTGATGAACCGTCCCCCTAAGTAATCCAATTTACAAAATTCCCACTACTTATAATTACTATGCTATAATCACATTGACTAATGTATACCCATTAACCCTTATCTTCGAGTGGCATCCGGGCCTTGATAAGTGGTGATTCCTATGTAAAAAAAAAATCATATACATTTTTTTCTGGCAAATATCCTTATTTGCAAAAACAAGTAAATAAATAAATGAATAAAAAATAAAACTAAGTATGCTACAAAAGTTTTCCTGAAATAATTCGTACTGGGCTGCCTCCTCCTTCCTTGGCTCAGGTGTTTTGGAGTTAAATAGTGCTGACTTTGCCCTTGATTGCAATATTGGTATATTTCTAAATTAATCTAATCACTTGTACGTTCAAAATCGATCAGTTTAATATTGATTTATTGATTACGATTATTTTGACTGCAGTTGATGTTTCAAACAAGAGGGATAAGCATGCAATAACTTTTGAAAAGATGCCAACTGTGAATTTTTCAAATGCAGAAAGTATTTAGGGGAAGAAAATTAGAACAAATAAATATAAACAAAAGGAAAACATGGAATTTAAATGAATAATAAATACAGCAAGAATATTTTAGCGGCAAAACTTTTAACTACTGGAAGTTTAAGAAGGCGTGCCAGAAATTGCATAACTTGAAATTTGAACATTCATGCAAATTTATGTAATTAAACGACATATCTTATAATTTATGTAACTAAACGACATATCTTATGAATTATGTAACTAAAAGACTTATCTTATAATTTATGTAACTAAACGAAATATCTTATGAATTATGTAACTAAACGACCTATCTTATGATCTATGTAACTAAACGATTTATCTTATGATCTATGTAACTAAACGATTTATCTTATAATTATGTGATTAAATTTTAGTCGATTGATTTGTTTAATCACAACGCAAATTTAGCATTTCTATATACAAACGAAAAAATATTGAATTTTAAGTAAAACAAATGATACCTACAGAATTGTTATGTCGCAAATAGTAATACATCCAAAAATGACTGAAAACGATACGGTAGAAAAATAATTATCAATGAAAAACAGTTTTCAATAAAGTTTATATGGGGAATAAATTTTGTCCGACATTTGGAAGTACATTCGTCACGTGACCTAATAACAGAACTTAATTATTTCCTCTGTCAATTTATCTCTTTTTTTTAGTAAGCGTAGTATAGTGATTTTTTTTTAAGTGTAGTATAGTGATTTTTTTTAGTAAGCGTAGTATAATGATTTTTTTTTAGTAAGCATAGTATAGTGATTTTTTTTTAGTAAGCGTAGTATAGTGATTTTTTTTTAAGCGTAGTATAGTGATTTTTTTTTAAGCGTAGTATAGTGATTTTTTTTTAAGCGTAGTATAGTGATTTTTTTTTAAGCGTAGTATAGTAATTTTTTTTTAAGCGTAGTATAGTAATTTTTTTTTTTTCAGCGTAGTATAGTGATTTTTTTTTTAAGCGTAGTATAGTGATTTTTTTTTAAGCGTAGTATAGTAATTTTTTTTTTAAGCGTAGTATAGTGATTTTTTTTAAGCGTAGTATAGTGATTTTTTTTTAAGCGTAGTATAGTAATTTTTTTTTAAGCGTAGTATAGTAATTTTTTTTTAAGCGTAGTATAGTGATTTTTTTTTTAAGCGTAGTATAGTAATTTTTTTTTAAGCGTAGTATAGTGATTTTTTTTTAAGCGTAGTATAGTAATTTTTTTTTTAAGCGTAGTATAGTGATTTCGCTTCCTTTCACAAATTTCTTTTTTCATTAATAATTATTTTTCTATCTGATCATCAGCTGTAATTTTTGGCTATGTTACTATTTGAGATCTGACATTTGTTTCACTTAAAATTCCATATCTTTTTCATTTTTATAATATAGAAGTGCTGTAAACTTTGTTGTTATTTTGGACTCTGATTACTACGACTTTTCAATTATCTTTTTTTAAAATTATTATTCAGGAGATCATGGGAAAGTGTGCCCTACATGGCCACCTGTATGCTAGCTCCACATATCATCAACTCCTTAACTATTATAAATCATAGTTTTTAATCCATTAAACAAACTTCTCACACAATCAGTATTTAGTATCTCCCATACTGCCCCAACATATAATTTATTACTTAAGATTCCTTTGTTTTGTTTTTTTTAATGTTATAAGCTGAGCTTTATGTCAATTTTTGATTTTTAAAAGCATTTTTTTTACACAAAGTGTTTTTTTTTTTAAACAACTGATTAAGTGGAGTAGTATTGAACTCTAGTGGAAGTATGTACTCTCCAAGTACTTTTGTCTGTTAGTTTCAAGTACAGAATTCTATGGAGTATGAATATTTCAAGAATGACAGTTTCATTGTAAATCTTCAGTATATTATTCTTTCACACCTTAATCTCCAAAGTTTTCACACTTCCCAAAGTGGTGCCACAAATGTCGAGAGCCAAAAACAAAGGGGCTTCTTTTTTTTTTTTGGCACATGTCATTCCAAGATATCTTAGAGGGACAACCCTCCACTTCCCTCTTTCACAAACTGGACTCTAACAGATGTCAACACTTAATTAGCTTTTGATTTAATAATGGATGCTGAAGTAATTTCCACTTTCAACAGTCGAAAATAGTAAAAGACAAAAGTTCATAGCAAATAATAGTGAAATTGCAGAGAAAGGTTGGAGATAATACGTGTAAATGAAGAATTATCCACGCTTATTGCTGCAGAAGAATAGCGCTTGTTTGTTGGTGAGATGATATATAACAGATAAAAAACAGTGTAACCTTACCCAGACGTTTACACACGGGACCCAACACGTTGTATGCAGTTTACATCGCAAAGGAGACTAAGACAAAGAATAACTCAAACTCCTTTTTTTTTTGTAACAACATTTATTTCCTTATTTTCCCGCCACACATGATTTCTCGTTACGGTTGTGACGTCTCTCACACGATCGTTTCTTATACGTGCTTTCTCTCCTTTTCCCTTACAGTGACGTCATTTTGCATTTCATATGCATGCATGCAAGCATTCTGTTATAATGGAGCAGAGTGGATTGCTTTGACGTGGAGTAGTGCACCTTCTCCAAGTGATGTTACCTCAAGTGATAACACGAAGCTGGATACTCCACCATACTAGATAAATTCTAGTCCTGGAATCCAGTAAAGACCAAAACGAAAGATATACTACAACATATGAAATGGTTAATTGGGGAGAGGAAAATTATGTTCTCAATTTCTTTACTAACTCAGTGTTTGAGAGATAAAGAACTTAAATGGAACATTCGAATATCTATGTATCTCATATAGAGTTCAAGTGTTTACCCCTTGATTTCTGAGAACTTCGACTGAAGTAAAATATTACAACAGGAGGGTGTGTATTTTGGATTAGGAGTCAGTTAACAACCATCTTTATCGTATAAAACCGAAAATCCAGAAGACAGAATAGAAATAATGGTAAATTTGAACTCATGTGACACCTAATGGAGATCGGTTTTATGTTCTCTTTTTTCATTCTCTTTCCTGCCTATTGTATTGCCTTATTCTTTTATGTTATAGTTCAATTTCATAATAGTATCAGGTTGGAGCAAAAGTTTTTGCCGGTTTGTAGAATGGACATTTTAAACCATTGTAATTTCTTTTATGCATATTTGTATTACTTAAGCATACCACCATGATTAATTTATAATATTCTCTTTCAGATTATTAAAGCAGCATTCATAATTTTCTACAATATTCTCACCTGTGTTGATTCAAAAATGACCATCTATAGTCAACAGAAAGGGAGCCATCTTCCATTATGATAATGCTCATCCACACACCGCACTACTGAGGGAAGATTTCCCAGGAGAGTTTGATTGGGAAATCTTGACCCATCCTGCATATTCTCCTGAGTTAGCTCCTTCGGATTATCACTTATTTCAAGGATTACAAATCCATTTTTAACATCACAAGAGTGTATGAGTAAGATTCATATTTCACATCAAAACTTAAAGAATTTTACAAGTAAGGTATTTATAAGCTCGATGAATCAACATGACAACTGAAATCAAGTTATAGAGAGCAAAGGTCGTTATTGTTATGAATAAAGATTTTTTTTAAAAACAGTTTTTCATTTTCAAAATGAAATTTTAAATCAACAAAAACTTTGACACCGTAATATTTTTTTTTTAATTTTCCAGTTAAAAAAATAAAAAAACCTAAAATGCATGTATTTGTTTGTTGATTTGTGTTTAACGACCTTTTAAACATTATAAGATCATCCCAGGTCAAATAGGTTTTTTTCTTTTTCCAGAATCAGGCAGGTTTTACAATGTTTCATTATTTTTGTGAAGATCTTTTTAGAGCGTAAGATCTGACTAATCGTGATTAATTTTGTTTGATTTTTACATTTTAGTATTTTTGTTTGTTTCTTTTGGCTTGTTAAAGATATTATTTGGGTCATGTACAACACGGTACCCTTTGCATCAATTCTTTAATACGTTTCGATATCCTAGGCATGAAGATCATCGTAGATCTATATATTAATTTTTTTCTAGGTAGGTAACGTGAACATGTCCTTTGAGTTGAGTAATTTTTATATTTATTTATTTATTTTGGAGACTGTTATCCTCATCTTCATCGTTGTTGCTTCGCCACGTTTCGGCCAACTAGCCTTCTTCAGATGGTTAACCGTGACGAGATAGGAATGTTAAGTCGCTTAACTGTATCCTCAGAAATTACTGCCTTCCATAGTTGTTGTTGTCTCACCATGTTTTTTAGCCAACTAATCCTCTGGCCTGCTTTTCGGTAGGATTGAAACCGTTATCTTCAGATAATGCTCATCTGGCACCTTAGAGATTCAACGCATCTATCCACCGAAGAATGATCAAGGTGGGATTCTGTAGTCTTCTTCTATAATATAAATCTCACCTGTCTGTTTAAATGTATGTATGTATGTTTGTATGCCTGCCTAGAACTTTCGATAAAAGCAACAAATTTTCACGAGATTAGTATCATTTAGAAGCTCGACCCTTTGGACGACAAATATCGAAAAAATTAGCCAAAAACATTAACTCCTTCACCTTCAACTGGGTACTTTTTTTCAGGCGGAGGGTCGCTTATTTCACTGATATTTTTAAAAGTCATCGCCTCTTTTTGATTGTCTAGCCTTAATTTAAACCTATGTCACTTTTGGTTTGGTGATAGCAGCAACAGCTAACGCGTCACGTTTTTTTTTTTTTTTTTTCCACTTTCTTTTCCTCCTTCATGGTACGGATTCGAGCCTGCCTGTCTACTTTTTTTTTTTTTTGCCCAACATACACCTCCAAACACCCGGGCAATGCCGGGCACCTTCGCTAGTATAAATCTAAGTTTTCGGTCTTATCTGGTCTTCTATCGTCTACTCTGTACCAAATGGTATTATATATTATTTCCTTTCATTTTATTTTATATTTTTAAAGAAGGTCAGAAAAATAGTTGGCCGAAACGAGTTGAAACAACAAGAACTATGAAGACGAGGATAACAATCCACAAAATAAATATAAAAATTATTCATCTCAAAGAAGTCCAATAAAAAAAATAATATATAATACCATTCGGTACGAACCCGATGATAGAAGACCAGATAAGAACAAAAACTTAGATTTATAAGACCAAAAAATTCAACCTTGATTGCGGCCCATGGTGCAGTGGATAGAAGTGTTGAATCTTTATGGTGCCAGGTGAGCATTGTCTGAAGATAGTGGTTTTAATCTTACCCAAAAGCAAGTCAGAAGATTAGTTGGTGAGACAACAACAACTATGGAAGGCAGTGATTACTGAGGATACAGTTAGGAGACTTAGCATTCCTATCCCGTCATGGTTAACCACCTGAAGAAGGCCAGAGGAATAGTTGGCCGAAACGTGATGAAACAACAATTATGAAGATGAGGGTAAGAGTTCGCAAGATAAATAAATATGGTAGATCTAGTAAAACATGCTCGGCGTGCACAAATATCATCACCGCAATGTTGTATCAATGTGCTTGTTTTACAAGTAATTTTACTGAATGTGTGCTGACGAATTTCCCGCATTTGCACCCCCCTCAAACTAAATACCCGAAAAACCCGACTAGCAGTAAAATCCAACTTTTCACTGTAGAGGTCCTCAGATGTCAGAAATCTTTTTATTCTAACGGTTTCTTTCATTAAATATGTACAGAAACTTAAATGTAATGTGAACAAACATCTTACTGCGCAACCCCCTCATTATGATGTCCCTTAAAAATCTAGCTTCTAATCACATGCATTTTGAAATGAAGTAAAGAAAAAAAAATTTAAGATACTATTTTACACAGTTGGGAATGAGTGTTCATACCTTTCCCAAGGGTATTACAGTATAAGGAAATGCAATAGATATGATTGAATTTTAACACGGCTTAGCCGATTACATAGAGTACATCGGTATCTATGACACCACTTGTGGTATCCTCTCCCTTTCTCTTTCCAATGGCAACCGTGTATGAATTTTCTTGACAAAAATGTCAGTATCCCAATTCCATTCGAACTATAAATGATGCATAGATACACAAGTCGCTTAACGTATTTGAGGACAGATTAATTTACACAGAAACAAAAATGACCTATTTTTAATCATATCCACTACAAGGCACATTACCACTTAGACGTAAGGGGCTACTGTGAATTAGGGACCATATCTACATCGACATTCTAAGTAGAGAGTTGAGCAGCAAGATATTTGTATGCTTTACATTTAAATTTTTGCATGTTAGTACAATCGAGAAAGCAGGAAATACGGGGGAAATTCCAATGTCTAGCAGTTCGAGGGGAGAAAGTATTAAAGTAAAAAGCCTTCTGTCATTTGGTTACCTCAAATCTGAAGGAGTGGAATTTTACTGCTTGTTATTGGGGAGGCATCAGTGCTACAAATTTGTCAGAGCACATTTCATTAAAGTAATTATAAAACAAGTACAGGGATGCAATATTGTGGTGATGGGACAGAGGTTGAAGCTAGGTTGATAGTGTGAGGCCTATTAGATTGGAGACTATTTTTGACTTTGTATAAGGAGGACAGACTAGTGGAAGATGACTCTTAGAAATAGTGTATTTGTGAATTTTTAGATGAGAATTGATTTATATTACTGTTCTCACATTCGATGTTATTCTCATAACGTTTCGGCCGATGTAACCTACAACTTTCTTCAGATGCGTTTTGTCAAGCTCTGGAATCTGTAGAGATTTTCAAACTAAATCATTTACTGAATCCACAGAGGTAGATTGTTCTTGCTTGTTATCAAGAATTACTTAAGACGTTTACCTGATCATGGTTGATGGAATTAGAAAAATATAACACCGTGGATAAAAAGGTTAAAAATTATGTAGAGATTCCCGAGTTAAACAAGATACATCTTAACCAAATTGAAGGCTACATCGGCTGAAATGTTATGAGAATTACGTCAAAGATAAGAATAGTAATTCAAAGAATACAGATTAGCGGGACCTGTGGAAATTCTACAGAGTACTGACTCATATGTAATATACTGATGTTGGCATTCTGTAGATATTCAGCTTCAGCGTAAATGGAGACGGTCTGATATTATTGTAGCTATTTTGTTAAAACTGCAAAAGTATTTATCAAAGCTCGCAGAGATGCCCGGCATAGCCAGGTCATAAAATATGCTTAAATATATTTTATTTCCTGCATATTTCGTATATATTATTATAGTTAATGTTCTATTGATTTTTATATATTATAAAGTTGCGATTTCAAAAATAAAATAATATATCTATATGACGTGGGTTCATCAGCTCAAATTGAAACCGAAACCAAAACTTTGGAAGAATTCTTGATAAAATTATTTATAAAATCTAGATTACTAAGATGCCATCAGCTAAAATCGAAACCGAAACCAAGACTTATTATGGTGTCTCAATAAAACGTATACATTCTTTAAATTATCTCAAATTGCTATATGAATACGCTATGCCACGTTCATAAGAAATGATTATGAATAAAGAATGACACTTCCAGCAAGATGGAGCACTTCCCCACTATCGTCATGACGTAAGAGCATATCTTGATAGTCACCTACGAAACATAGTTAGAACGAAGAGGGAGTATTGAGTACTGTCCACGCTAACCAGATTTGATCCCCCCCCCGGATTTTTCTCTTTGGGGAGGGGCATGTTAAACATAGGGTTCACACCACAAAACGAGCTACAATGCACGAGTTGAAAGTAATCATTGAAAGAAGATGTGTCAACATATCAATTGAACTGATTAGGAACGTTTTCGATTTAATCAGTGAGCGTTGTCAGCTTTTCCTGGACCACAATGGCCAATAATTTGAACATTTTCGATCATTAGCTGGTTTCTTTATTTGTTCACAGTATTTTGATCTATGAAACTTTTATTTCTTATAATAAATGTTGGTTTTATGGTCATTTAAAGAGTGTATACATTTTATTGAGACACCCTGTATTACGCTTACATATTGTGGAAGCTAATTACAATCAATAAGAATTATGTGACTGAATAAAAAATATCTTTTGAGTGTATTTTTCAATATATATATATATATATATATATATATATATATATATGAGAGAGAGAGAGTGAGTTTATAAAGAAATAAGTCTTTATATAGGAGCCTATCATGAAATGTAAAACTCAACATTTATGGATAGAGCATAATATAATATATTTTTCTGTAATCTAACTCTTTTCTTATATATATTATTTTTTTTTAAATATAATTATCCACTGACACGTGATTCGTCGTCTACGACTCATCAGAGTCGCTGAATCTAGCGATATTCAAAATCGAGACTCTGTGATAAGAAGCCTAAACCTCTACCATGTAGCTACCTCGCGTGACTACTGAATGTATCGCTTTTTTATGTAGATGTTTTTATTTGTTTTTGTTAGCAATACTTTTTGAATGAATTCAATTATTTATACGAAAGTGCATTTTTATCTAAATGCGAGTTGGAATAATTTTCCCTTTGACCAATTTGGTACACTCTAAACGGAGGGGGGGGGGCATATATATATATTTGTTTTCAAATATAATTATCCACTAACACGTGTTTCGTCCACTCCCCATTTAGGGGGTACCAAATTGGTCAAGGAAAAACCTGAAGCCAAACCTGGATCTCTTTGGATTTGTGAGCCGGCGCTGACTCCTGCTACAACACCGTGGGTCAGCCAGCAGTAATCTGATTGCACCACTTCAGCACATCCAGGTACACTTTGGTGTTGACTCTCAAGCCGATTTTGAATATGTGAGGTGGCATGATATGGCCCTCACTTGAAACCACACCAAAGATCATAACTGTAGCTGGAAATTTCGTTGAGGTATGCCCTCAAGAACTGAACCATCCAGGTTTGCATTTTGAGGGTGCTGGCAGTGGTCCTGTTGCCATTACTTGGATCAGTAGAGAGCATGATTTGTACAGCGGCACATCTCCAATCTTGCTCAAAAAACGAAAACCGGTTTTCATCAAACGGAAATTGAATCATGTCTTTTCTAGGCTGGTAATTTTATCATTCCACCCTCTGTAGCTGTGATGAGGGGGATATTCTTTGGTTTTCGAATGCTATGTTATTTTTTATATTTGGCCAGAGTTTATTTGTAAGGTGAAGTATCCTCATGTGAGGTTATCTTGACAAACCTTGTACAGAGAGACCGAAGACACTCGAGGATGGTGTTTGTGCTTGTATAAATCCCTTACCAAAATATAATAAAAAATTGACCCATTGCACCTATGCTGATTTGTTTATGATTTGATTAAATCCGAAAATAAAACTAGTCTAGTAACTGTCATTGGCTATTAATCAGTTCATTTCTTTGTTTGTAGTTCATTTTGGTAAGCTATTTCCTTACTTTTAGTGAGGAGGCAAGTTCTTAAGAGATGCTTTTGAAGTGAAGATGAGGATTTCTCTCATCCGAGGTAAAGAAGGGTTCTTTAGATGACCCTTATCTTTCTAAAAGATAATCTAATTACGATTCATTACTCCACATACACTCATAAAATAGATAACAATACACACACATCTTGAGAGAAACTGATACCTGGTAAAACGTGCCAAGCATCCTTGAAAATATTAACACTGAAGGCTACAACCTTATCTTGTATATTTCAAAGGTTTCAGCATAAGTTGAGATCAATGAGTTTGTCTGTTTCATGGGAAAACAACCTTTTTTAGGTTATTAAACGCTGAAACACTATACCTATTGTAATTTCATCATTGTATACAATTAAATAAACACAAGTTGTTATTTTGAGAAAATATTAGCTGATTTATCCAGCATTGCCTTGGTATGAAATGTGTTAGACATTTATTATATTAATATAAGTTGTTCAGATTCTAAGTATCAGACCTAAATAGCATTTAAGCTGACAAATCGTGTTTGATTTTGACTAGACAATTCCCATTTGCTATAGTTGTACCATGTTATTGGCAATATAATAACATACTTGGCTACAATTTATTCCAGTATGGCTGTTGGTAATATAAACTTCTATATATTACAACGATAGCGTGTGTGTTATTTTCTGTGTCATAGTTACATCCGGGTCGTTTAATTGTTATGTACTTCCATTTCTTGTCATAAATAATTATACCAAGAATTCTTCATAAGTTTTGGTTTCGGTTTCGATTATGGCTGATGGCACTTAAGTCATCTATTTTTTTTATAAATTATTTCATCAAGAATTCTTCATAAGTTTTAGTAGTTTCGATTATGGCTGAAGGAACTCAATTTATATATATATACATACATATATATATGTATACATATATTTTTTAAATAAGTTTTTATGTTGGTTTCGATTCAAGCTAATGCACCCAAGTCATATGGATATATTTTTTTAATTTTTGAAATCGCAACTTTATAATATATATTGATAGAACATTAATTCTATAATAATATATACGAAATCTGAAAGAATTAAAACATCATATTTAAGCGTTCTTTACGACCGGGCTTTGCCGGGGGGTTCATGCTAGCTTAGATAAATACTTTTACAGTTTTAACAAAAAAGTTACAATAATTACAAAGCGTCTCCATTTACACTGAACATCTACAGAATGCCAACATCAATATATTACATATGGATGAGTCCCCTGTGGAATTTCCACATGTCCGCTAGTTTTTAATTAATCACCTACAAAGAAAAATCAGTTCTCTTTTATTCCATGAGTGATAATTTACTTTTATTTTTTTATAGAAACATTTAGCATTGTTTACTTGATTTTATTCCGAGATTAACATTTTGTTTTTTCATTTTTTTTTTTCGTCTTCATAAACAAAAGCAAGAGTTTTTCATTTAAACACTGATGGATTTTTGACATTCACTTTTTAAATTTTTTTTTTCATTATGTCTTACTCTGTTCTTTGTGTTTTTTTTTTACTTGGGGTCATCACTTATCAAGGCCTGGGAGCATCTCTAAGATATGGGTTAGTAAGTATTAGGTAGATCGTGAGACAACATGATCAGTAATTGGGGAACTTGGAATTATTTAAGAGGGCGGATCAACAAGAATTTATTAACATTAGACTTGAAAACGAACATGTTGTAGTCAGCTGGGGAGCAGCCTGACGGTATTTTATTCCACAAATGGACAGTTCTAGGAAAGAAACTCTGCTCATGGGATTTTCTTTTAGTTTTAATCACAGATAGAGAGTGAGGGAAATTGTCGGCAGTTGTTGTTGTTGTAGCTAGATGAGTATTTGTTGCGAATGTTTTATGGGGGAGGGGTGACCATAGATTGAAGCTCAGTCAAGCACCTACCAGAAAAGTAATGATAGAGCAGAAATAGATTCGCAATGTCTCTTTTGCGAGAAAAAATAAGAAGGGTGTGGAAAAGGTTTTTTTCCGACTAAAATTCTAAAGACGGTTTTGTACCCTTTCAATACAAGAAAGAGAACTCTTAGAAGCTCCTCCCCAGATGTAGCAAGAGTATTCCATCTTAGGACATATTTAACTCTTGTACAGGTAGAGGATCGTGTCGAGAGTGAGATACTTTCTCGAGTGGTAGAATGATCTTACCATTTTCCCAGTGATTTTTGGTTGGTTGGTTGGTTGGTTGGTTGTTTTACGGCATATCAACCCTTTTCGGGTTATTTAATGCCGAATCCAAAGATTTTGAAGAAAATTTTTTTTAATAGAATATATTTGTTGTTTTCACGTCGGTTTCTATTCAACCCATAGTTGGGACCCTAACAAGTACTACCACTCTGGGTCAGAGTGGACCTGGGAGCAATGGTAATTAAAGGGTGGCTCCACACTCCCCAAAGCCCACAAGCTGGGGCCTCACCACTGGATATAGTTTAAAGTCATATCCAGGACCCCCATTGAGGGACTTTTACCCTCTGCAGGGGGGCAGTCGGCATATTCTAATGCCCCACCGACAGGGCCTGATTTTTGGCAACGAATCTGATGCTATAAGTTCAAAATCAGGTTCACTGTCAACATAGATATTGAACCTTACAAAAAGCTAGCATTATAGAAAAAAAAATCTGCATAACTCCCCACTTTTTTTTTTTTTGTACATAGGAGTCACCACTTATCAAGGATCGGGGGCCATTCGAGGATAAGGGTTATTGGGTGTACAGTAGTCAATGGGATAATCTTGTAGTAATCATTAGTAATGGAAATTTGGTAAATTGGATTATTTAAGCGGGCGGCTCATCAAGAATTTGTTTATGTTGGACTTGAAGACAGACAATCAAGTTGTAGTCAGCTGGAAAGCAGGCAAACGGAACAGAGTTCCACAGGCGTGCAGTTCTAAGAAAGAAGCTTTGTTCATGGAATCTACGTTTTGATTAAGACACAGATAAAAAGTGGGGAAAATTATTGACAGTGGTTTCAGCTTGACGGGCGTTTTTTGTGAAAGATTGGTGAGGGAGGACCAGAGATTGGAGCTCAGACGAGCACTTGCCATGGAAATAACGATAAAGAAAAGACAGGCTCGCAACATCTCTTCTGTGGGAAAGATGTTGCAGGGAAGAGAAAAGGGCATCCGCCACTCAGCTAAGAAGTCTATTTTGAACTCTGTCAAGGCAGGATAAGATCTTTCTAGCAGCTCCTACTCATATGTGGCAACAGTACTCCATCCTTGGACATACTTAGCTTTCATATAGATAAAGAATTACATCAGCAGTGAGATATCTACAAGAGTGGTAGAAGGATCCCACCATTTTTTCAGCAACTTTGACAACAGATTTGATGTACATGTTCCATTTCAGGTCGGGAATAAAGGTCAAGCCCAAAAGCTTGTCAAAACATGGAGCTTCCCCAAGACGAGCACCATCCATTCCAATTGATGCCAGATGGGGGTTAGAGCGTTGATGATGTAAAGATAGAAGCTTGGTTTTAGATGCATTAAAAGTAGCCAGCCACCTCTTCTCCCATTGTACCATGTGCTCAAGATCAGAGGAGATAGAATCAGAGAGAACTTGGTCATTTACGGCCTTAGATGGGTTGCTATAGATAGTAGTGTCGGCAGCATAAATGCCAATGAATGATCTGAGTATGTGTTTTGTTCCTCTATGAATTTGGTCTGTAATCACAATAAAATTAAATTAATCTAATTAAATTGGTTCTGTGTTCATGAAGACAGTGGGAATATATCCAAGGGGTAAAGCTCTTTCGCCTTCCTTTTTGATTAACCACAATTAACATAGTGATCAGGATTAAATACTAAAATTGATGAAATTAATAAAAACACGTTAAGAACATGAACTAATATTTAGCATAAGTCGTTGACAAAACAGATTTATAAGTGTACATTTTGTTAAGAAAACTCTTAAGGTCAATGAAATAAAAGAAAAACTGCCCTTGCTTTATATATAACAAGAAGATAGCATAGTAAATGTAAAATAAAAATACGTTTCTAAAATGAAAACAATTACAGTTGTTTCTTTTTTTTACACATTTATTCACCACATAAAAGGAATATTGCCACAGAGATGTAATGGATTTTTGTGATTAGAGACTAAATTCATAGAGGAGCATCCTCAGTGGGGAGTTATACAGCAAGAAGTTTTTCACATTACATTTGAATTTTTGCACGTTGAGACAGTCGGGAAACAGGAAACAAAGGGAGAATTCTAAAAGTAAGCTGTATAAGAAAATAAATTGTTAGAATAGTCAGTTTTTCCTGCATCTGATGTCCTCTACAATGAAGAGGTAGGATTTTGCTTTTAGTCAAGTTTTTCAAGGTTATTTATATAAAGAGAGTACAAGTGCAGTTAGTTCATTGGGGCACATTCCATGAAAATACTTTTAAAACAAGCACAAAGGTGCAACATTGCAGTAATGAGATAGGAGTTAGAACTTGACAGAATCTATTAACGCTTTTTTGAACCTTGTTCAAGAGAGAGAGAAGCTAGTGATTGGTGCACCAGCCTACATGTGACAATAATACTCCATACATGAGCGAATGGTTTTAAGTAAAAATGAAGGTTTTTTTTTTTTCTCGTCTGAATGTTTATTTAAAAGGTTAAGCACAAAATCAGGCGTTTGCTTTAGAAAACTCAGTGCACTAAGAAGAACATTCTGGTCTACAAAAATGTCTTCATCAATGGGCGCCTCAAGGGATTAACAATAAACTAACCCCTTCTCAAAGAGGAGGCAGACCTCATTGGAATGAAGAGAACCGCACCTTAGCTCAGCAACAATAAAGCTACTGTCAGACTAATTGTTGCGAATTTATCCTCCACTGTTATCTTGGATTTCTGTGCAGCTAAAATTGAAATGATAATGTCACTGTCCTTAAAAGAAAATAATTAAAATGGAGTTCATGAAAAGTGAAGAGTTGATTATCTCTTAAAAATAGGTCATCAGTATAACTTGGCTGCCATTTTAGAAGATAATGGTCAAATTTAGCAGCAAACCGAATATTTCACTAATTAGTAAACTATTGAATAAGTGAAGATAATTATGATAAAAAAAATCTCTCTTTTTTTATTTTTTTTTTATTTAACGAAGCCTCAACTTGTTGTTCAGGATAATTACTATCTGATGTTAATTACCGCCATTAAAACACGGGTGTATAAATCATGCCACACATTTTAAATTACTGATTTGTGTAACTATAGAAATGTAAAAAAAAAAAAAAAAAAAAAAAAAAATTTTTTTTTAAATAAGAGAAAACTTAATGGCACAAATTATCAAGAATAATCTACACGCAAAAGCTATTGGATAAAAAGAAAGAGTATTTATGAAATGAGGAGTGATATTTTGTATCATTTCAATTATTTGGAATACTATTCTCATCTTGGTTGCGATTTTCACAACGTTTCGGCACATAAAGAAGATCTGAGGTTACATCAGCCGATACGTTGTGAAAATGACAATCATAATGAGAATAATATTCCAAACTAGCGGGGGTACCCGGCGTTGCCCGAGTGTTTGTTTCCGGGACGGGGGGGGGGGAGTTTTAAAAAATGTTATGGTAGGTAAGTAGGAAGGATCAAACCCGGAGTCATGAGTAAAAGCAAGAAAATAAAGTGTGAAAAAAAACAAAAAAAAAAAAATCTGCAACGTTAACAGTTCGGCCACCAAGAAAAGTCCATTCCAGTTGTTTAGGAAAAAAAAAAAAAAAAAAAAAAACGACTACGGTAGGTCGGCGCGAACGTGAAAATATAATGTGAATTGTCCAGCACGCTAACCACTACGCCACAGAGCACTGCAGCTTAGTTTAGTGATTTTAAATAACTTCACATGAAAGAACTACGAAGCCAAACCGGTGTTCTCTTCTCAACTGTTCCTTGTGAACGATCCCTAAACGGTGTTAAGTGGTAGCAGGGGGGAGGAGGAATTTATTAGAGAGAAAATATTTTACCACTTCCATTGATCTTAACTGATTTTGGCCGTGACTTCTCAGCAGAAAAAGTATAGAAATCTAAGATTATCGAGGAATTTGAGAAATAATAAGCCTATAAAACACCTCAGATATTGTTCTGCCGTTTGTGCATATTATATTTGCATGAAATATCTTGATTTTTAATCCTATTAAGGTCAAAATTCGACGGGAAAAAATGAGTTCATTTTATTTATATAGAGAAGAGAAGAGAAGAGATAATCCAAATAACCCAAAACAGTTTTACTGGATATTGTCACAGAATATGGAATCTTTTATGCCGAGTTCAAACCTTATTAGTACCATTAGTATGAACCCAGTATTTGTCCTCACGTTCAGAGACGATATCCCCCCCTCCCGGAATATGTAATCATTAAAAACGTAAAAGCTAATATTTGTTAGTTTTACACTCCCAATGAATAATGCCTACAAGATAACTGATAATATTTATGATGCTCAGGTATCTAAGAGACATCTGGATCTCGGCTCTATAGTTATTTTTGTAGTAGGTGTTTGACTGAGGTTAGCTTTATGGCCCCCTCCTGTAATGCATTCATGGCAAACTACAGCTCTCTGTTATCTTTAACAACGTTTGTTTAAATGAAAGAATGCTGCCTATATATATATATATATATATATATATATATATATATATATATATAGTTAAATGTGAGATATAATATGTTAGTGCAAAACACCTGCTTTACTATAATCACTAGAAGCAAATTTTCTGATATATCTGTACCAAAACTAAACGATAATTCAGTGAGTGAAGTTATTTCATACGACTGCTCGTTTGTGAATCACAATACCATGGATCTGCTTCCCAGCTAACTATAACATGGTCGTTTTCAAGTCCAACATAAACAAATTTTTGCGGAGTCGTCCTCTTAAATAATTCATTTTTATTCAATTTACACCATCACCGATCTTCACGGTGTTGTCTTACCTCATTAACTCTTATCCATTGATAAACAATGATTCTATAGTATTATTAAAAAAAAAAAATATGGAAACCGCTTCCGGAATAACAAGAGGGCATAGTTATAAGCTGGCTAATAAGGCGCGGATGGAGCAGCATTTCTTTCGTAATCAACCAACTGAATGATTTGCTAGACTGGTTAGTAGAAGTAAAATCAATCGAGCCTTTTGCAGATTATTTACACAAACCATGTTCAATCTGATCTGTACTAGTGTTGGGCCGATTAATAAGAATTGGAATCGGAAAAAAAAAAATCGAAAAATTTAGTGGTTCGGAATCGGTACTGGAATCAAAAAAATTGGTGCCTATTTTCAGATACCAAAACGATTCTTTTAATTGTATTTTTTTATTTTATTTTGTTTAAAGCAAAATTTTCCATTGCTGGTAATAATGATAAAATAATAAATATTTATTGATTTTAAAATACAAGTAAATCTAAAATCGATAGATCATCCTCCACAAGTATATTTTTTACATCTACGAAAATATCTGCGTTTTTTTTTTTTTTACAGCAATCGAGGAAAATATAGTTAAATATTTAGAGATTAATAAAGAATCGGAATCGAGAATTTAGTACGGAATCGGTAATTGAATCAGGAAAAATATTGGAATCGTCCCATCACTACTCTGTACATTAGAATTCAAACTCAACCTGGGCATCAACTTGACCTTACCCATGGTGATATTTTCCATATCAAGTAGAGGGTATGTTCTCGACAATCATTCCAACTGAATCTAGACCATTTACATCTCTAAAGTATTTCTTCATTATATTTAGTGGGTAAAGTGTTAAGTAGTGATCAGCTCTAATTGACAGTTTTCTGGAAGTTGAAGGTTCAATCTCCAGCACAAACAATACTAATAATATTATTAAGAATTACTTAAAACTTTTACCTGGTCATGACTGCTGGAATAAGAACAATGTACGTCCATGGATGAAATGAAGGGTTTAGTTCAAAATTTCATAGCTTCCCAAGTTTTACAAAATCTGAAGAAAACAGGAGATAACATTGGCTGAAACGTACTGAGAATAACATCCAAGATGACAACAGTCAGGGCTTTACGTTGTGATTGAAACAGTTGCATTTGCGAATGATTTTTCCAAGTGGCGATTAGAAATAATAAAACGCTTATTTATGTTTTGGTTGTTTTTTTTTTTTTCACCAAGAATTTTCCAAAGCTAATTACTGAGTGAAAAATGTCTTTTCAACCATTATTTTTTTTTATATATAAAACGAGCAAAGTCAAATTGTTTAAACAATATACGCGTTAAGAGAACAATAAACTCTTTATTTAACGAATGCTGTTTAAAAAACATCTGAAGAAATTCGAATGTTTATGCATTTAAGTTTTAACCTAAAATTAGGCGCATATTTAAAATTACACTTATTTAAAAAAAAAAAAAAAAAAAAAAAAAACACAGATAAATCTTTATGATGCACGTATTTGTCATAAAACGAAGATGTCATATTCCAAAAATCATGTGGGTTTGGCTAGTAACTTTTCTATTTGACTTGTAAACGAAAATATTTAGTTGTCAAAGGTCAACTAAAGATAAATTTGTTTGTAAAGCACTGACAGCAGTCTTAATAATCAATAATCGAAATTATACAAATTATCAATCCTCATCTAAAATATTCTGTTTGAATCGTTGTGAAAATAGTATCCAAAATGAGAAGAGTAATCCCTATTTAGTCCTTTAGTCCTCACAAGCAATGTTTTTGGCAAAAGGAGAAGAGCTGCTGTTTTCTGGGTGAAAATATATCCAATATAACGCTCATCGTTAAGTATTTTTTGACTTTGAAGTATTTTTTAGTTCCTTACATCAAGTGGCTTCATGCTTTGTATGGGGAAATTTCCATTAAAAAAATATAGTACAGACTATGGGTTTGTATTACTGTACACATAGATTCGAAAAAGTTGTCAAAAAACAAACATATAACAAATAAATGTTATCAAAGGCAAGATAAGTTACTTTTCTGCCAAACTGGATATATTTTTCGTGTTTTTATTCAATGTAACATGTTTATTAAGCTCGAAAAACATACAGTGTTTACCGATGTATTGGAACATTCAAGATGGCTTCTCACACCCTCTTTAACACCGTAAGTATGGAAAAAGGTGTTATAAATAAAAAAACTATACAAAATACTATTAAAAACCCGCCGAATATATGTCAACCTATGTCACGGTAGCATATATTGAGCGAGTTTTTAACAGTATTTTATCCGGTTTTTTATTTATAACATCTTTTCCCACACTTACCGTGTTAAAGAGAGAATACGACGCCATCTTGAATGTTCCAATACATCGGTAAACACTGTATGGTTTTCGAGCTGAATAAACATGTTACATTGAATAAAAACACGAAAAATATATCCAGTTTGGTAGAAAAGTAACTTATCTTGCCTTTGATAACGTTTATTTGTTATATATTTGTTTTTTGACAACTTTTTCGAATCTATGTGCACAGTAATACAAACCCCAGACTATATAATAATATGTAATGAATGTATACAGCTCCAAACAGATGCAAAATTTGGCTAATCCAATTATACAGCGAATAAAAATATGCTGTTCGTACATGAAACTACAGCAAAAGTAAAATTTAAAAACACTTTCCAACGCACTTTATTTGTAAAATCAAATTAAACCTTTTTATAAAAACCTGATAATAAAAATAACAGTGGAACATATTTCCTTGCCAAAAATGTTTTGTAGTGAATTTCCTATTTTTATTTTCTACGCGTTTCTGTCTGAATGCTTTCGCCATATTAGCTTTGTTTTGCAACAGTCGTAAAGTTTCTCTGTTTATAATTATTTTACAGGAACAAGATCTTGCCAAGTAGTTAACAACTGTAAAAGCCAGCTTTTTTTTTCTTAGTTAATGGTGTTTCCTATCCTATTTCTCCACAGGTTGATTGAACAGAATAGATATCAACAAATAAAACTTAACAAATCCTTCACTCTATAATAAATAGCAATGTGCACCTATTTGTAGATATGCGTTCCAGTTTTGAATGTTTTCTTTGTGGCTGATTTCATTTTTAACCATTTCACTTCCACTGACGTATTTGATGTTTAGAACACCTGGCGTAATGTTTTTAATATCCAGCCTATCAAAGGAAGAGAATTAAAAAATTAAAAAAAAAAAAGGTCACGGTTGGTATTCCCCCCCCCCCTAGGTCACCGCCTATCAAGGCTCAGAGGTCACTCGAGAATCAGGGTCTCATGTGACCTGTGAGACAACAATGTGATGATCGGAAATGGTGGAACTTGGATAGGATTTGGTTATTTAAGATGACAGCTCAATAAGAACTTGTTTGCATTAGACTTGAAAACGACCGTGTCATAGAAATCTGGGAAGCAACCCTATGGTATTGTGTTCCACAGGCCGGTAGTTCTAGAAAAGAAATTTTGCTCATGGAATTTCTATTTAGTGTTAGACACAGATAGAGGGGTAAGGAAAATTACTGAACGTGGTTGTAGCCAGATGAGTGTTTGTTGTGAATGTTTTACAGGGGAGGGGGTATAGATAAAAGCTCAGTTCAGCATCTGCCATGAAAATATCGACAGAGCAAAGATAGACTCACAACATCTCTTCTATGAGAAAGCAGAAATAAGAAGGAGAGCAGGACATCACTTTCTAGATTTCGAAGCTGGTTTAGTATCGTATCAAGGCAGGAAAGGGTACTCTTAGTAGCCCTTCCTCAGATTTGGCAACAGTATTTCCTCTTAGGATATAATTGGCTCTTATACATGTACAGAATTGTGTTGGAAGTGAAGTACATTCTGAGATGATAGAAATGATCTAACCATTTTTCCAACAACCTTGGCAACAGATCTGATGTAAGTTTTCCATTTCAGATCAAGAGCGAAGATTCAGACCCCGGAAGCTTATCAAAGCAGCGTACTTTTTTAAGACGAGAGCCATTCAGTTGGCGTTTGTGCCAAGTAGGGATCAGAGCACTGGTAGTGAAAAGATAAAAGCTTGGTTTTTGATGCATTAAACTTTACTAGATATCTTCTCCCCCCCCCCACCTATTATACCACACACTCCAGATTGGAAGAGACATAGAATCAAACATATCTTCGTCATTGCCAGCCTTTGAAGTGTTGACATAGATGGTAGTGTCATCTGCATAGATGTTGTCAAATAATCTTAGACTATAATGTCAGAGATTGTTAATGAAAATCAGGAAGAGAATTTGATCCGGAATGGATTCTTGAGGCATGTTGGCCTTAATATTTGTAGTTTCAAATTTCTGTGCATTGATGACTAGTTTAATCAACTTATCAGACAGAAAAGATTTGATGGTTGAGAAGACATTTCCAGATATTCCATAGCTGGAAGTCTTGTGAAGTAGACTTTTATGCCAAATTCTATCAAATGCCTTTGGTATGCCATGAGCTATTGCTCTACAACTTATTGCCATTTTTTGTAGTAGTAGCAGTAGTAGTAGTTAGTAGTACATTTTAAATGTTGGCAAATACATTCTTCACTGTTTGCCTTTGGAATTCTTCCCTTACTTCTTGTTTTCCCAATAGTTTTAATATTGAGTAATTTCAATGTAATGTGACCAAATATCTGTTGCACAAATCCCCACTTAGATTACCATTATAAATCTGGTTCCTAAATTCTCAGTAGCCCCTAATGTCTTAGTGCCTAAGTCAATAATAATAATAATAATAATAATAATAATTCTGATTTCGTTTATCAATATCGCCCTGAAAAGAGATGGTATTCACTTCTAGAGAATTTCCCTTAATCCTGGCTCCAAACCAGGAGCTTCAAAGATCAAGGGGTTTTTTAAGGATGTTGGTGGTACCTACAATAGCACAGGTTTAAAGGCTGCCTAAAATATCGGGGATTCATAATTTTTTTCAATTGTCCTTCCAGACAACTTGATACTATTCCTAGCATACCAACTATGACTGGGATTATTTGTATTTTAACCCCATGTATACGCCTTATCTCCAAGGCCAATGGAACATAATTGCTCCACTTCTCGTTCTCTTTCTCTTTCACGTTCCTGCCCTATGGTATCGAGAAGTCTACAATTTGCCAGTTTTTTGAGACCTTGTCAATGATGACCAAATCCGGACGATTATGTTCCAATTGCTTGGTCATTATGACACTTCTGTCCCACCATACCTCTACATTGCCATCTTCACTTGTTCTCACTTCATCAGGCACCTCCTTAAACCACTTTCAAGTACACTTCACCCCAACCTTCTTACAGACCTTCCAATATATCCAGTCCCATGCGATTGTGTCTTTTGAGGTACTCTCTCTGGGTCAATCCACTACACCCTGCTGCAAGGTGTGCAATTGACTCTGAGGCCTTACCACAAATCTGGCATTCTGCAGCAACTTCCTCTCCTAGAACCACTTTTTTGAACAGTCGGGTTCCTAATGCTTGCCCTTGTGCTGCACAAATAAAAGCTTCAGATACCCAGCTCAAATAATAATAATAATAATAATAATAATAAAATAATAATAATAATAACTTCATTAAGGCTTATTTCCTACAGAAATGCTGTTACATGATTGAATCTGACTCTAGGAAAATTCACAAATATTGACAGGTGGAAATTTTTCTGTGGAGAAAATTGCCATTAAGGCAATTGTAAGTGTAGAATATTCTTATTAACAAATAAAAAGATTGATCTAAGAAAATCTAACATGCTTTTTCTACTATTGGTGTGATGTGAGCGTCCTTGGGCAACACAAGGCAATGTCTCGTGTCTGCTCTCTATGCAGTCCAGTTTTAAGGGTTGACATCATCCAGGTTGCATACAATGATATCACTTCTTAAGCACTCAAGCCACATATTCCTTAACCTATTCTCTAGTACCAAGTATATCCAAACATATTATGCAGTTGATGCAAGAGATGGCACACTTTACATGGCTGAACAACTCATGTACTTAATGCATTAATAATCTCACCAAGATCAAGTTTTTGATAAAGTACAATTGATGCAACGTTTTCTTCCAGTTTTCAATTATACAACCACCTGATCATTGGATCATCAAGCTATTTCAGATCAGAAATATTTGGGGTTCATATCAGAGCGAACACAAATTGAGAGGACTTTGCCTGAATCTTTAAGGAAATGTGCCTAGGTGCAAAAATTATACATAGCTTGAAAAGACTAAAAGACTATTGTGGAACATTAAGCTAGTAAACCTTATTAAAACTATATTCCAAAGGAATTTCCAATGAACATAAGCAAAATCGAAAATACTTGCAATATTCCACCTAGCAATTATCCAACATGGAATTTTCTATGAACGGTTGATCTCCTTTTGGAAATGACAGGTTTCTGTTTGAATATGCACATATAAAAAGAGTTAAAAAAAAAATAAGCAAACATCTTAATTAATCTTAAATGGAATGGTATAGAATCGACACAGACTGTACATTTCAATAGTGCAAATGAGTTAAAAAGGTAAAGAAAACGGAAAATGGTTATGTAGCGACGGTTGGCTCAAAAACAAGGCATGAAACTAGACTAGAAAACAAAAGACAAAATGAAGTTGAAAATAACGAGCATATGCGAATCAAATTTGCAGACTATCAACTTCCATAGAGATCCATCAATCAAACTGACTGATTTTGAAACTCTCAGAACAAATCTAGATATTTGGGAGAATGGAGATATTAATCAAACCAGATGTTTCAGATATGGAAAGCCTTTCATGTTGGGAAAAAATAGCTTAGAAGAAATGAAAAGGTAAAAAAAAAAAAAAAAATCTTTCTTTCAATTTTATTTATTTAATTTTGTATGAATCGTTCTCTAAAATTGTTTTTAGTATCTTTTTTTTTTTTAATATTTTTTCACTATCTATTACTATGCGCAAAAGTTTATCATTATTAAAAAAAAGAAAGAAAAAGTAACTTTTTACCTTTTAGGGAGGAGGGGGATCGTTTCCAATTGTAAAATTGTAACGTTTTTACCTATGATGATCTCAGTATCACGGTCACAGATGTTTCTTGATTATTCTTTACTAGCTGCAACTACCCGGCGTTGTCCAGGAATAAAAGAAGAAAAAAAAAATGAGTAACTTTCTTACAACGAAATGGTAAACTTCATTTTAGATATTTATTTTTTTGCAGGAGTCGAGGAAAATAACTCATGACGTGATTAATTTCCTTAAAGGTACAATGTATATTCTGTGAGTAAGGTAAAAAGTATCCACTCTAAATATTTTCTTTTCTGGAAGAAGTATTTTCAGAAGAAAACTAAGATGAAATAAAATATATTTGTACCAATAATATACTGGGAGGATTGGTTGGTTGGTTGTTTTTGTTTTACGGCATATCAACCCTTTTCGGGTTATTTAATGCCGAATCCAAAGATTTTGAAGAAAATTTTTTTTGATAGAATATATTTGTTTCTATTTAACTCATAGTTGGGACCCTAACAGGTACTACCACTCCGGGTCAGAGTGGACCTGGGAGCAATGGTAATTAAAGGGTGGCTCCACACTCCTCAAAGCCCACAAGCTGGGGCCTCACCACTGGATATAATTTAAGATCATATTCAGGACCCCCATTGAGGGACTTTTACCCTCTGCAGGGGGGCAGTCGTATTCTAATGCCCCCCCCCCGACAGGGCCAATACTGGGAGGAAGAAAAAAAAAACAATAGGCTACTTCGCATCGAGTATCGATATATCAAATAGATTGGTATTTAGGTCTAACTTTGAAAATCCAGCAGAAATGTTAGATGGCCAAATTTCCAGTTTTTATAGCATAACAAATGTCATAAACATTTGTTGGGATTTATTTTTAAGAAGACGTTTCTGTACAATAAGAATTGTGTCTCTCTGCTATCAGCAGAACATAGCAGATACACAGAAAAACCTTGAAAAAGCAAAATCTCAACTGATCCGTTAATAAAAAAAAATAATTTGGGGGGGGGGCTACTTATCTGTGAGGAGTTATGTTTTATTTGCTATTTTCCTCATCTTAAAAATTATTGTTGGAGATTGAAAACAAATGAAGCGACTCTTTTTTTAAATCTAATTGTTGAAAAGTGACGTTTCTGTGGCGCCTGTAAATATTGTTTACTAGCTGTTCCTTTCCGACTTTGCCCTGTAGTGTATTAGCTTACAATTTGTTTTTACTTATCCATGTTTTATAAACTAGGCTGTTTTTTTCTTAAAATTTATTTTTCTACACAAAACAAAGAAAGTTAACTCTAATGGACGAATATAGTTACGTTTTTTTTTTGTTTTGTTTTTTACCAAAATGTTATTTTTCTATTTCAAACAAAAAGAAGTAAGTCTGTAATGGGGGAATAAACGTTTTATTAAAAATAAAGAAAAGTAATTCTGTAGTGAATGAATTCAGAGTTAGGTTTTCTTCTACTAAAATATCATTTTACTGTTACAAACAAAAAATGTAAGTCTGTAATAGGCGGATACAGAGTTACGTCCCTTTTTCCAAAATATCATTTTTATCTTTCAAATACTATTTTTCGGTTTCAAACAAAAAGTATGTAATGAACAGACATACATTAACTTGCAAGGAATTAACTCAAATTAAATTTTCTTTTTCTTAACAATATGAACAAACGTTCAAGAAAAGAAAATGGCTTGTCAGAATCAAATATGGATTGTTGCGAATCAAAACTATAACAAAAGTCGACAAACTGATGAGATTTTATTATTCTATAGAAAAAGAGATCTTGTAAAATTTTGTTATTTAGAATTTTATAGCACAATATACACTAGGACATAAGATGTAAAAAGATAAATTACAAACTTTATTTTTTTACATAAAAAAATAGAAAACCTTACGAACTGATGAAACTGTATATGAAAACTTTTTTTTCTCTGGTATCTTATTTACTTGAATATGGTGTTTGGTGAAATGATTCGATGTTCGTCATGTGTTATTGAGTTCGTCTCTTCGACTCATACGTTGTTTCTGTCTTGAAGCTTTTTTTCATCCAATGTATATGTATACGACTACAAAGTGGAACAATAAAATTTCCGCCCTAGAAAAGACAACATGATTCCATTTCTCTTTGATGAAAACCGTTTTTTTATTTTTTTTTGTTGCAGACCACTTGTGTACAAATCTTAAGAGCAATAGGAACCTTATATCATGTCTGAAAGTGACACAATGTTCAACGAGCGCAATCAGAGATGCGCCGCTGTACAACTCATGCTCTCTACTGATCCAAGTTATGACAACATGACCATTGCCAGCATCCTCAAAATGCAAATCTGGATGGTTCAACGCTTGAGGGCACAGCTCAACAAAGCTTCTCATCACGGTTATAATCTTCAGTGTTGTTTGAAGTGAGGGCCACATCATGCCACCTCACACCTTCCAAGTCTGCTTGAAAGTCAACACCAAAGTGTACTTGGATGTGCCAAAGAATGTGGTGATCCCCTGGTACAATCAGGTGGCCACTGGAAGACCATAGATGTGACAGCAGGACTCGGAGTCAGCTCACAAGTTCAAAGAGACTTAGGCTTGGCTTCAGAAGGAGTGCTACAACTTTGTAACCTTCTCTCTGCCCCCCCCCCTCCTCCTTCAACCTGAACCCACTGGACTTCTTCGGTTGGTCATATGTTGAGAACATCACCAACATGATCTCCCACAACACCAAAGCCAGTCTGATTACCGCCATCTGCCGAGTATTAACCAAGCTCCTGCCGGCGCTTGCGGAAAAGGCATGCTCCCAGTTCCAGACCTGTATCGAGGTGGTGATTGAGGCTGAAGGTGGCTACATTGAATAGATGCCAACTCTACTACATAATAACGTTACCCAAATTGATTTTTTCAATAAATGTTTTAAAATAAGGCTGCAATGTTGTTTTCTTATCCACTAATCTTTTGTGTTCGTATTCCTGGTTACTTGCTTTCCCACGAGGGTAACATGAAATTGGTTTTAATGTGAAAAAAAAGTCCAGATCATAAAAAAAGAGAGCACTCTGGATTCGTTCAAAAATAAAAATTTTCTCAGACTAGAAGGATTTCTCCTTCACTAACTGATGACAGAAAAGATAAAGTGTGGTATCAGAACAGATATTACATCTGACTTCTATCATCTTCTAACCCACTTCGCATAAAGCATTACTTTGGTAATTATTACTCATTTGAAAATCAGTTGTTTGGGAGGGGAGGTCTTTGATCATTCTCTATATATCCTATTTTGACTAAGTTCTCTTGAGTAGAATAAGAACAAGCATCTCAGTTATTCAGGAAGAGGGGGCCATCCTACTTAAAATGTCCTCACTGTAGTGCAAATCAATATTATATTTTTATTAGTCTGTCTGTCAATTCCACTTTTTTCTTTTACAGAAACTACTAAACTGGTTAAAATTTAGCATAAACATTTATTATGATAAGGTGCAGCAATCTAAGTATTATGGTATCTATTTGATGCAGAGTATTGGATTAGTAGGGATTTGTCAGCACAGTACAACATTTATGCTAGAAGTTTGACATGAAGCAAACATTCTAAGTCAACGGGCTATAACTTTTGCCCGTTTTTAAAGAATGTCAAGTATATATTATATCTCTCTTAGTCTGTCTTTTTGTCCATATTTAAGTTTCACTTTTTCTCAGAAACTATTTGGTCAATCTGGCTGTAATTTGTTGTAAGGTGCAGTGAATTAAGTATTACGGTATCCATCTGATGCACAGTTATGTATTAATATGATTGAGTATTTAATGCAAACATGAGCAAAAATTTAACCATATTCAACCATCAACTTGGCATAAAGCGCTCAATCTAAGTCAACAGGCTATAACTTTTTCCCGTTTTTAACTAGTTTAATTTTATATAACACTTTAATCTTAGCCAAAAAGCCCCAAAAGTTGATGTTATTTCCCTCCCACACAGGTGACCAAAGGTCGAAGAAAAGTGGAATTTGAAAAGACAACACCCTAAAAAAAGAGCACTCTGGTCTACAAAAATTGCCTGAGCAGCCCCGTGTGCATTCCCAGTGGGGGCGGGGAACCTCAGGCGATTAACAGAAACCTGACCCCTTCTCGAAGGGTGAGAAAGCAAAGCCTACAAGGACAGACATCCTAAAACTACACAGAGCCAAACCCATGCGACAGCCAACAAAGAAAAGGCTATGAGATCTCAACTATGGCCTTGACTAGTGTTTGGAACCGTATAATAATAGTATAATCTTCAAGTACAATAAAAACGTGAGAAAACAGGAATCATTGGTAATCCTCTTTGTATCCTACTTTGCTTATCTTCTCTTAACTAGAATATGTGCAATCACCGCATTTATTCAGGGGGTGAGGGTATCTTATAGCAGTTACAAAAAACTATTTTCTTTAATGAATCAATACCCCTTCCCCCATCTGAGTTCTTCGGCCACAGGCTGATCTATCAGCTAACAGGGTGTATTGATTCATCTTCCCCCTAAAGACTTGAGGGAACGTCAGGCAGTCAGGACCGGACCTTCAACCAAGCAACACCTTTCTCGTTCACTGTCCACCAGATATCTCGATCTAGCATTAACGGTTTCCACTGGAGACAATTGCTATTAACTGGGAACGACACAAGAAATATGACCAATTCACCGACAACGACCCCCAAAAAATTTTCTATTCCTTCTTCCTTTATCTCAGTTCGGCCTTCAAGTTCCCACTGCAAATAAATACCTTTTTCATTGTTATTGTTAAAAAGAAGTTTGTTTTTCATTTCATGCTTAATTAAATATATTTTATTAGGGGTAAAACTATTACCTCCCTAAAAATGGTGACCCTAACGTGATTTGAACACACAACCTTCTGATATCCACAATGTATTGAAACTTTAATTTCATACTACACTTTCAAATATTTGTTTGTAGAAAATATAAGAATTTACATTTGAACAAATTACACACAAGGCCATTTAAAAGTGTGGATAAAATGGATGCCATTGGTCATCTTTGGTCACACTAAAGAAAATGTCTATCCTATTCTCAACTAGAGTATTTAGTCACCATGATAACTAGAGCTATGACAGCAGCATATTCTTTTCATTGTCTTGACTTTCGAGTATATATCCGACACAAATTAATCAACCGAGAACCACATCACTCTATATAAAAGCATATAAGATATTAACGGATACACAGTCGAGAGTCAAAACAAGGAAAAGAATATGCTGTTGTCCTAGCCCTAATGATAACATATTTACACCAGAAGCCATCCTACTTAAAAATTTCTCAAATGGCTAAAACATTTTATTTTTCCTCCTTCTTCAAATTTCTGTATCTCTCCGGCCATTTGTTATTTAATCCAAAACCCGAAACTAGCAAAGACAAGCGGAAAGGGGGGGGGGGACAAATAAAAAACAAAAAAAGATAAGTAAAATACTTGAGTATTCGTCATACTCACAATAGTAGATGTTTGTATTTTTTGTACTTCAACCAAAATCCAGGGAGAAAAAAAAATGTAAATTGGTTAGCACCGTTATTACATTTTGATTGCAGCCAGACGGTGAGAAAAGAAAACTGGAAAAATATACGAATAGGAAGAAAAAGATGTGATGCATAGAATTTAATTAGTGGACGAAAATAGAATGAAAGCGATAAAGGTATACATTTTCTCTTCCTTTTCTACAAATGTAAGCTTATTAAATTATCTTATTATGCTCTGTTACTTAACATTATATATATATATATATATATATATATATATATATATATATATATATATATATATATATGTGTGTGTGTGTATATATATATATATATATATATATATATCTATATATATATATATAATGTATGTATGTATGTATGTATGTATACTAGCAGAGAGACATGACGTTGCTCAGGATTTAATGAGGTTCAATGAATGTCCCCCTCCGCCGGACATATTTTATTGTCATCGAAATCGGTGAAATCGCCCATTTTTCAATCAAATTCAATTTGACCCATTGCAGTGCACCGGAAGGAAACTTCACATGTCTCCCTGCAATGACTTTGCCACAATACATTGTAATGTACATTAAAGAACCTACTGCTGATTTTATAAATTTAGTTTTATATAATGGCTTGAATTAAAGTTTAAAATGCAAAAGTCAAGTACCATGCTTCAATTGTGCTCTAAACAGCAACATTTATTACAAACGTACACTTGTCATATCAAAGAACCTACTGTTGATTTTATATGTCGAGTCTTTCTGCTTGTGCAGTAGTAAAACTTCTCAAATGTGTGGCGTTAACTTTATTCCAAACTGCCTGTTCCTTCTTTCATCAGATTTTTTTCGATTATTTCTACTTATTGAAGACATTCTGATATAAAACTTATCTAAGAACATTGCCAGACATATAAAGTATCTTCGTGTGAAATTTCATAAAAACTGACCCAAGCATTAAGGAGTCCATAGGGAAAGAACTCACACATACAGAGAAAAAGTTCCTTTTATATAATAGTAGATTTTATATATATATATATATATATATATATATTAGAAGAATACTCATATCTGGACAGGTAAAATCAATCCTTGAATGCATAACTTTTGTATTCTCTTACAACCGTCCTGAAAATCAAAGTATAGTTAATCTAAACCTTATGTTAAAATCCTTATTACAAGTGGCGGCTCGTGCCTAAGATTAGTGGGGGTGCTGTTTTAAAGAAAATACCTATTGTTTTAATATTGTGTAAAAATAAAACAAACATAAAAAATATAATTTATACGTATGCACACGTATAAAAATACAATAACTTAAAGGAATCCTAAATAGATGTTAATATTTTAAATATTTTACTTATAACATTCATTTGAAAGTAAACTTCATTCTTCTTGTTTTAATTTGTGAGAAAAGATTGATAATTTTCTCCTTAACTTCTGAATGACTGCTGAAGAACGTTTTTTTCAATTGAAAGCACTGCAAGTGCATTTAGTCTTTCGCAACCCATTGTGTTCCTTAGAAAAGTTTTTATTCTTTTCAGAGTTGAAAAACAACGTTCTGCCTCTGATGTAGTCATGGGAATTGTCAAGATAATTTTTATGAGTTTTGTGATTTCACTAAGAACATCGTTTAAATTGTTTTCTAAAATAAATTTCAGGAGATCAATTACTTTGCAATACTCATGGATATCTGACCTACTATAAAATATTTCTAGCTCAGTTTCAAACTTTTCTTTGTCAATCATGGGATATGCTTCAGTTGTCAAGGATATCTCTTCTGTAGGTAGTTTTTTTCTTAAAACTAGCAAAGCTTATCTTGTAAAACAATTTAGCAAGTATTAAATGTTTAGTTGAAGAATATCTGTCCGTTATATCAACAGATATATAGTCACACAGTTCTTTAGCTTCGCCCTTGAGTGCTTGTGAAGGATTTTCACAGTATTTGGTGGTTCTTATCTCTAAAATAGCAGTAAATTTGTTATGTATTCATTGACTTTATATATGCTAATTTCCCGAGAATTAATTTCAACATGAGACATAATTTTATGAAATAGCTAAAACCAAAATATGAAATTTTCATCGTTCAAATATTTCAGAATTCCTGTCGCTTCTGCAACGGTCTCATCTACATATGATGTTGACTGAATTTAAGTGACAGTTTTTTATGCTTGAACATTTTCATGAACTCTATTTATGTATGTTAAAGTTCCACCTTGTGGCGGATACACGTAGAATGCTTACATCTAGATGCTTCTTGAAAGATGGACAGACGCTGTGGTGATCTAGAAAAGAAAGTCGGAATAGCCAAAATGTTAGAAGATAAATATTCTAGCATTTTGTGTAATACTTGCTGCATTCCTCATTATTAAATAAAGTTGATGCGCATAACAGTGAGTGAAATGCGCATTACTATAATCTGCTTTTATTTTTGCCTGAGCACCAGCTTTTTTGCCTTTCATGACATTTGCATCATCAAATGTCTAGCTATCAGTTTTTGGCGATTCCCTTGAAGGATTATATCTAATTGTTGTAGAATACCTTTTGATATCCCATCAGCAGTTTGGTTTTCTGGAATAAAAAAACCCCAAATGCATTCAAGTATTTTTTCACCCAAGACGTACCGTAAAACAATGATCATTTGTGTATGTTCAGACATATCTGTTGTATCGTCAGCCATGACAACTACAAAGGAAGCTTTGCTAATTTTTACCCTTATTTCATCACGGTATATTTGTAAAAGACAATCAAGTATGTCATTCTGAATAGTCTTGGAAACTTCTTTGAAGACATTACTGGTTTCTAAGTGATTCTTTAAATCTGGAGCTAATTAAGATGCAAAATTTAAAAATCCTCTAAATACACTTGGATTTACTGAATCATCTTTTTCATCATGCCCTTGTAAGGGAGTTTCAAAGTTCCCACAAAAGAAAATACAATCTATTATTTTAGATAAAATTTCACGGTTCTTCTTAACATTCGTGTTATGATGATTGACTGAAAGTCTGTAGGCCTAACTAAGTTTTTCTTTAATATTTATGGTCCCCAAAACTGATAGGGAAACTACATTGTCAACGTGCTTCTCATGCTTTTCAATTCTATCTTTCATTTTGCTAATAGTTCTGAAACTATCTTGTCCATGTTACATCACCTCCTATCAACAAACAAGGAAAGCAGAACAATGCCTTTTTTAGTTCACAGCCGCAAAGCCAACTTTTCCGTTGGTACCATTAAAGCTACGAATATGCACTTTGTTGTTGCTAATGCCTGGCTGAGATATTTGAATATCAGGCGTTGAACGGCTTCTTTTCTTAATTTCAACTTTATCATGGAGAGACAGCCGTGAAAACTCAATCTGTTGAAGTTCACTTACCGTCGCAGAAGTTATTTCTTGGGGATGCAAGGAGACCATGGTTAAATTCCTTTTATATCAATTGTATTGGGAAAGGTAAGTACTAGGTAGTCTATTAGTAGAATATCAATTAGGGTAGAAGGAATACAATGTTTACGTGATCCTCTTGCGATTCAACTGAACCGGAAGTTCTAACTGAGTTGAATCATACTTTTATAACTTTTAGGTCACAGATTTTTATTAACGAAAAAAGTTTTACTATTTAACAACGGTTTTATTTCTAAAAAGCTTGTTGTTAATTAAAAATAGACGTATAACAAAATAAGCTTGTCATTAAAATTGCTTTTTTTAATACAAATATTTTTAACTTTGCCATTATAAGTCGTCAAAAAAGGGGTAATACGCAAAAACATTTTAATCAAAAAACACCATTTTAAATTGTATACACTTTACAGAGTAGTAAAAAAATATACAAATATATTTCTTTTAAACTTTACAGATTAAATAAAATTTTACCGCAGGCAAACAAACGAAAAACATTGTTTAAATACATTTTATTTACAATTTTTTAATAATTTATTTTTTCATAAAAACAAAATCTTTGCCTGCAAAGGATGGTAAAGTGAGGAGATCACCATTTAAAAATGGTTTTATTGGATAACAGTTTTATTTAAAATTTAAAAATGTGTGCTTATAACAAAACTTTGTAAATAAAATATAGAATAAAAAAGTTTACATACATGCACTATGAGCAAACAAAAAAAAAATTAAAGATACATAATTTGATTTACAAATCTTTTTACAACTTTTTTATATAAAAATAAAAACAAACTTTGCTATTTACTATTTGCTTATTATAAAAACGATTTTACATACTCGTCTTGTTACTGCACATTTTAATTAAAAAAACTTTGTTCAAAGTGTAAAACTTCTTGCTTTGTCCTCGTGGAATGTAAATAAATGCTAAAGCTTTATAATATATATATGTATATATAATGTGTGTATATATATGTGTGTGTGTATATATATATGTGTGCGTGTATATATATGTGTATGTATATATATGTGTATGTGTATATATATGTGTGTGGGTGTATATATGTGTATATATATGTGTGTGTGTGTATATATATATGTGTGTGTGTATATATATATATATGTGTGTGTGTATATATATATATAAAAGGCAAAAACATTTCTAATTAAAATGTATTTTAAAAAATAAACTTTTCTTCGCTTTTCTATAAAAAAAAAATGTAAATATTTTTTATTCTGTATTACAAAATAAATAAATTTCAAACTACTTAAAAATACAAATAAAATAAGCCATATAGGTAAAATAAAAAATAACATTAGTTGCGTTGGTAACTTCAAGGCTAAAAGCCCGAACACTTTTAATTAAAAAAAAAAGTTTGGCATATTATATATTTTTGTCTGCTTAAATCGCATTTAAAAGTGTGTGAATTTTTTTTTTTTTAAGGTGGAGATTTTATTTACAAGAACACGTTACACTTTTTAATAATAATAAAAAGAAAACATTTGTAAACAAAGTCTCTTAAAAAAAAAATAAATAAATAGGCAAAAACGCGCAAACACTGCGTTTGGAACTGCGAAAACTACAGTTCCAAATTGACTCATATTAACCGTTCTAGATCGGGCATGCGCACAAGCGAATTTCGCTAAGAATGTGTAACTGTGAATTTCGCAGCTCCAAGCAAAGTTTTGCTTTTATGCTTATATGAGTATGGGGACAATTATCGACATTAAGCTTCAGGATTATATATATATATATATATATATAATATGATATATTATCACATAGAAAGAAAAAAAAATAAACGTATTCTTTTTAACGTGTATCGATAATAATGAGTAGAAATGACTTGGGGGTGCTGAAGTTCCACAGCTCCAGGCACGAGCCGCCACTGCTTCTTACATGATTTATCGTAAAAAAAATGGCAATATTTTAAGCTTAAGAGGTTTTAAGAAGAAATTAAAATTCAGGTAATCTTGCTTGCCTGTTGCACTTTATTGCTAATAAAATTATAACATTTTTTCTGAATACCCTGTACAAATATACTGTGTTTAATACAATCTCTATTTGTACAAAATTAGGTATATGGATGTGTTTATGTATTTGTACATACACGATTCACTCTCAAACTAATTAACTGATCATTATAATTTTAGAACGCAATTTCTATGGGTAAAAAACGTGAATTTGTAAAATTTTAATATTAGACATCAATTAAGAAATATTCCTGAACTTTCATTGGATGGGGGGTATTTTAAAAGGATTTTAGGCAGCCTAAAACACTTACACATAAATCTTTTTCTATGATTTAGAAAAAGTCAGACTTTGAGTATTGTATTGACACTATATTCTTTGCTTCTATAAGTTCATGCATATCTCCTGACTCAATTTGTATTCATGTTTTTCTTAACTCGACCCATGTTTTTTATGCTAATGAAACTGTTTGAATTAAATTGATTTGAATTGTAGAGAAAGAAAGTTCTTCTTTTTAACCAAAACTTTGTAACCCGGTGTCTCCATATCCAATAAGGTATGGTAGACGAATATTCATGCAGCAGCATCCTCTACTGCAAATGGTGATGTTATATAGGGAGCGAACAATTCCCAGTAATTAAATAAACAAAGTAAAAAAGTTTGAAAATAATTTATCTATATATATAAAAGCGAAAATGTATGTGTGTATGTGTGTTCGCTTTTTCTGTATGTCTACAAAAGGCTTTTTTCAGAGAAGCGTTCGGTCGCCTAACAACTTTTTAAAACTTTTTATATCACATGTAAATCGTAATATCTCAGAGTTAACAACGGAGCTCGCCTGTCTATTTAATTTGCTCGACTTCGGGAAGATAAATATTCAACAGTTTTTGCTCGCCGCATGTGGGTTAGGCCTTTTCCTATAATAAAAGCGACACTAATTGTCTAAGTATTTTTCCGGTCTTGATCGCCGGAAATGCCTGAAAGCACAATGTGAAAAAAAAAAAAAAGAAGTGTTCCCGCACTAAATTAAATGCTACCCCGCAGTCAAAAGTTGACCTCATTAAGTCATTAAAACGTGCACCTGCTAATTTAAGTAATTAAATAAATTCAAACGTGTTTCCGTTAGCATCTCGTGGTGGCCCAATGGTTAACATCACACTCTTTTTTTTCACACTTTAATTTCCAACTTTGCCTCAAGGGTTTGGGTTCGATCCTCATACATACCTACCAAAACAGTTTTTTTTTTATTTTAACCTCCCCGGAGTTTTGATTTACCCAAAACCACACACACCTCCAAATACCCGGGCAACGCCAGGTACCCCTCGCTAGTTTATTATATAAAAGTGAAAATGTTTGTGTGTGTACATTTTTTGTATATGTCCGGCAAAAGCTTTTCTGTGGGCGTCGCTCAAGGTAGTCACTCATTCTTAGAACTTTTTATATGCTACCTAGATTATAACATCTCCAATTTACGAAAGGGGGTCGTGTGTAGCATTAATTTGGGCGAGTTTTACATGCTATTTTCGCGATATTTTTTACTCTCTATGTGTTTCTTTGGCTTTTCCATATAAAATGAGTGAAATTGTGAAAGCAAAGTCGAATTCTCGGCCTTTCGTGCCGAGATTTCCAGAAAACAACAAGGTTTGATCAATGCGGGGGAAAAACCCGCCATATCAAACAATTGTTATATCTTAGGACACTCCCCTTTTTATGGGGAGCTGGTTTTTCCAAAATGTTTGGGAAAACTCAAAGTTAAGTCACGTCATGTTTGACCTCAATAAATTCACGCACCTATCACAGAACTTTTTAATCATTAAATTATAACGCTTTTCAGTTCCTGCCCTGTCATGGCCAAGCAGTAAGATGTCAGATTTTTTCACACTTTCTTTTTCACCATCTCTGCCTCAAATCTTCAGGTTAGAGTCTATCTCCCTACCAAAACATTTTTTTTTCTTTTACACTGACAAGCAAGCGGGCAACGCCAGGCACACACACTAGTCTATATCTATAAAAGGCAAAATGTGTGTTAGTATGTTTGTGTGTTAATGTGTGTCTGTGTGTGTGCATTTTTTCTGTATGTCCGGCAAAAGCTTTTTTACGGGGCACATTCGGTGGGGTCACTCATTCTTAAAACTTTTTATATACTGTCTAAATTATAATATCTACCAGTTACGAAGGAAGGTTGCATCTATCTTTAATTTGGCCAACTTTTACACGCTATTTTCGAGATTTTTTTCACACGGCGTATCTTCGTTTCGCTTTTCAGTATAAAAAGCCGTAACTGAACTCCATAGCATCAGCTCCCTGGCACGAGTGCCAGGGGGGTCCAGAAAAGCAATAAGGTTTGATCAATGCGGGGAAATCCCTTATATCAGACAATTGTATTGGGACACTAGGGATCTGGTTTTCCCCAACATCGTGGGGAAACAAATAAATAAAGGAGCAGAAAGCATAAGGCTTAACTGGCCTTCAGCCAACATTCATTTCTGCACCTGCGTGATTCTTAACTTATTTGTGCAAGTCAACTTTTTTGTTTGATATCCCTTAATTTGAACGCTTTTCACTTCCTGTGGCGTTATAGCGTGGCGGTAAGATGTCATATTTTCTTTCACCTTCTTTTCCGCCTTCGCATCACGAGTTCGTCACAAGTTCGAGCCTGCCTGCCTACTAACACTTTTTTTTTTTGCTCCATACACAGCTCCAAACACCTGGGCAACGCCGAGCATCCCCGCTAGTCTAATATATGAAAAGACAAAATGTTTGTGTGTGTGTGTGTATGTATGTCTCATAAAAACTTTCAACAGAGGCAACGGATCCTCATGAGATTGGTATCGTTTTGAAGCTCGACCCTTCAGATGACAAATATAACAAAATTGGTAAAAACCCTTAACTGGGAACTTTTCTACAAGGAAGGGTCACTTTTTTCGCTGATATTTTTGAAAGTCATCGCCTCTTTTCAATTGTCTAGCCTTAATTTAAACCTACGTCACTTCCGGTTTAGCGATGGGCGCAACAGCAAACACGTCATGTTTTTCCTCTTTTATCATTTTCTTTTCCTCCTTTGCGGTATGAGTTCAAGCCTGCTTACTACTCATTTTCTTTTTTTTTTTGCACTCGCAATTTTTCTTTTTCTTTTTTTTTTTTGCTCAACCAACACCCTAACACACACACACACCTTTCTTTGCTACCTTCACGTCACAGGTTCAAGCCTACTCGTCTACTACAACTTTTTTTTTTTTTTGCTCAACACACACTTACAAACACCCGGGTAACGCCGGGCACCTAGGCTAGTTAAGTGGATTTTAACAAAAAACATAAATTTTAATTAAAATAGGCTTGAAAATGTAATGGACCTCTCTATCTCACTTAAATGGAGTTATAAAAAATTAAACATTTCTAGAAACTAGTAATGGGACGATTCCAATATTTTTTCAAGATTCCGCTACAATTACCAATTCCCTAGTAAATCCTCGGTTCCGATTCTTTATAAATATCTAAATATTAAATAATAGAGTTATTTTTTCCCTGATTACTGTAAAAACACATGCTTAATGTGCAGATATTTTCCTAAACGTAGTAATACACTTGAGGGGGGGGGTGATCTATAGATTTTAATTTTATTGGTAGTTTAAAATCGATAAATATTTATTATTTTATCATTCATCATTACTAGCAGTGGAAGATTTCGCTTGAAACAAAATCAAATAAAGAATACAATTAAAAGAATTATTTTGGCATCAGGAAATAGGCACAGATTTTCTGATTCCAATTCCGATACCTTTGCCAATTTCCGATTTTTCCAATTTTGCGTAATCGTCCCAACACTACTAAATACATGAAATAATTTGAATAAAATGCCATTTCGAACATACATATAACAAATCACACAAAAAACATGACTTCAAACTTAAGCATGACAGAGCACACAAAAATGCCATTTCAAATTTAACCATGATATAACAACGAAAATGCTATGTCAAACTGAAGCATGACAGACCAAATGAAATGCTATTTCAAACACAGGTATGACAGACCAAACGAAATACTATTTTAAGCGTTGGTATGACAGACCAAAGAAAATGCTAATTCAATCATAGGCATGACAACCACACAAACATATGACTTCAAACTTAAGCATGACAGACCACACAAAAATGCTATTTCAAACATAAGTATGACAGATCAAAAAAATAAAAACAAAACAAAGTACTATTTCAAACATAAGTGTGACAGATCAGACAACATTTCTACTTCAAACTTGAGTATGGTAGATTATACAACAATATTTTTCAAACTTAAACATGACAGAACAAACTTGAGCATAGTTTGACCAATTGCCAAAGCCTTCCATAGACGTGAAAAGTCACATTTAGATTTCATATAAGGAAATTTTCAATCCACTTGAACGGATTGTGCTGGCAAATATGGTCTAATGCCATCCGACATGATTCGCCTGCAGCTAAATCTTGGATTAGTAATGTCAACCAGACTCAAGAGACAAACCTGACAGTTTCTTCCATGTAAATTAACAACTGATGGCTAATGCGATGCAGTATTAATCTTGTGTGCATGTTCCAATGAAGTATTGCTCAAATGTAAAAGATTACACTTGCTTTAAATGATGGAACTGTTCAAGCATCACATGAAAGAGGAAAAAGCTAAACTGAATTGACAATGAGTTTAGACTTAATGACCTTATCTTCTTCAAACTACTCAAAATACATAGTTAGGATTCACAGCATTTCATATCATGCTTATTAAGATCTGCCATACACACACATATCTATATCATATTCCTCTTTGTGTTTCCATTCCACTTTTTCTCTGAAACTACTGGGCTAATCTGGCTAAAATTTTGTAGATACCTTTGCTATGATATAGTGCAGCAACCTCAGTATTATAGAATACGTTCGATGCACAGTTAAGGATTAATAGGGATTAGTTTACTCTAGAAGTTTGGCACATAGCATTCATTTTAAGTTAATGTGCTATAATTTTTTTCCGGTTTTAATGGACTAAAATGTCTAGTATCCCTATATATATATATATATATATATATATATATATATATATATATATATATATATATATATATATATAATAAAAACGTTGCAGTTTTTCCCCTCTGGATCAAAATACCGAAGGTTTAGAAGAACAGATGCCACATACAAATTCATTATGTCTACACTATTAGCAAATATGTTATGTAACTATAGAACGACATTTCAGACACATTAATTCCTAATATTAAAACTCTACATTTACTCTTAGGAGCGACATCATCACCATCATCACAATCATCTACAGAGGAAGTAGTTCACAATTTTCTTCCTTACCACCAAGTCCTCCCACCATTCCTCTCTTACACTGCATATTTTTACTCACAGGGTACTTATATTGAGACCCCACCCTTCGTAACTGATTCTTTAACTCATAGACATAGCATTCATTTTCCATTCCTCAAAACACAACATACTAACGTCTCCCCAGGCATGTTCTTTTCTTTCTGATTGCTTGATACTTGACATTCTCCTATTCTGGAATGAAACTAATCCCGTTATTTAAAACTCATTGTCCTCGCTTACCGCTACATAAATACAATTACATGTTAGCCAACTAAAAAGCATCCAAAAATACTTAACAATCCAAAAAATATAATCCACATTTTCTTTATTTTATGGGGTTTTTTTTTGGGGGGGGGGTCATTATTTATAAATGTACCATACGGTGTTTCTTTTTTTTCGCCTTGTGCTAAATATGGATGACATTCTGTGTTTTTCTCCATTTCTCACAGTTTTTCTTATTATCGAATTCAAACAGTTTTATTTATTTTCTTTTCTCGCTTTTTATTTGTCTTTTATATTATCAAAATGGAAAGAAAAAATTTCATTTTTTTTGTGTTTTCCTTTGGATTGTCATTTGGATTTATTTACATTTGTTTACTTTTAGTTATATTTTTGTGTGTTATGGTGATAAGTAATTGCAATAATTCATAAAAAAAATTTAATTACACAGAGGAAGTTTCGTTTCATTTCCTTAGGATAGGATTCCATGTTCTTAAATACATTTCTGTTTCTTAATAACATTTTGACACAGACTATTTTTAGTCCCGGAGGCCGGTAAGTAACCAGTCGACATTATCACAGCTTCAACAGCTAAATGGATGTTTTTGTTTTTTAATTTTTTTTTTTGTTTTTTTCCCCTCTCTCCACTCAGGGTGCCTACTGCCTTTAATTTTTTTATTCTTTTTCCCCAGACTGCTATTTTGTATTTTTTATTTATTTTTTATGGCTGGGGGTTAGTCGATATGCTTACTACACCACCTCTCTCCACCCTTTCTTGACATTCCGATAGCCGTTCTTACCATGAGGAGTTTGGGGTGTCTATTCCAAAAGCCGTTCATAACATGAGGCCGGGGATTGGCCAGAAACAACAACGACCATACTTTAATTTTTGCGAGGGGTGGGGCATGCTTTCACCGAGCAACAAGTACTGCTAGTCTATATAATAAAGTAAAGTTTTCCTCAATTTAATTAATGAGCATAGCTTTCAAACTGCTTAGGCCAATTCTTGCTGTTTGCTTTCAGAAATATGCATTCGTTTCATTCTCTTTTAAATTTTCTTACAATTTGTTCCGGCTAAGCAGATTCTTAAAACACAGTCGTCTGCAGAGGAGATTAGGATAATTTAATTCTTACATTAATATTATTTACATTAACATTGTGGGATCTACGTTCATTCAGGACAGTTATAAATAGCAAATTTAATAGCTTAAAGTTGGGGGCCTCGATTTTCACGAGTTAATCTACTTTCTCAGGCAAAATTTGCTTACATCCCATTAAAAACCAATGTTAAACATGATGCTGGGGGAGAGATTCACAATCGTATACAATTTCATATTCCTATGTCTTATAATCTAAAAAGTAGTTAGAGAACAAAGAAATAGACAGTTTTGGTTAGGAGCAAAGAAGAGTATCTGTTCAGCTACTACACTTAATCTTTTCTGTTCTCAGTCAGTAGTAGAGAATTTCGTGAAGACTAAAGCATTTTTTTATTTTTGTCTCCATTCAAAATGCCTCTTTGTAGAGTTGGATTTTTCTCATTAAAATCAACCTTGTGTCTCGGCCCTCATGGAGAGGAAAATAAATAGGGGCAAAATGACGTCTCTTATAGATTTGTTGGGTGGAGATTATTATGATTGGAATTTAGTCTGCAGATGGTGATGCTATTCTTTAAATTTCTAAATCGGATTTTTGTTTTCTTTTGGGGGGGGGGGACGAAAGGTACTGTCAGTCAAAAACAATGCTGTCAGTCAAAAGTCAAAAACAATGCGAACAAAAGAATGAAAAAGACTACAAGAATCCTTTATGCAATTTCCTATATGCAGCGAGTCAATTGAAAATCTTGGAATTCAAACAAAGAAACCGTTGACTTATAAAGAATGACCTTTAACAATCTGAAGAATTAATTTATGTCTGCAAAAGTTTCACCATGAAATAGGTTTCATTTTTTAAAAATAACTTTTGGTTATCTATAACATAAATCTCACCTGTCTGTTTAAATGTATGTATGTATGTATGTATGTATGTATGCCTTAAACTTTCGACAGAGGCGATGGATTTTCACAAGATTGGTATCGTTTTGAAGCTCGACCCTTCGGACGACAAATATTGAAAAATTGGCTAAAACCATTAATTCCTTCACCCTCAACTTGTTACATAGGTGTTATATCATAAGTGATGACATATATTATATCTTTGTTGTATGTTCGTATTAGTGAGTGTTTATATTGGGAGAGATCATATTGTGTGTGAGTTAGGGTATATATAAAGAGAGAGACAGTTCTGTATATATAAAGAGACAAGGTACATGTTAATACAGGAGAGCCGACGGCATGTAATACACAATGAGAGGAGATTTGATATATAGATAGATAGACTGATAGTTAGAGGAGATAGTTTGACATTTATACTGTTGACAGTTCTGTGAATGGGAGTGTTTCTATAACATTGACACATATATTTCTTTACCTATTTTTGAGATGATGATTTTCACAAAGTTCTTAAAATATAAATTCACAATACTTTTCTGTTGTTGAATAACATAACACGAAGACGCAGATACAAAATTATGATGATATTCGTTTATTCCATTCCGACCGGTCAATGGCTTTGCATCAAGGAATTCAAGTCTCTACATGATTCTTTCTTCTCCCCTTTGCTTCCAAGGTTCCACGTCAGCTCTGACTCCTCTCTTCTCCCCTGACTGACTGACCCCTCACTTATCCTTTGCCAAGCTCCAACTATATTGAAAACTCATGATGTCATTGCATGACCAACACGTGCATATCAGACACGTGGCCTGACACGCCTCACGTTTCCACAAAGCCGACTCTCTACCCTAATTTTTGATTAACCTACTTTACAAACATTTTCCATTGTCCGTTTTTAAATTCCTTATTTTAATTTAATTTCTTTAACAGAAACAAACTCACATCATTACATTACTTTTTCAATAAACAGATATCTAACTATTTTGTGTGAACTAAACAATGGTAATTCTACATTCCATTTTCAATAACATTCTGTATTGATTATTTTAACTTATGATCGGAATTCTCAATTCCAGTCCTCGCTTCGCAGGTTCGAATCCTATCATATCTTATATTTACTCACTTACAAGAACAGACGGCTGTTCTTTAACAAACTGGGAACTTTTCTACAGAGAGGGGTCACTTTTTTCACCAATATTTTTGAAAGTCACCCTCTCTTTTCGATTGACTGAATTCAAAAACATTTGCCACTTCTGGCTTGGCGATTGGTGCAACAGCAAAGACATCAGGTTCTTTTTTTTTTTTTTTTCACGTTCATTTCCTCCTTCGTGGTATGGGTTCAAGCCTGCCTGCCTACTACCACTTTTTTGTTTTTTTGTTTTTTTTGGCTCAATACACACCTCCAAACACCTGGGCAACGCCGGACACCCGGGCTAGTTACAAATGTTGCAGAGTTAGAATCACTTATCAAGTTACTGAAGTTGGTTAACTTGTACTGATTCTACCTGCGAACCATAATAAGCTTAAATTGACTAAAAAGCAACAACAACAAAAAAACACTAAATTTTCTGCCATGAATAAGATGTTTTTACAATGAATATGATGTTTTTACAATGAATATGATGTTTTTACAATGAAAGTTTCAGAAACTAAAAAATTGATCAACACCCGAATTCAGCAACATTGACGAAACCTGCCTTACGATTATGTCCATGCACCTGCAGATACGTAACATTTTTACCAGGCTAGAATTATTTTTATACAGTATTCATCAATAGTTGATTCCCTTTGTTTGAAGCTAAACACAATATTTAGCCCCCCAATTTTTTTTAAACAATAAGTTGCTAGTAAAAACACTATTGGGGTACACCGGTTAAATACAGAGAGTACAAAATATTTTTTATTTTTGAGAAACTGTATTTTTATAATGCAAATATGTGGTTTATTCCAAAAGATTTATATTTGGCATTTATAATTTAAATACAACTTTTGGCATATGCCCTTGCAACTTGTGTGCATATAATGTAATCTAGGCCCATTTTAACGAATTGTACGATTTAAATTAGACTTTATTTCGCCATTAATACAACAAGTGTTGTCTTCCAAGTGGTCTATTATGTCTGGTTTATCAGTGTAGACATAGGACTTTACATATCCATAAAGGAAATAATCTAATAGGGTTAAAATTGATCATATTTACAATTTGCAAATGCTGCTCAGGTATCAATCTCTTTATGATGAATTGTCAACTAAGCGGAATTCAAAATAACTGATAGTTGCCAAATCTGCAGTTAAAGAAAATAGAGTTGTCAATTTAAAGTTTGCCTCCTCTAAAAAAAACAAAAATAAACGAAAAAACACCCTATATTTCAATGTATTGAGTGTGTATTCAATGGTGAGACCCATATTTGGAAGCTTTTGGAGGTGCAGAATTACTCTATAGGTGTCATTATTCCCTGGAGCAGTAGTACATATTACGGTCCCATCTACAATTACCTTATATCTTTCCTGGAAAAGATACAAAAGTGTTTCTGACTAAGGTGTTTGTCCAACTCCATCCTCATATCCATTTTTTGCAGTTTTTCTACAATTCTTTTCTGCCTTCTCTATTTTCCAATCTCATTAATACCTTCACCTACACCCGTCTTAAAAATGAAACAAACGGCATCTGATAGTGAGTCTCCAAATTAGGAGTTATTTGCCATTGCTCCCAGATTTACTTTTCATAAAGATCCGCTCTAAGAGTTAAATAGAATCTATCCTGTATTTTTATGGATATCACTATAAACAAAGCATGACACCACTTGATGTAAGAAGCCCCCCCCTCCCAATTTTTTTTTTTTTTTTTAAATCAAGGTAAAAAATTAATCAACAATAATTATTAATTTTCGGCCCAGAAAACAGCAATTCTTCTCTCCTTCTCAAAAACATCACTCCTGGAATGTGAGGACTAAAGGAAAAAATAAGAGGGCATATATAACAGCAAATGAATTTACAAATTATACATTTACAATATGTGAAAGATATAAAAAGATTTCATACTTTAAATTATTTTGTAAATATAATTGGATTCGACATAAAATAACACAACTAGAGTTGATACGCCACAAAGCAAAAACGAAATGAGGCAATACGTTCCAGAATTTTTGAAATTAGAACTGATAATTTATATTATTTGCATCATTGGTTTCATCTTGGAATCAACGTTTTGGTCGATGTAACCTTCTTGAGGTGCATCTTATCAAACAAGAAAATTTTTATGTTGAACTCAGTACTCTGTATGAATTACTTCAGACTTGATTGATGGAAGGAGGGAAAGCTATTCCCATGAACAAAATAAAGAATTTGGTTAAAAGAAAATTCCATATAGATAGATTTCTGAGATCAACAAGACACACCAGAGCAAAAATTGTAAGTTACATCGGCCGAAACATTGTGAGAATAACATCCAAGATGAGAACAGTAGTCTGAATAATCTGCCACTCCGCCCCGTGCTCACCCAAAAAATAAGTTATAAATGAGAGTAAAAAAAAAGAGGGAGATTTGAACATCACCCCCCTCCCCTAAAAAAAAAAGCGGGAAATAAAAATGACTCCGCCCCATCTAAATAAAATAAAAAATCATATAAAATTTAAAAAAAAAAAAAAAAAAAAAAAAAAAAAAAAAAAAAAAAACTTTCCTTGTACGGACAGGACTATCCAATAACGCCCCCTCCCCCCATCCACAAAATTATGAAACTCAAAAACGAGACCGGCAAAAATGGAAAAGTCGGCAGTCATCTTGATTAGAAATTTAAAAACCATAAAGAGAGTTAATATTTGTGATAAAATAAAAAGCGTTAAAAACTATCTAAAAACATTTTTTAAAAAATGATGCAGGCAGGTTGCAAAGTAACTTTTATTGGCTATGGTAACTCTAATAGAAAAAAAAAGCCTGGACTGGATTCTTGGCAACATTCTCCGCTCTAATGCGTTCAGTCCGGTTCTCGAGAACTCAACTCTACTCAACTCAACTCAACTCAACTCGATCCCGACCTTTTCACTGCTGGCCTTATATTGTCTCATTCATGAAAATTATGACGCGATCGAACCTGATGATTTGTCGCCTTTCTGTGTCCCATCAGTCGGGTTTCAAGTTCGCACATGCCACCCTTAGCAGTCTACTTCCATGACTGCAGTTACACCAAAATTTTCCCTACAGTAACATTTATTTGCTGTATATTTGATTTTTGGCCACCTTTTCGAATCGCTGTGGATTGCTAAACATACCCAGATTTTCTATAATCCAACCATATAAGTTTTGTTTTCGCCACAGCAGTTCATACCTAATTTTAAATAACAAATTTGTTTTCCACTTATCATGTCAAGATTTCTAATATCACAACAGATCTAAAGTCTAAGAGCTATCCTAAAAGGTTTTTTTTACATCTGCAGAGATCTAATTATTCCGGACTATTTAGCAAAACTTGTGAATTTTGTGAAAATAGCGTACCAAGATGATTTTAAAGTGAAACATTCACGAATCGCTTTTTTTGTGTGTTATTTTATTTACCTCCCACTCAGGAGGTTATATATAAGGTCAGATCTTGATTTCATGAAAGTGTTTCTGTGGAACGAACTGGATTCGAACTTGTTGCACTCAGGTTTTCAGTCCGTGTTGTCAACCGTCATGTAAATAACTTTTTTTTTTTTTTTCGAATGTAGATTTATATTATTACAATGCATTGAAAGTCGAAGAGCTATCCTAAAAGGTTCGTTTACATTTCTTGAAATCTGGATATTCCAGATTACTAAACAAAACTTGTTTTTATGTTATACCCGTCTTTATATCTATCAGAAATATTCTTTAAACCTGCTCTGGATAAATCAGTGAGTACATTTTTAATGTAACATTTTCTATAACAAAATAAGTCTTTTTTATGCATACGCAAAGATGATGTTTATACATGGAGTCTTTATCACCTTGTCTTACACTTTTTTTTCACTGCGTTTCATGCGTGGCCGTTGATCATCTAGTTTGTTTAATTAAGACAAATAAAACTCTTTTCATGAACAAACACACAATGGAGACGTTTGCTGAGTTTTCTTCAAGATTATATTTTGAGAGAATGGATTTGAGAGAGACTAATATTATCTTATATAATTATTTACTTCTTGAACTTAATTTTCTAACGTAACGAAATGAGTGACATGCACAGACAGTGATATCGGTAATATTTGCTGAGATTATCTGTTTACATTTATTTGCTTCCCCACGAGCGTAAAATGTGACACAAGGTCGTTTTTAATGTGGGGGAAGGGAAACCAACTCGCCAAAAATAGGCACTCTGGAAGTAGGCAAAAATAAAATTTGCCTTAGTACAGAAGGATTTCCCTCCATTGACTAAGGAGAAATTAACTCAAGTGTAACATCAGAACAGATACTCCACTCTGATCTTATATTAGTTTATTACTCGTTAATTCATGATACATTTCAGTAATGGTTGCACTAAAGAAAGTAAAATAAAACAACTAACAAAACACTTCAGCATGAAGCCCTAAGAAATTGCGGGGGGGGGGGGGCAGGGGATCAAAGGTATTTCTATTTGTCTATAAATCTTTAAAATTATTCTTAGTCAGCACCATTCACCACAATACCACATTCATACCACGGAGTTAATCCTACTTACACTCTGATCTTAATCTGAAGGCCAGATCTACTTTTTCTATTTGCTAAGATTATCTGTTTTCTACATTATTGGCAATTACCCGATCGCACGACTTCCAGCAAGAGACTCCTTTTAAAACGTGTCATCATTCAACTCCTGTTTTGTCTAGAGCATTTGAATTCTTTGAAAGATGCCTCTCATGAACCGCTTGTCAAAGAAGAATACATCAAATAGTTAAATCTAAATAATAAACACTGTTAAAAGAATGAAAGTCAGTGAAATAAAACCTAAAATATTTAAAGTTTTACAGGCAAAATTATGTTCGGTATAAATCATTAAATCTGCTCTACCAGCAACCAAAGCATTTCTTAAAAGGGAAAAAAAAATGCCTCTTCCTCGACTGCAGTATTGTGTTATGCATCATATAAACATTGCCTGACAGAGAAAAGAAAAAAGATATGTGACGCGGATACACAGCGTCAACCAATGAAAATCGTTCCAACAATTTCATTTTGTGTATTTAAGGTCTGTGCCATGAGTGATATGGTTTGATTGGAACCAATTTCCTGGAGCATAAAAACTCGATCAGCCATCATACGGTAAGCTTTATTTTGTATATTTTTATATGTAGATGTGTTTGCCTGTACGTGGAAGTATAAGAAAAAATAAATGAATGTGTTTTCCAGATTTAAAACTAGGTCTTTGCCTCGATTACAGCATGATTTTTTTGTTTGTTTTCCTACATCTTTGTTTTGTATGATAAACCATGATTTACAGAATTGTCTTCTTTGGTGCTAAATCGACAAGGCTATATAATAGCTTTGCAAAGTGCAGGCAGCAGAGTTTTGTCAAGCAAATCGTCATCGAGTAAAGCAAAGGAAATGCTATTAGATGGTAGAGAGAAATGAAAGCAAAAAGAAAATATCAATCCTAAAAACGGAATGATTTTGTTTCTTTTTCTTCTTCCTTTTTGTCAGGAGATGGAATTGCTTTCACCAGAGATAGTTTCATAATGTTTTATTATCCAAGAATAACAATCAAGAAATGGCTTGCAGTCAAACTTAATGAAAATAGTGTCTTATTGCGTTTCAAATTTTTTTTAGATGAAGATTAACTATCTAAATAATATCCCACGTGTTCCTTTCGTATGTTACATTTTGAAAAAGGCCAAATACAGTGTAACCCGCATATAAGAGACCTCTTTATCTGAAGCCCAAGGCTATCTTATATCCGGGTTACACTAATATCCGTGTTACACTGTACATTAACACAGGCTCTAATTTGGAACCAGAGAGAATCTCTCTTATATCCGGGTAACACTGTACATTAACACCGGCTCTAATTTGCGACCAGAGAAAATCTCTCTTATATCTGTTTTTCGTATATTCTAGTTTCTTATATCTGGGTTACACTGTAGTTTGAATTAAAATAAAACATTATACTTTGGAATTTAGTTTTAGAAGAGAAGAGTAGAGAAACATTATTCCAAACAAAATGGCAGTATCAATCCAGAGAAGGTTTCAATTGTAAAAACTTGCAGACGAAGAATAGTGTTTCTGGTAGGTAGCTTCTGTTTTCTGATTGGTCAGTAACAGAGTGTCATTCCATTTGATTGGTCAGTTCCTTTCATCCATCTATGAATAGAACCTTCCGATTTTTCGTAACCATACCCTTATAACTGTACAAAAAATATTGCAACAATATTAGTGATTGGATTCTCAAATTCTATCTCAGATTTATGTCAATTGCATTTTCTGTTTCAAATTGTCAAGCATGTTGAGCACCATAACAGGACAGAATGGAAGATATATATGTGTATACACACACACACACACACACACACACACACACACACACACACACACACACAATTTAACCCGGATATAAGAGACTACCACGGCATATGACTCTCTTATATCTGGGTTACACTTATATCCGGGATACCCTGTACAGTAACACAGGCTCTAATTTCAGACCAGAGAAAATCTCTCTTATATCCGTTTTTCTTAGATTCAGGTCTTTTATATCTGGGTTACACTGTACAATTTTTAAATGCCAAACTACTTCCAAATACAGTAGAACCTCGGGATGCGGTGGCACTAGAATATGTTTTTTTAGGTTACCATGTGGAATACAATGTTTTCCAGCCCCTGGTTACGGTATTTGCCCCATCTTACGGTGTTATTTATAATGTTCTTTGATTATATACATGTGTATTATATACTATACTGTATTCTGTTACTAATTTTTAATGCCGTATCCCTGGGTTCTACTGTAGGCCAATTTCGTGAAATTTGGTGTTAAAAATATCAACCTGACAACCCTGGACAAGAATATGAGAGTGATCTCACTTTGATGTAGTCTTGTTTTCAAATGTTATTATAATAACATGCTGAAAGAAATAGACAGTAAGATGGACAACATCTTGAAATTTGAAATATAGACTTTTGTCATTTATTTGTGTATGCTCTGTAGTTACATCGAGCTTCATAAATTAAAGGATTCGTATAAATAAACAAGTGAAATATTATTGAATAATCCTATTTTTCCCATAAACATTATAATAATATATGATCATTGTTTTGATAGTGTGAGAAAGGAACTTGCGACTTTGATATGCAGCGGTTTTTCACCAAAGAAAGAAGTCAGTGAAACGTTATGTAAAAAAAGGGAAAAATTCAAAAGAAACGAAGGGAAAAAAAGAACATTTTTTGTCAAAAGGTGCTGGACTGAAGGAGTAAATTAAACATTGTCTCTGACAATGTTCAATTTACTCTGACAATGTGATTTTATTATTTATATTGAACTATGTAGCACAATATTACTTTCTGGGTATTCATTAGTACTTATTGTTTCATTTGGATCAGTTCTATATTTTAAATACAATACAATGGATACTGTTTTCATAGAAATATTAATGAAATCATATTTGCTGTGTGTTATTGATTTGTTTGTCCAAAACACTAATTTTTTTTTTTTTTGCACTATCTAGAAAAATATCAGTTTTATTAAAACATTTGTTGATTAAACATATTTCTCATTTTGGGGAATTTCCATAAGTCCTGCTAGTTCATAATATTTGGATTCTTTGAACGACTGCTTTCATCTTGAGACACTCAAAGTACAATTACGAATTACTTAGAACTTCTACATAATCATGGTTAATGAAACGATAGCATTCTTCCTACGTGGATTAAATAAAGGATTTCATTCGGAAATTTGTGCAGATTCCCGAGTTCAGCAAGATACACCTGAAGAAGGTCGGAAACTGCTGCAGCCGAAGTGTTGTGAAAATAACAATCAAAATGAAAACAATAGTCCAAAGAATACAAAATAACGCAAGTATCTTTTCTTGAATTATGCAGATTACTATGCTCATCTTGGATTTTATTCTCACTATGTTTCGGTAAATGTAACCTCCTACCTTCTTCAGGTGCATTTTCGTCGAAATCAGGAATCTTTCAATCAAACTCGGAAATCTGTACAGAATTTCAAACAAAATCCTTTATTTAATCTATGAGGGTAAACTTGTTCTTGTTCCGTGAGCCATGACCACATAGAAACCTTAATTTGTAATTGTATTTTTAGTATCACCTGCACTGAGGATTGAACCCTCAACCTCCATAAGACTGTCATTTAGAACTGATTTTTACTTAGCACCTTATTCATTATGTGTATATATAATTCTGAACCAAAGTAGTCCTTTTTCTGACCCGTGGGAAGTGTTGATTTGTCATGTCATTCTTACTTATTATCGCCTGTAGTAATGATTGAATCTTCAACTTCCAGAAAGCTGTCCATGGACCAATAGCGCAATGCTAAAAAACCTTCATCAACAATCACTTCTAAGTAACAGTAGAGATTCTTTAGTTTGACGTAAAGATTCCCAGGTTCAATAAGATACAACTGAAGAAGGTCAGAGGTTACATCAGCCATAACGTTGTTAAAATAACAACTATGATGAGAATACTAATGCAAACAATATACATTATCAACACTAACTGCACAAATTACAAAACATAATAGTTCGAATTAAAATAGATGTTGCCTTCCTGATAATTTAAAACGAACTTAGAATATCTTCACCTAAATTTACAAATAATGATGATAATAATAATAATACAGTAAAACTCCTATAATTTGAACTTCCTTTAAAGTTGGACTTCCTCTCATTTGGACTTCTTCTAAACCTGGACTTTCTTTAAACTTGAACTGTTTCGTCATTGAAATTGTATTAGCATATTTGATGCGGAGTTGCAGTAAAACTGTTTACATTGTTTAGTCAGATATTACGCAGAAATGTTAATATTGGTACTATGTAATTAATGTAGATTAGCTATTGATAATTAATTTACACTAACTGTAATTGTTTTTTTTTTCAGATTGCTATATTTAAAATAGTGCAAAACAACCCATCACAATGGCTTGCAACTCTGAAAGAAAACAAGTAACACTGACTTTACTCGAAAAACGTTAAATTATAGAAAAATTAGATACTGGAGTTGAAAATAGCGTTATATTGAGAGATTATAAGATTGGAAGAAGTATACTGTTTTACATCAAAAGAAAAAGGAGAAAATATTGAAGGCTGCTCCTTTCTCTCCAAATAAAAGATATGTTAAAAGAAGGACTCTTCGCAGACCAAAGCAAGTTGAATTCAATTGAATATTGCATGAATGGTTTGTAACAAAACGGAATGAAGGTGTAGCAATATCTGGGCCCATGTTAATTGCTAAAGCAAAATCTCTTAAGGAAGAGTTGAACATCGCAGAAGATATGAAATTCAGTGAAGACTGGCTTAGGAGCTTTAGGAATAGACATGGTATAAAACAATTAACAATGTCAGGCGAATAATGGTCTGCTGATACACACGCAGAGTCAAATTATTGTGACAAATTCAAGACAATAATTGCCGATTATGGTTTGACACCAGAGGATGTTTACAACGCTGATGAAAGTGGCATAAATTGGAAGTGCTTACCTACAAAAACATTAGCCGGATCTGAGGAGCAGAAGATAAAGGATTCAAATTAAATAAAGAAAGACTAACAGTGATGGTATGCGCTAATGCTTCTGGAACTCATAAACTTAAGCTTCTTGTCATCGGCAAATCAAATGTGTCCCCAAGCATTGAAAGGAGTTTCGCCTTTACCAGTATCCTATTATTCTTCAAGAAATGGATGGATGAATCAACAGTTGTTTCAACAATGGTTTTTGCAAGAATTTGTGCCAGTTGTACAGAGGCGTTTTCTTGAATTAGGTAAACCTGATTCAAAGTGCTTGCTTCTGTTGGACAATTGTAGAGCACATCCTCCTGAGTCAGAACTAGTGTCATCTTGCGGGAATATTTTTGTGTGCTACTTACCACCTAATGTGACTTCTCTCATCCTACCTATGGATCAAGGGATTATTTGGAACTTAAAATGTTTCTACAGAAATGATTTCATGATGATTATGATAAATAGTACCGTGAGTATAGGCGATTTTCAGCACGATTTTACTATCAAAGATGCCATATTTTCTCCCGCAAGTGCAAAAACATGGGGTAAATTATGCCCAGTGCCAAAGACTTCTAAACTGAAAGAATCAGAGAATACATCTGGTCTAGAAAAAATTATTGAAACCAAACAGTTACTGACCAACCATGCTATTCTTAAATCACTTAATGCAAATGATGTTGAAATGTGGGTGCAACAATATGAGGAAACTACTGATCAATATCCTGAAGGCAATAATGGTGATGAAAATAGCGACAGCTCCCATTCCCTTGACCCTAATGTAAATAACCAAGAACACTCTGATGAAGCAATATCATGGGATGATGCAGAAAAGTCTAGAGACGGTTATAAAATTTCTAGAAAAAAGTCCTTACTTTAGTGACAACTATGTTTTGCTAACAATGTCACTCCGAAGAGATATAATCATAAAGAAGCTACAGAACCAAGAAATTGATGATTTTCGTGATCGCTTACAGAATACAATGGCAGCACCCGAGAGCTCAATGGATGAAAATAGAAACTGCAATGAGACTCATTCAATGAATAAATAAAAAAAAAACTGTATTTTACATAAATGTATCATTTTTTGTTCCTAGTAATAATATTTAACAATTCTTACTTGCAATATATCGTAAACTCAACTTAATATATATTGAAGTATCATATAACAATGAATTTCATTTACTATTTCTTAATTCTTAGAAAATTAAAGTTAACTGTAGCACATTTTTTATCACGAAACTTGAACAGCATACTCTAATTTGAACGAAGCGGATATTTAAATTATAGGAGTTTTACTGCAATAATAATAATAATAATAATAATAATAATAATAATAATAATAATAATAAAAAAACATTGTCAGGTTAATACACGTCTCATTCGTCCATCATTTTTAGGTTCGGCCAATCTTTCTCACTGTGCGGGGGGAGGGGGTTGGTGTCTAGTTCACCGGCTTCTTCGCTCATTCTCTAGTCTTGGCTGTCACTTAGCTGCAAGCAATACAAATCTAATAAGCCTGACAGAGATAGTTTCACTTTCCTCCTTTGTCTTTCTTTGAAAATCTGTCTGTGTTTTATCTCCTCCTGGTGGGTCTACCTGTCTGCTTCTTCACTGGATGTGGCTATATTTTTTTATATGTTTTTCGCATATTTTAAACCTAAAATTAAGATGTTTTTCCTACAAACCTTTGTAGTTTATACCTGTGTGTGTGTGTGTGTGTGTGTGTGTGTGTGTAAGGATAAAATGCATGATATCTAAACATAAAAAAAATGAATTAAATGTCGTAGTGACAGAAAATATGAAAGAAAGAATGGGGAAAAAATCAATTAAGCACAAAAAATAAAAACATAAAAACAAACAAATGAGACTGACCGGTTTCGTTCAGGATCAAAGAATTTCGTTGAATTCACGCAAAATAATATTAATTATTTGAACAATTAACTTTATTTGTGAGTCGACTGAATTCATAAGTTACCTTCCAATTTTCCCCCACTCCTGACACATCCCATCCCTTAAACTGGGCACTTGAGAGTGCTTGAATACCATAATGACAGTACAAGCAGATTGGGTTGACCATCATCTGATGGGTTGAGGGTACCGGATAGACAGTTCCTGGTTACTGTTCCTGACTTGTAGTACAGGTGCCTAACTCTTTGGTAGTACTTAGAGCGGCTGCTCCATCAACAGTTGTATAATATCGGGATGTTTGTAGTGCCATGTCGCGCATGGAAAGAGACCCTGCACTCATCCCCGGTGGGCTATCCTGAGGCCACAACCCTAGTAGTAGATGGAGGGACAGCTGATGGTCTTCTTGTGTTGCATGTCTTGTATTCTGCATAACCACTGGCTCAACACCCTTACCTAAACTGAAACTCTTAAAAATAAAAATGACAGTACATTAAAAAATTACGCTAAAACCAGGCCAAAACTCAAACAAAAACAACCTGCCTTCTCCCTTGAGGCTCGCATTTACGAACATCCGTGGGCTTAGACCTAATTTAAATGATGTTGAAGCATTTCTCTTAACAAACACCCCGGATATCTTAGCACTAAGTGAGACTAACCTACATTCCTCCATCCCCTATAACTACTTTAACATGCCTGGATACCTCCCACTCTGCCGTAAGGACTCTGACAGACATATGCATGGACTTGGAGTCTACATTCGAAACACCCTCCCCTTGACTAGAGAAACTAAACTAGAATCGGATGATCAAGCCTTTATGTGCTTTAGACAACATAACATTAGCTACTTTTATTTTCACTACCGCTCTCTCTCGACCCAGGACTGTACCCTAATAGACAAAGTCTCTGACAGCATAGATACAGCACTTTCCTTCGACACTAGCGCACAAGTGCATGTATCTGGTGACTTCAATGTCCACCACAGCAACTGGCTTGGATTTTCTACTTACACAGATGAAGCTGGTACCACAACACGTAACTTCTCTATATCTCATTCCCTATCACAGATGGTTACATTTCCAACCCGTTTCCCAGACCAGCAAGAACAACATGCATAACTTCTAGATCTGTTTCTGACCACAGTTCCCGATGACTGTGTAACGAATGCCCACAGCCCTCTTGGGAACGTCGATCATGCAGTGGTAATGGTTGAAATCGCCTTAAACTCTAGAGCTAAAACTGAAGAGCCACTGCTCAAAACAACGAGATATTATAAAAAGGCTGACTGGGAAACCATCAGGAACCTCATCAGGTACACTCCATGGCAAAATATCTTTTCACTTCCTGCTGAACATTGCGCAAATGAGACCACTGAATGGTTCAAAGCGGCAATTGAAGCACATGTTCCCACACGCAAATTCTATAGCAAACTCCAATCTCCCTAATGGTTCACCTCAACTTGTGCAGCTGCCATAGCACAAAGGCAGCATGAGTACTGCAAATTTAACCGATATAAGTCCAGTTCAAACAGATGGAAGTACATAGAAGCCAGGAATAACTGTAAGAAAAAATAGCAACAGCTAAGTAAGAATTTACTGAAACCACCTAAAAATGCATCAAAGCACAGAAATTAGGAGCCCGAGACTTCTGGAAAATCATGAACAGTGTAGTAAATAATGGACATTCAACAATTCCCCCACTATTCAACAATCATGAGGTTGTTTGTTCTGCAACTGAAAAGGCTAACATGCTTGCTAGACGGTTTGCCTCCAACTCCACACTGGACTCTGATAACCACCCCCTTCCTGACTTTCCTTTGCAGACAGACGCCACACTAGACGATCTGAAAATCGCCCCCCGCTCAGGTGCATGCTATAATAAGAAAGCTTGACATTGCAAAAGCATGTGGACCTGATCTCATCCCGGCTGTGCTATTAAAGAGTGCGCCGCTGAAGTAGCTCCAGTTCTCTCCAAACTTTACAACAAATGCCTTAATGAATCTTGCTTTCCTGCCTGCTGGAAAACTGCTTCTGTAGTGCCAGTTTTCAAGAATTCTGGCGAAAGAACTGACCCAGTAAATTATCGCCCCATTAGCCTCCTCCCACTTTTCGCCAAAATATTTGAGACCATAATTAACCAATCTCTAGTCCATCACCTTACAGATGCTAAACTTCTGACTGACAAACAATATGGATTTAGGCAAGCACGTTCCACAGCAAACATCCTAACTGTAATCTCAGAACGTATATACCAGTCACTGGACAAAGCATGTGAGGGTAGAGCAGTAGCTCTAGATATATCTAAGGCTTTTGACAGGGTATGGCATGCGGGTCTCCTCAGGAAAATTAATCCTTCTTAAATAAGAGAAAAATCCAGGTTGTCCTTGACGGTCGTACATCTAAACAATGATATAAATATGGGAGTGGCTCAGGAGTCTATCCTCAAACCTCTGTTATTCCTAATATTCATAAATGACCTCCCTGACAAAATTGTCTGTGAGATGGGTATGTATGCTGATGCCACCACGCTCTATAACAGAAATGACAAGAAAACAAATGAACACATATCTAAAGAAATGACAGAAACACTAGAGGATGACCTCCGATCCGAAGTGGAATGGGGACAAAAATGGATATTCCCCTTCAATGCTGCCAAGACTAAACTTGTTTCCTTCAATAGTTACAAGGAACCTTCCCTACCGCTAATAGCAATGGCCAATGACTTTTTATCTGGAAGTACATCTTTTAAACTCCTTGGCCTAACGTTCACAGGAAACATGAGTTGGAACAATTACATTGAGAACATTGCAAGGACCACTGCGAGGAAGGTGGGTTCTCTCTACCGTGCTAGAAAGCTATTAACACCTGGAAGTATCCTATACCTCTATATGGCCACCATTCGCCCATGTATGATTTTGATCAGGACTGTATATATATATATATATATATATATATACACACACACTCCTATGAATAATTTTTTTCGCTTTCTTTTCCTTCTTCACAGTACGGGTTCGAGCCTGCCTGCCTACTACTTTTTTTTTTGCTCAACACATACCTCTAAACACCCGAGCAACGCCGGGCACCCAGACTTGTTTATAATAAAATGATTATTGAGTAAGTTAACATGTGTTTTGCATATAACAACAAACAGAGCCGATTTTAAATTGTTTAAAACCATCGGCAATTTCTCACTACACATACATATATACGACATGAGACGAAACTGGAATCTCAGGAAACTGGCCTCATGAAAAAGAATTTCAAAAACTACCTGGAAAATAAACCTAGCGAACTAAGTGCAAGAGAGATTCAAAACAATTGCACAAAGGGATGATAAAAGGTTTCTCAGTTGGAATGCATGGGATAGTGAGGAATGTCTAGCATTCGGTTAGAATGTCCCATCCCCATCTAGAACAAAATAAGAAAACTGGAAAAAAAAAAAAAAAGAGAAGGTATATCAGACTCTGACATGTCGTGTATAATGCTAAACAAGTGTTCAACAACCACCTGTTCTAGTTGGTGTCGGTTTATAAATATGAGCTATCTGCTCATATGTAAATTATACTTAATTTGCATATCACTGCATCTCCCTATAGCGGAGGGCCTTTATGCCATCAGCACTTCTTGTACTTCTTCTTATGCCTTCCTGAACATCTTCCTTTATCTCTCCTTTTCCTTGGAGATCTGGATCTATCACGTCTTTCCCTATAATCACAGTGTTCCTTCTGCATATTCTGATCTTCCTCTTCTGCCTCGTCTCTCTCTACTTCTTCCTCTGCAGTCTCATTCTGCAGTAACTCTTCTGTTAACGTCAATAATGGGCAGCTCTGAAGGCATTTCCTCGTCCGCGTGTTCTCCTTGGGATCTTATTTGATCAGCATGAGTTAGAACACTGTTCCCATTTTCTTTATTTAATATTGCAATATTATGTCCTTTCTGCATAATAAATTCTGCTGTCTCAGCTTCCGTATTCCAATTTCTTTTGTACCACATCTTTGGATTTGTGGCATATGACATAGTCAAAGGGGACCTTAATTGTCTGCCCATTAAGGCAGATGGACTTTCCGACCTGCCTGCATGCAGAATTGTTCTATAACTTAGTAATAATCTTGGTAGAACAGCATTGATTTTCTCCTTCTGTTGTATGCACGCTTTTATGCCCTTCTTTACTGTCTGCACCATTCTTTCCGCTATCCCGTTACTTTGAGAGTGGTAGGGAAGGGTCTTGTAAGGTCTGCATCCTATTTTTCTTAACCATTCATGCAAATCAGCATCCACAAATTCTGGCGCGTTATCCATCACCAATGTTACTGGTATCCCATTTCTCGAAAATATTACTCTTAATATTTGTTTTACGGTGGTACTTTTTTTTAATTAGGTACTCTCACCACTTCAGGCCAACCTGAATATGCGTCTACTAATATTAATAATAGTCCTATCTCATTTACATAGGCATGATCCATGTGTACTCTGCTCCACGCTTCTGCTTCTCAGGGCCACAAATGTATTTTCTTTTGCTTAAAATTCCTGAATTCTCGGCATTTTGTGCATCTTTTTGCATAGTCTTCTACATCTCTTGAGTGCCCCGGCCACCCTGCTTCCAATTTTAATCTTCTTTGCGTAGCTGCTACTCCACAATGTACATCATCAAAGTCTCCATTACATATTACCCCGCTTTCTATAGTCAGTTTATGTCTTATTTCTTTGAATGATCTTTCAGCTGTTGAACAATTTTCCCAGCGATTCTCTTTTATCCTCAACACTATTCTGTTTAACACTGAGTCATTTGTAGTTTCAGTAGCCATTTTATCTACAGATATTACATCGGTTTCTACAAGGTGTAGGAATGTGTCTTCAAATTCATCGTCGTTTTTGTCCTTATCCTCTCTATAAAACCTCAATCTAGATAAGGCATTAACATGCGGTATCGTATTCCCTTTAACATATTCAATGTCAAAGTCGAATGCCATCAGTCTGATCGCTCAACGTAATATTCTGGACGTTGTCACTTTCGGTAGTTCTTTTCTTGGGTTGAAAATAAATTCCAGTGGTCTGTGATCACTTTTCAACAAGAATTTTTTTCCCATCAAGAACTGTATTGCTCTGTCCGCTGTCCACACTATGGCTAGTGCCTCCCTTTCTATATTAGAATTGTGTTCAGTCGTTGTTAATCTCCTCGATAAGTATATTACAGGATGACCATCTTGTGACAAAATACCAGATACAGAATGCTCACTAGCGTCAGTAGTTAGAGTTATGTCCTTCTTAGGGTCAAAAATTTATACTACTGCTTTTTCATCAGAATCTGTTTTAACTTTTCAATGGCTTTCTGTTGCTTTTCTAATCAAATGAATTCCGCATTTTTTTCTTAACTTCGCAAATGGTTCTGTCAACTCGTTATATTTTGGTACACATTTTCTATAAAAATTTACCAACCCAAGAAAGACTCCAACTCTTTTTTATTTTTTGGTGTAGCCACTTTTAGAATTGTCTCTATTAGCGCTTCTGGAGAGATCCCTTCCTTTGATATTGAGTAACCCAAAAATGATATTTCATTACTGTTTATTACACACTTTTTTATATTTACTGTCATGACAGCGTCTCTTAGCCGGTTCAGTATATTTTCAGTTTTTTTCTTTAAATCATCTTCATTTAAATCTCCAACACATATATCATCTTGATAACAAATGGTATTTTCAACATTTCCTATTACATTTTCATCTATGGGAATTTGGTGGTAAGCTGATTTTAGGCCTATCTTCAAAAATACTTTCATTCCGGCAAGTTTATGTAAAGCTACTTCTGCATTCGGAATAGGGTACGAGTCAGCGCAACCTTTATGGTTCACCCCTATTTTATAATCTCCAGAAATTCTCAAGTCACCGTCTTTTTTTTTTAATACCACAATGGGTGATGCCCATTTACTTCCTCCTGAAGAGGCAGGTTCTAATAAATCTTCCTTTATTAACTTTCACTTAATTTATTTTTAATATATTATTCCCCAATAGTCCATGCGGTTTTCGACAATTTGTAACTATAATGGGCACTACTTCTTACTTTTCTCTTAGTTCTATTGAACCTTCAAAGTAACCCATAATTGCTATAACCGAGCAATCAAACTGACATAATTGTACGTTGCTTTTTTTAAAACGAGATTTTCCCATTTTTTTCCCCACAAATTTCTGGGAATTATGGTTACTTCACTGCCGGTATCAATTTGCATTTCAACAACACAATTGTTGATTTTCATTTTTATTTTTGTATCTCCATTCCTTGATTCAGTATATCATCCTTCTTTACATTAAAAAAATGTCTATTTTCATCCTCTATTCTTTCCACATTTTTCGTTTTACAAACTTTTTGAAATGATTCTTTTTTAAAAACTTTGAACACGTTTTTACAAATGCTGGGCATTTTTCTTTTCATGAATTTTTCCACAGTACGTATATTGTTTTCTATTCGTTTCTACCATATACGTGTCAGCCATTATTTCTTCGTAGAAGTTTTTTTTTAACACTTTGAATATGCATTTTTCTTTTTTCCTTTCATGAATTTTTCCACAATAAGTACATTTTTTTTTTTCGTTTCTACCATATACGCGTCAGCCATTATTTCTTCAGAGTTTTTTTTTTATTTATTTTGGTTGTAGGTATGTATTAATTTCTGCTGTTGTATAAATTCTAGACACATATTCAAGGGCATGTTTGTAAGTCCTAACTGTTCCATTAGCTAATATCTATGTGCCGAATTATGCATACCTTCAATCAATCTTAGTTGGATTAAGTCTTCTTCTGTTGTCTGTTCTTCTGTTCCTAGTTTTTCAAAGTCACAGTATTTACTCACACTTCTTAACCGGTGTAAATATTTTACTATCGGTTCATCCATTTCCTGCTTCATTGTCATAAACTTAGTCCTTTCTGCAATCACCAGTCTTTTCTTTGGCCTCATGTTTGCCTTGATAACCTGACTTATTTCTTCGAAAATCATTTCTTCTAATTCTCGAGGTTAAACCATTGTAACAACCTTCATAATTGCTTAATGCTTCACAACCAACGTTAGCCATGAACAAGTCGATGATTTCATTCTCCCCTCCTTGTTTTTTGTTGTCTTTCAACTTTTTGCTTCTCGCATTAGCAGCGAAGCAACGAATCCAAGTATCTACGTATTCCGGGTCTTCAAAGACCAGAGAACGTCCTATCGGCGACGCCATTGATATGCCGTATATAACGCTAAGCAAGCGTTGAATAACTACCTGCTATAGTTGGTGTCGGTTTATAAATATGAGCTATCTGTGCTATAATTAATTTGCATATCGCTACAGACTCATTTAATACATGCTTATAAGTTATTTTATTTATCTATTTAGTGCTTCTACATTCTCTTTTTATTTGGATACTAGCAGTTCAGCCTGGCTTTGATCGGGCCCTATGTTCTGTTCATAATTTTATGTGCATATATATATATATATATATATATATATATATATATATATATATATATTAAAAAGTCTGACTCATATCCAGGTCTAAAATTTCAAGTTTTTAGACCAAAAATTGGCGGAGGAGTTTGGTAGATTCTGTAAAGGTCAACTCTTTCAACTTGGACCTCTTGGCAGCCAAATTTCCCCCCAAAAACTGATTAAAAAGCTTGCTGCATGTCTTTATGTAAAATTTAAAATGTTTAGACCCAAAATTGGCTGAATAGGTTGCTAGAGACCGCAAAGGTAAGATCTTTTGAACTTTGGCCCCAGCAGCCAACTTTTCGGCTAAAAACAGATTAAAAAGCTTACCCTATTTCTGAGTACACTTTATGTAAAATTTCAAACGTTTAAACCAAAAATTGGCTAAGTAATTTTATAGAGACCACAGAGGTTAAAAAACTTTGACCCCATTTTTGACCCCTTAATATTTATCGTTTTGGGTTCAAATCAAATTAAAAAGTTTGATCCATGTCCAAGTAATCTACATCTAAGATTACAAGTGTTTAGATCCAAAATTGGTGGAGGACTTAGTAGAGTTTTCAAAGGTCAAATCATTGAACTTTGACCCCTTGCTAGCTAAATTGCTGACCAAAAACCGATTAAAAAGATTTTCCCAAATCTCAATGCCCCTTATGTCAAATCTCGAGTCTGTAGACTAAAAATTGACAGAGTAATTTGGTTGGGAAATGTATACACACAAATAATTTCACTTTTATAGATATATAGATTGTATTCTTTAATACAGCATAATCATGTCAACACACCAAAGTTAAGCGATATTGAGTCTGGTTATTATTAAAATAGATAACCATTTGGGAATATCAGGTGCTGTATGTGCTCTCTGCTTATCTTGGCATTGTTTGCAGTGGTCCTGAATTTCTCACTACCATTGGAATTGGGCAGTTCCGACAAAGGATAGACATGGCTGAATATTATGCATCTCCTACTTCAAAATTACACATGCAGGCACCTTTACAGGGAGTACCCATTATCACACAAGACTGAACGGAGACAATGATGATTGCGTTCACTGTACAAATGTCATTTCTTTTTTTGTTGTTTTGGAATGCAACACATTGGGAGGGGGAAATATTCGAGTATAGATATGTTTGTCTGAATTCTAGTACTACTACTAATGCTAGTACAACTGGATATGGAAATCACTAATGTATTATCATCTATCTTTCATTTACTCAGAACAGCCAATCATTCAAGGGACATAATTTTGGTGTACATTAATAAAACTTAGCAGCGCTACCTAGCAGACATTACTTAAAACTCAATTATCAATGGGGGAGGGGAAAGCTACATTGTTCGTCTGTCAGTCTTGCTACTTGAATGTTTTTCATGCATTTGTTCCTCCTGTTTTTGAATTCTTTTCCTGAGTGTAGATTGGTTGAATCACTGCCATTATTGCATATGTTAGTAATGTTTGTTCAAAGTTGTTTTGCTATTTCTCTAAATGTTTTGCCATAGAAGGCACTTGATCAAAGATTGTAGAAATGAAGAGTGAAAATATCCTGCGGCTTGTTGACCTTTAACAAGTCTTTGAATTAAATAATAAAAAAAAAGCAGCAGCAATAGAGAACATGATATTTGAATGATTTTTACTTATTTTATACTGAGTTGACAAATGTTGTGACATATTACTAAGCAGTAATATGTATTGGGCGTTTAGTGTGTGTATTTATGTATATCTATCTATATATACATAAAAGTGAACGTGTGTGTGTGCGTGTCTGTGTACATTTCCCTACGCAATTACTCTGTCAATTTTTAGTCTACAGACTCGAAATTTGATATACAGGGTACTGACATTTGGGAAAATCGATGTGATCGGTTTTTGGCCAGAAATTTGCTGATTAAGGTGTAAAAATTCAACGATTTGACTTTTGAGAACTCTACCAAACTCTTCCAACAATTTTGTGTCTACGCACTTGAAATTTTAGATATAGGTTCCTTGGACATGGATCTAACTTAATAACTTGATTTGAGCCCAAAACAATAAATTTTAAGGGGTCAAAGTTTAAAAAAATATTGACCTCTGCGGTCTCTTCCAAATTACTTGGACAATTTCTGGTCTAAATATTTGAAATTTTACATGAATGGTATTCAGAGATAGGGCAAGCTTTTTCATCAGTTTAGGTCGAAAATTTTTAGTTACCAATGTATAAATGTATGTTTGCATGTCTGCCTTAAACTTTCAATAGACGAGACGGATTTTACCAAGATCAGTATCATTTTAAAGTTCGACCTTTCATACGACAAATATCGAAAAATTGGCTAAAAACATTAATATCTTCCCCTTCAACTAGTCACTTTTTTACAGGGGGGGGGTCACTTTTTTCGCCAATATTTTTTAGTTATCCTCTCCTTTAGATTGTCTAGCCTTAATTTTAAAAAATGTTGCTTCCGGTTTGGCGGTGGTCGTAGCAGCATAAACGTTAGGTTTTATCCCATTCTTTTCCTCCTTTGCGGTACGGGTTCAAGCCTGCCTTCCTACTACCACTTTTTTTTTTTTTTTGCTAAACATACACATCCAAACACCCGGGCAACGCCAGGATGAAATGCTAGTATATCTATAAAAGTGAACGCGTGTGTGTGTGTCTGTGTACACTTCCCTACAAAATAACTCTGTCAATTTTAAGTCTACAGAATCAAAATTTGATATACAGGGTACTGAGATTTGGGAAAATCTTTGTAATACATGTTCGGCCAGAAATTTGGCTGATAAGGGGTCAAAGTTCAACGATTTGACCTTTGAGAACTCTACCAAACTCCTCCGCCTATTTTGGGTCTAAACACTTGAAATTTTAGATATAGGTTCCTTGGACATGAATTTAAGTTAATAACTTTTTTTGAGTCCAAAATAATAAATGTTCAGGGGTCATAATAGGCGTCAAAATTAAAAAAATTGACCGCTTCTTTTTTTTTTTTGCTCAACATACATCTCCAAACACGTAGTTTATGAAAAAAAAAAAAAAAAAGTGGCTGCGTGCAAAAAGTGTAAAACAATGCAGACAAATAAGAACTTAAATATAAAGAAAGTATATTCGGTTGGATGTTCGTCCGTCAGAATGACAAGGACCATTTCATTATTCTAGAAATGTGAGAGACAACATGCGCTGAATTGTGAAGCAAAGGTTGTACAATCCCCCAACCATTTCACTACTGAGTCGGTATTGCTCCAGTGATAAGGATAATTTCAGAATGACTGAAAACAATGCTGAGATAAGTGGAGAGCACATACAGCAGCTGGTATTCCCAAATAGTCACAAATTTTAGTACTGACAGTATTCCCAAATAGTCACAAATTTTAGTACTGACAGTATTCCCAAATAGTCACAAATTTTAGTACTGACAGTATTCCCAAATAGTCACAAATTTTAGTACTGACAGTATTCCCAAATAGTCACAAATTTTAGTACTGACAGTATTCCCAAATAGTCACAAATTTTAGTACTGACAGTATTCCCAAATAGTCACAAATTTTAGTACTGACAGTATTCCCAAATAGTCACAAATTTTAGTACTGACAGTATTCCCAAATAGTCACAAATTTTAGTACTGACAGTATTCCCAAATAGTCACAAATTTTAGTACTGACAGTATTCCCAAATAGTCACAAATTTTAGTACTGACAGTATTCCCAAATAGTCACAAATTTTAGTACTGACAGTATTCTCAAATAGTCACAAATTTTAGTACTGACAGTATTCCCAAATAGTCACAAATTTTAGTACTGAAAGTATTCCCAAATAGTCACCCATTTTAGTACTAAAAGTTTCAACGATGCTTAACCAGTGATCTAACAGGAACCAATGTGTCAATGTGATCATGCCATATATTTTGATAGTGAAGTTATTGGGGTATGGAATAAGTTTTGTTGCCTTATGTCACTCATTTTAGTACTGACAGTATTCCCTAATGGTTACCCATTTTAGTACTAACAGTATTCCCTAATGTCACTCATTTTAGTACTGACAGTATTCCCTAATGGTCACCCATTTTAGTACTGACAGTATTCCCTAATGGTCACCCATTTTAGTACTGACAGTATTCCCTAATGGTCATGCATTTTAGTACTGACAGTATTCCCTAATGGTCACCCATTTTAGTACTGACAGTATTCCCTAATGGTCACCCATTGTAGTACTGACAGTATTCACTAATAGTCACCCATTTTAGTACTGACAGTATTCCCTAATGGTCACCCATTTTAGTACTGACAGTATTCCCTAATAGTCACCCATTGTAGTACTGACAGTATTCCCTAATGGTCACCCATTTTAGTACTGACAGTATTCCCAAATGGTCACCCATTTTAGTACTGACAGTATTCCCTAATGGTCACCCATTGTAGTACTGACAGTATTCCCTAATGGTCACCTATTTTAGTACTGACAGTATTCCCTAATGGTCACCCATTTTAGTACTGACAGTATTCCCTAATGGTCACCTTTTTAGTACTGACAGTATTCCCTAATGGTCACCTTTTTAGTACTGACAGTATTCCCTAATGGTCACCCATTTTAGTACTGACAGTATTCCCTAATGGTCACCCATTTTAGTACTGACAGTATTCCCTAATGGTCACCTTTTTAGTACTGAGAGTATTCCCTAATGGTCACCCATTTTAGTACTGACAGTATTCCCTAATGGTCACCCATTTTAGTACTGACAGTATTTCCTAATGGTCACCCATTTTAGTACTGACAGTATTCCCAAATGGTCACCCATTTTAGTACTGGCAGTATTCCCTAATGGTCACCCATTGTAGTACTGACAGTATTCCCTAATGGTCACCTATTTTAGTACTGACAGTATTCCCTAATGGTCACCCATTTTAGTACTGACAGTATTCCCTAATGGTCACCCATTTTAGTACTGACAGTATTCCCTAATGGTCACCTTTTTAGTACTGACAGTATTCCCTAATGGTCACCCATTTTAGTACTGACAGTATTCCCTAATGGTCACCCATTTTAGTACTGACAGTATTCCCTAATGGTTACCCATTTTAGTACTGACAGTATTCCCTAATGGTCACCTTTTTAGTACTGACAGTATTCCCTAATGGTCACCCATTTTAGTACTGACAGTATTCCCTAATGGTCACCTTTTTAGTACTGACAGTATTCCCTAATGGTCACCTTTTTAGTACTGACAGTATTCCCTAATGGTCACCTATTTTAGTACTGACAGTATTCCCTAATGGTCACCTTTTTAGTACTGACAGTATTCCCTAATGGTCACCTTTTTAGTACTGACAGTATTCCCTAATGGTCACCCATTTTAGTACTGACAGTATTCCCTAATGGTCACCCATTTTAGTACTGACAGTATTCCCTAATGGTCACCTATTTTAGTACTGACAGTATTCCCTAATGGTCACCTATTTTAGTACTGACAGTATTCCCTAATGGTCACCCATTTTAGTACTGACAGTATTCCCTAATGGTCACCCATTTTAGTACTGACAGTATTCCCTAATGGTCACCTTTTTAGTACTGACAGTATTCCCTAATGGTCACCCATTTTAGTACTGACAGTATTCCCTAATGGTCACCCATTTTAGTACTGACAGTATTCCCTAATGGTCACCCATTTTAGTACTGACAGTATTCCCAAATGGTCACCCATTTTAGTACTGGCAGTATTCCCTAATGGTCACCCATTGTAGTACTGACAGTATTCCCTAATGGTCACCTTTTTAGTACTGACAGTATTCCCTAATGGTCACCCATTTTAGTACTGACAGTATTCCCTAATGGTCACCCATTTTAGTACTGACAGTATTCCCTAATGGTCACCTTTTTAGTACTGACAGTATTCCCTAATGGTCACCCATTTTAGTACTGACAGTATTCCCTAATGGTCACCCATTTTAGTACTGACAGTATTCCCTAATGGTCACCCATTTTAGTACTGACAGTATTCCCAAATGGTCACCCATTTTAGTACTGGCAGTATTCCCTAATGGTCACCCATTGTAGTACTGACAGTATTCCCTAATGGTCACCTATTTTAGTACTGACAGTATTCCCTAATGGTCACCCATTTTAGTACTGACAGTATTCCCTAATGGTCACCCATTTTAGTACTGACAGTATTCCCTAATGGTCACCTTTTTAGTACTGACAGTATTCCCTAATGGTCACCTTTTTAGTACTGACAGTATTCCCTAATGGTCACCCATTTTAGTACTGACAGTATTCCCTAATGGTCACCCATTTTAGTACTGACAGTATTCCCTAATGGTCACCTTTTTAGTACTGACAGTATTCCCTAATAGTTACCTTTTTAGTACTGACAGTATTCCCCAATGGTTACCCATTTTAGTACTGACAGTATTCCCTAATGGTCACCTTTTTAGTACTGACAGTATTCCCTAATGGTCACCTTTTTAGTACTGACAGTATTCCCTAATGGTCACCCATTTTAGTACTGACAGTATTCCCAAATAGTCACAAATTTTAGTACTGACAGTATTCCCTAATGGTCACCTTTTGTGTACTGACAGTATTCCCTAATGGTCACCCATTTTAGTACTGACAGTATTCCCTAATGGTCACCCATTTTAGTACTGACAGTATTCCCTAATGGTCACCCATTTTAGTACTGACAGTATTCCCTAATGGTCACCCATTTTAGTACTGACAGTATTCCCTAATGGTCACCTTTTTAGTACTGACAGTATTCCCTAATGGTCACCCATTTTAGTACTGACAGTATTCCCTAATGGTCACCCATTTTAGTACTGACAGTATTCCCTAATGGTCACCTTTTTAGTACTGACAGTATTCCCTAATGGTCACCCATTTTAGTACTGACAGTATTCCCTAATGGTCACCCATTTTAGTACTGACAGTATTCCCTAATGGTCACCCATTTTAGTACTGACAGTATTCCCTAATGGTCACCTTTTTAGTACTGACAGTATTCCCTAATGGTCACCCATTTTAGTACTGACAGTATTCCCTAATGGTCACCCATTTTAGTACTGACAGTATTCCCTAATGGTCACCTTTTTAGTACTGACAGTATTCCCTAATGGTCACCCATTTTAGTACTGACAGTATTCCCTAATGGTCACCCATTTTAGTACTGACAGTATTCCCTAATGGTCACCCATTTTAGTACTGACAGTATTCCCTAATGGTCACCCATTTTAGTACTGACAGTATTCCCTAATGGTCACCTTTTTAGTACTGACAGTATTCCCTAATGGTCACCCATTTTAGTACTGACAGTATTCCCTAATGGTCACCCATTTTAGTACTGACAGTATTCCCTAATGGTCACCCATTTTAGTACTGACAGTATTCCCTAATGGTCACCTTTTTAGTACTGACAGTATTCCCTAATGGTCACCCATTTTAGTACTGACAGTATTCCCTAATGGTCACCCATTTTAGTACTGACAGTATTCCCTAATGGTCACCTTTTTAGTACTGACAGTATTCCCTAATGGTCACCCATTTTAGTACTGACAGTATTCCCTAATGGTCACCCATTTTAGTACTGACAGTATTCCCTAATGGTCACCCATTTTAGTACTGACAGTATTCCCTAATGGTCACCTTTTTAGTACTGACAGTATTCCCTAATGGTCACCCATTTTAGTACTGACAGTATTCCCTAATGGTCACCCATTTTAGTACTGACAGTATTCCCTAATGGTCACCCATTTTAGTACTGACAGTATTCCCTAATGGTCACCCATTTTAGTACTGACAGTATTCCCTAATGGTCACCTTTTTAGTACTGACAGTATTCCCTAATGGTCACCCATTTTAGTACTGACAGTATTCCCTAATGGTCACCTTTTGTGTACTGACAGTATTCCCTAATGGTCACCCATTTTAGTACTGACAGTATTCCCTAATGGTCACCCATTTTAGTACTGACAGTATTCCCTAATGGTCACCCATTTTAGTACTGACAGTATTCCCTAATGGTCACCTTTTTAGTACTGACAGTATTCCCTAATGGTCACCCATTTTAGTACTGACAGTATTCCCTAATGGTCACCTTTTTAGTACTGACAGTATTCCCTAATGGTCACCTTTTTAGTACTGACAGTATTCCCTAATGGTCACCTTTTTAGTACTGACAGTATTCCCTAATGGTCACCCATTTTAGTACTGACAGTATTCCCTAATGGTCACCCATTTTAGTACTGACAGTATTCCCTAATGGTCACCCATTTTAGTACTGACAGTATTCCCTAATGGTCACCTTTTTAGTACTGACAGTATTCCCTAATGGTCACCCATTTTAGTACTGACAGTATTCCCAAATGGTCACCCATTTTAGTACTGACAGTATTCCCTAATGGTCACCTTTTTAGTACTGACAGTATTCCCTAATGGTCACCCATTTTAGTACTGACAGTATTCCCTAATGGTCACCCATTTTAGTACTGACAGTATTCCCTAATGGTCACCTTTTTAGTACTGACAGTATTCCCTAATGGTCACCTTTTTAGTACTGACAGTATTCCCTAATGGTCACCCATTTTAGTACTGACAGTATTCCCAAATAGTCACAAATTTTAGTACTGACAGTATTCCCTAATGGTCACCTTTTGTGTACTGACAGTATTCCCTAATGGTCACCCATTTTAGTACTGACAGTATTCCCTAATGGTCACCCATTTTAGTACTGACAGTATTCCCTAATGGTCACCCATTTTAGTACTGACAGTATTCCCTAATGGTCACCCATTTTAGTACTGACAGTATTCCCTAATGGTCACCTTTTTAGTACTGACAGTATTCCCTAATGGTCACCCATTTTAGTACTGACAGTATTCCCTAATGGTCACCCATTTTAGTACTGACAGTATTCCCTAATGGTCACCTTTTTAGTACTGACAGTATTCCCTAATGGTCACCCATTTTAGTACTGACAGTATTCCCTAATGGTCACCCATTTTAGTACTGACAGTATTCCCTAATGGTCACCCATTTTAGTACTGACAGTATTCCCTAATGGTCACCTTTTTAGTACTGACAGTATTCCCTAATGGTCACCCATTTTAGTACTGACAGTATTCCCTAATGGTCACCCATTTTAGTACTGACAGTATTCCCTAATGGTCACCTTTTTAGTACTGACAGTATTCCCTAATGGTCACCCATTTTAGTACTGACAGTATTCCCTAATGGTCACCCATTTTAGTACTGACAGTATTCCCTAATGGTCACCCATTTTAGTACTGACAGTATTCCCTAATGGTCACCCATTTTAGTACTGACAGTATTCCCTAATGGTCACCTTTTTAGTACTGACAGTATTCCCTAATGGTCACCCATTTTAGTACTGACAGTATTCCCTAATGGTCACCCATTTTAGTACTGACAGTATTCCCTAATGGTCACCCATTTTAGTACTGACAGTATTCCCTAATGGTCACCTTTTTAGTACTGACAGTATTCCCTAATGGTCACCCATTTTAGTACTGACAGTATTCCCTAATGGTCACCCATTTTAGTACTGACAGTATTCCCTAATGGTCACCTTTTTAGTACTGACAGTATTCCCTAATGGTCACCCATTTTAGTACTGACAGTATTCCCTAATGGTCACCCATTTTAGTACTGACAGTATTCCCTAATGGTCACCCATTTTAGTACTGACAGTATTCCCTAATGGTCACCTTTTTAGTACTGACAGTATTCCCTAATGGTCACCCATTTTAGTACTGACAGTATTCCCTAATGGTCACCCATTTTAGTACTGACAGTATTCCCTAATGGTCACCCATTTTAGTACTGACAGTATTCCCTAATGGTCACCCATTTTAGTACTGACAGTATTCCCTAATGGTCACCTTTTTAGTACTGACAGTATTCCCTAATGGTCACCCATTTTAGTACTGACAGTATTCCCTAATGGTCACCTTTTGTGTACTGACAGTATTCCCTAATGGTCACCCATTTTAGTACTGACAGTATTCCCTAATGGTCACCCATTTTAGTACTGACAGTATTCCCTAATGGTCACCCATTTTAGTACTGACAGTATTCCCTAATGGTCACCTTTTTAGTACTGACAGTATTCCCTAATGGTCACCCATTTTAGTACTGACAGTATTCCCTAATGGTCACCTTTTTAGTACTGACAGTATTCCCTAATGGTCACCTTTTTAGTACTGACAGTATTCCCTAATGGTCACCTTTTTAGTACTGACAGTATTCCTTAATGGTCACCCATTTTAGTACTGACAGTATTCCCTAATGGTCACCCATTTTAGTACTGACAGTATTCCCTAATGGTCACCCATTTTAGTACTGACAGTATTCCCTAATGGTCACCTTTTTAGTACTGACAGTATTCCCTAATGGTCACCCATTTTAGTACTGACAGTATTCCCAAATGGTCACCCATTTTAGTACTGACAGTATTCCCTAATGGTCACCTTTTTAGTACTGACAGTATTCCCTAATGGTCACCCATTTTAGTACTGACAGTATTCCCTAATGGTCACCCATTTTAGTACTGACAGTATTCCCTAATGGTCACCCATTTTAGTACTGACAGTATTCCCTAATGGTCACCTTTTTAGTACTGACAGTATTCCCTAATAGTTACCTTTTTAGTACTGACAGTATTCCCCAATGGTTACCCATTTTAGTACTGACAGTATTCCCTAATGGTCACCTTTTTAGTACTGACAGTATTCCCTAATGGTCACCTTTTTAGTACTGACAGTATTCCCTAATGGTCACCCATTTTAGTACTGACAGTATTCCCAAATAGTCACAAATTTTAGTACTGACAGTATTCCCTAATGGTCACCTTTTTAGTACTGACAGTATTCCCTAATGGTCACCCATTTTAGTACTGACAGTATTCCCTAATGGTCACCCATTTTAGTACTGACAGTATTCCCTAATGGTCACCCATTTTAGTACTGACAGTATTCCCTAATGGTCACCCATTTTAGTACTGACAGTATTCCCAAATAGTCACAAATTTTAGTACTGACAGTATTCCCTAATGGTCACCTTTTTAGTACTGACAGTATTCCCCAATGGTTACCCATTTTAGTACTGACAGTATTCCCTAATGGTCACCTTTTTAGTACTGACAGTATTCCCTAATGGTCACCTTTTTAGTACTGACAGTATTCCCTAATGGTCACCCATTTTAGTACTGACAGTATTCCCTAATGGTCACCCATTTTAGTACTGACAGTATTCCCTAATGGTCACCCATTTTAGTACTGACAGTATTCCCTAATGGTCACCTTTTTAGTACTGACAGTATTCCCTAATGGTCACCCATTTTAGTACTGACAGTATTCCCTAATGGTCACCTTTTTAGTACTGACAGTATTCCCTAATTGTCACCTTTTTAGTACTGACAGTATTCCCTAATGGTCACCCATTTTAGTACTGACAGTATTCCCTAATGGTCACCCATTTTAGTACTGACAGTATTCCCTAATGGTCACCTTTTTAGTACTGACAGTATTCCCCAATGGTTACCCATTTTAGTACTGACAGTATTCCCTAATGGTCACCCATTTTAGTACTGACAGTATTCCCTAATGGTCACCCATTTTAGTACTGACAGTATTCCCTAATGGTCACCTTTTTAGTACTGACAGTATTCCCTAATGGTCACCCATTTTAGTACTGACAGTATTCCCTAATGGTCACCCATTTTAGTACTGACAGTATTCCCTAATGGTCACCCATTTTAGTACTGACAGTATTCCCTAATGGTCACCCATTTTAGTACTGACAGTATTCCCTAATGGTCACCCATTTTAGTACTGACAGTATTCCCTAATGGTCACCCATTTTAGTACTGACAGTATTCCCTAATGGTCACCTTTTTAGTACTGACAGTATTCCCTAATGGTCACCTTTTTAGTACTGACAGTATTCCCTAATGGTCACCCATTTTAGTACTGACAGTATTCCCTAATGGTCACCCATTTTAGTACTGACAGTATTCCCTAATGGTCACCTTTTTAGTACTGACAGTATTCCCTAATGGTCACCCATTTTAGTACTGACAGTATTCCCTAATGGTCACCCATTTTAGTACTGACAGTATTCCCTAATGGTCACCCATTTTAGTACTGACAGTATTCCCTAATGGTCACCCATTTTAGTACTGACAGTATTCCCTAATGGTCACCCATTTTAGTACTGACAGTATTCCCTAATGGTCACCTTTTTAGTACTGACAGTATTCCCTAATGGTCACCCATTTTAGTACTGACAGTATTCCCAAATGGTCACCCATTTTAGTACTGACAGTATTCCTAAATGGTCACCCATTTTAGTACTAACAGTTTCAACGATGCTTAACCAGTGATCTAACTGGAACCAATGTGTCAATGTTATTATGCCATATATTTTGATAGGGAAGTTATTGAGGTATGGAATAAGTTTTGTTGCCTTTGAATTATTAGTGGAGCACAGGAAGGAGCTGGTGATATGATTGCGAGAGTGAGGGGTGGATGAAGTAAATCCAGGGAACTTCTGCCATTACTAACAAGTGGAGTGTTACCAATGTTGACTTAATGGAAAAGTTTATCAGGGATATCTACACAGAGTGATGATGTACGAAGTTTAAATCTGGTCAGTGAAAGGTGAGACATGCCGCATGGAAAGACATGAAATAAGAATGATATGATGGGTGTGTAATGTAAGGCTTAAGAACAGGCTTCGATCCGACGTACTCAGAAGAAGATTAAATCTGTACAGCATAAGTAGATTAATTTATTTTTATTTCGGACTATTATTCTCATCTTTATTAGTTGTTGTTTTTGATCTTTTATTAGTTTTGTTTATTCACAACGTTTCGGCCAACTATTCCTCTGGCCTTCGTCAGGTGGTAACCGCGACAGATAGGAACTTCGAATCTCCTAACTGCATTCTCAGCCATCACTGCCATCTGTAGTTGTTGTCGTCTCACCACATTTTGGCCAATTTACCTCTGGCACGCTTTGGGTGGGATTGAAACCGCTATCTTCAGACAATGTTCATCTGGAACTGTAGAGATTCAACGTCTCTATCAACTGCGCCACGGGCCCTGAAGGGCAATCACGGTTGGATTGTTTGATCTTATAAATCCACGTTTATTTATCTGATCTTCTATAGTCGGGTCCGTACTGATTGGTATATATATATATTATTCCTTAATTGGAATTCATTTTTGAGATGAGCATTATATATTAATTTATTTTTATTTCGGACTATTATTCTCATCTTTATTAGTTGTTGTTTTTTGATCTTTTATTGGTTTTGTTTATTCACAACGTTTCGGCCAACTATTCCTCTGGCCTTCGTCAAGTGGTAACCGCGACGGATAGGAACTTCGAATCTCCTAACTGCATTCTAACAACTAATAAAGATGAGAATAATAGTCCGGAATAAAAATAAATTAATATATAATGCTCATCTCAAAAATGAATTCCAATTAAGGAATAATATATATATATAGCATAAGTAGATGTGTGCAGAACAGAGGACTTTGTTGGTTTGGTCACATTGAACGAATGGATGAGAATTATAAAGTATTTAGATGTAGAATAAAATAAAAATTAACTTAAACTTCTACCCAGTGATGGCTGATGGAACAAGAACATTCTAACGCCTTCCCACCCCCTCATAACCTTGAGCTCCTAGAGGACCATAGGCCATCCACAACTTTGTAGATGTTTTTGTAGCGGGGAATTCTATTTTATTTGGGGGGGGGCTGGCTCCATGCCCAACCTTCCCAGAAGGTACATACAGTGCCCAGCCTTCCCAAATGGTCACCCATCTGGTACTGGCCAGGCTCAACATTGCTTAACTTCAGTTATCTGGTGAGAACTAGTATGTCAAAGTGATTGTGCCGTACATTCTAACACCTTAGATTAAATAAAAGATTAAGTTAAAAATTCTCTATAGATGAGACATAAATATTCCCGATTTCAACAAAATGCATCTAAATAACAGGTTAGAGGTTACATCAGCCGAAATGTATAAATAACACTCAGAAACACTTTCATCAAACCCACACATGACCTTGTGTCTAACCGCATGGGGAGGGGGTAAATAAAATAATATTCAAGATGGACATAGTGATAGAAATAATCTAAATAATACAAGTACAAATGATTTGGATACCTTAGTTGAAGTAACAGTGTCAGTTCACAGAGGAAGGCCAAGGAACACATGGCTAAAAAATATAGGAATAAATAAAGACTTGGATAAAGATAGGGTAGTTTGGAAATTAATTTATAAAAGCCGTCCAACACATGCCTGCATGCAAAACACAGGTTTAACCGAATATGATGATGATGATGATGATTAGTGTTTGACCTGAGGTTAACTTGTCCTCACATACAGAGGTGGATATCTCATTGAATGAGTTAGATCATGTGATATAGAGAGATTTGAAGTGAGTTAAACAGTTGCAGTTCAAGATTTAGTAAAGAAAGATTGTCAGGTGAAGTCCAAATAAATAAAAGACATATAGAAAACTTCATATCCCTTTTGAAGATAGCAAGGATCAACTCAGAGATAAGGAAAATGATCCATCGTAAAGGAAATACGAGTGAATTCCTGGATATGTTGCCATTTCCTGTGGTAAATTCTTCCTGTCTAGACTTTTTCAAGTCCTATTAAGATAAAGTTTGAACTACTCTTAGATATAAACTGATAGACTAATTCAGCTCAAAGAAGGTAACGGAACCTTTTGGAGGCTTTTTATTTCTTTTCTTGTAGCAGCTCAAAGTGAAAGTTGTCTGTTACTTTGTTGACCCACTACTGCTTGTTCGATGCCGATGTTGTTGTTTTTCTGTCCTACTGCAATTGCTGTGTAAATCAATGTTAATTTATGTAACGTCACATCAGCAAGACTGCATAAATTAGGTTTTTGCTTATAAAAAGAAGAAAGGGTTTTTGTTGTCGTTATTGTTCCACTATCGTTTGAGAAACCCAAAATAATGTAATAAATTGAGGCAAAAAAGAATGAGGACAGAGAGGAAATATAGAGGGTGACCAGAGCGGATATAGAGAGAGGATAGACAGGAGGCACAACAGAGAAAAAGGAACAGAAGGGACAGAGAGAAAGCGAGGGGTGTAAATAGAAATGGAGGATAGAAAGAGGATCAAAGATTGAGAAACATAAATTAGGAGGGAAAGAAATAAAAGTGGGCAAAGAAAGGGGAAATAAACATAAATGAAATCGATGGATAGAGAGATAGTGAGAGGGAGGGGGGAGGCAAACAAAATAAGACAAAGAGTGGGAGAGAGAAACAAATAGAAGAGAGAAAACCAAAGAGAGAAAGTGAAAAAGAAAAGAAAGAAAAAGAAAAAGTAAAGATTGAAGGGACTGAGAAAAAACGGGGCAGTGAAACAAAAGATAGAGAAAGTGGTAAAATAATCTAGGTAAGCCAGAAATCAAAGAGAGTGAATAGTTTCTGCAATGAGAATTAATACGCGTGTAAGAGTTTTAACCCTTTCCCCATGTGAAGTCGGCAAACAAAGAAAGTCAAGTTCTTTCTCAATTGTCTGTAGATTTAATTTCTTACTTTGTCTCTCGTGTCTGTCTTATTTCTTATTTAACTTATTTATTTCTTGTTTAGGTTCTGTTAGGAAGAAGGTGTGGCTGTTGATGCGGAGAGTTCTGGATGGTTAGACTAACATGGTATTGTTTCATTTTGGCGGCATTCTGGGCTCAGCAGGAACAAAAAAACAAAAAAATAATAAAATAGTACAAACTGAAAAACTCAACTATACCCGACCCCAAACCGGGGCAGGGGGGGGTACAATGTTAGCGTTTGGGCAATTGTGATCTTTCACGATATTTGCTTAAGTCTCTAGTATAAACTGATCATGTTACTCATAACAATTTGATGCAAGCATTTAGCAAATAAACATTTGAAACATTCTGTTTTTTTGTTTTGTTTTTTGTTTGTTTTGTTTTGATGTGCGTGTGTGTGTGTGTGTGTGTGTGTGTGTGTGTGTGTGTGTGTGTGTGTGTGTGTGTGTGTGTGTGTGTGAAAAAGACAAAAGGAAAAACAAATTAAACACACGAATAAATCAAAGATGAAAGCTTTACTGGCTTTAATTCAGATCAACGAACGTGTTCATGAAATCAGTAAAACTCATTTTTTAGGATGCATTCTTGCGTTTAGCTTTTTTTCCTTTTTGTTTACAAAGCATCTCATTTTATGATATATCGTGTATTTCATCCTTATATATATAATGCATGATATACACACATACATATATATAATACATCATATATATACAATGCATGACATACAAACACATACATATATATACATACACACACAACGCATGATATATACACATACACATATATATAATACATCATATATATATACACACAATGCATGATATATAGACATACATACATATAATACATTATAAATATATATATATATATATATATATATATATATATATATATATTTATAATGAAGCCTCCCCAAGACGAGAGCCGTTCATTTCAATTGATGCCAGATGGAGATCAGAGCGTTGATGATGTAAAGATAGAAGCTTGCTTTTAGATGCATTTAAAGTAACCAGCCACCTCTTTCCCCATTGTACCAGATGTTCAAGATCAGAGAAGAGAGAATCAGAGAGAACTTGGTCGTTTACGGTCTTTGACATGCTACCATAGATTGTAGTATCGTCAGCATAAATGTCTACGAATGATGTAAGGATGTGATTTGGAAGATCATTAATGTAGATCAGGAAGAGAGTTGGGCCCAGGATGAACCCCGGAGGGACTTCAACATTAATACCGAGAGCTTCTGATTTCTGTCCATCAACCACTACTCTTATGAACCTTTCAGAGCGAAATGATGTAATAACTGAGAAGACATTTCCAGCTATACCATAGCTGGGGATCTTGTGAAGTAAGCCTTTATGTCATATCTTATCAAATGCCTTTGATATGTTAAGAGCAATTGCCCTTGAGAGGAAGCCTCTGTGGAGAGATTCGCTAATCCTATGAGATATAACTGTAAGCACGTCTGTACCGAGAGGGAGATGACCGATCACCAGAATTCTTAAATACAGGGCATACTGATGAGACTTTCCAAGGTGTTGGGAAGCAGTTCTCCTTACGACAACGCTTAAATAATTTTGTAAGCATGGGCGTTAGCTTTTGGAGCACTTAATTGGAATGCCGTCAGGGCCAGTTGCTTTACTGGAAGCAAGGTTTTTGATTAGCTTGGTAACATCATATACAGATATTTGTATGTCACATAGCATGTTTTTAGATACACAAAGAAATACTCGGGGTTGGTGGCCTTGGTCATAAAGGATAGAATTAGCTGCAAAGAGTTTGGCTTTGTCTGATGCTGACGCGATTACCTCAGGTCCATTGATGATAGTCGAGATAGAGCACACACTTCTGTTCAGGATTCTGTTTGGTATTTTCTAAAACTGATGGGAACCAGCCACTGCTCAGCTACTTTGGACTTGAAGCACTGTGCATACAACTCTCTCGCATTGTTTATTACTTTTTTACAGTGGTTGCTGGCGGTTCTGAAAGAAGTTTTAGTCTCCGTACATCTATCACGTTGGAAGCAATGGAAAAAGTGATTTCTGTGTGCAATGGAAGCAGCACATTCTGGAGAGAGAACCACGGCTGACTGTTAGGCTTTTGCTGGAACTTTTTCGAGGGTATGAAACGGTCTATACCTATTTTTAGAAAAATAGAATAACATGTTTTTGGCATCACAGAGTTAAAAAGATATTACTTCGACATTACAAAGCTAACTGACAATCTTTATGGTTTACAGAAACACAATGATTGCCTCTCACATAGACAATTATATGTCGCATGTTCTAGAGTGAGCAAACCAGATAATCTTTATAACTACACAAAAAATAGAACCATCAAAAATATTGGGTAATCTCTAACAATTGCGCTCTCAAAACAAAAATGGATGAAATGGATACAGTTGATGCATATACAGAACAGAAGCTACCAAGCATGAAATAGAACATGAAACCATACAGAAACACTCCATTTCAAAAAAAACTATCCCAGTTTCATCACTTCTTGTGTTAATATATTTGATATATTATTTCAAAAAGACTTCACTTATAGAAATGTAAAAAATAATAATTTTTTTATTGTTTTTTGATGACACAAGTGTTAAAAAAAAAAAAACTTAACTATGAAAATAAAAGTTTATTTTATTTATTTTTAAAAATTCATTTGAAAAATGTAAAAATTAGAGTTTATTACTTCTTTGTTTCATGAGAAGGCAAGAAGTTTCAAAACAAAAACGATTTCTTGAAACAAAAAAAACCATACATGGTTTCGCACTTCGCACAAAAAACAATAAAAAAAAAAGAAAGAAACTTTTTTCTTTACACTTCCGATTACGCATTTGAGAGAGTGAGCCGAAGAAAATAAATTATATGTTTTAAATGGTGATGAAATGTTTGTAGTCTTCCGTGAAACATGCTAAAATATTAGCTGAGAAATAGTGAGTGTGAAAGGTCTGCATATGAAATGCCTCGTTGTTTTCCAATAGTGTCGAAAGTTATGCAGGAAAATCGTTCTATTTTACTAATATAGAGAAGATATGTAATACTTATTGTTGAAATTTCACACAAATCGGAAGTATCTGAATTTTTATGAAGGCTTCCACCCCGTCTGTGCCTCCTTTACATGGAACTAAATTAAATCAAATATAGTTAACTTTACCAATTCTTTCGTCTAGCAGCTGTGTTTCAAAATTCATAATGATTGATTAATTAGTTTAATATTGAGTCCTGTACATTATATATATATATATATATATATATATATATATATATATATATACACGGCAAAAAGAAAGTCCGCACTTGTAATTTTTTCAAAAACTGCAAATTTAAGCTAAATTTAATGTAACTGTTTAACCAAACTATACCTCATTTGATTCGCCTATTATTATTCTATAATTTTACCTGTTCATATTTGACTTTTAATTGAAATATTCTAGTGTTCACGTCAATTTTAAAAAAAAAAACTTCAAATTCAAGAGGCAAAAAGAAAGTCCGCACAATGGAAAATTGTTATTTAAATGTAACTTTAGGACATTAATGTAACACAAATACAGCAGGAACACAATGCACTAGTTAATATTTAGTAGCATAGCCCTTCTGCAATTTGATAGCCTACAATCTTTTGGGAATTCCTTGAATTAGATTGCAGCAATACTCCGGGGAAAGGACATCCCACTTTTCTTTAATTTTTCTCCAAAGTTCTTCCATATTTGAAATTTTATCATTATGTAGTTGTTGCTTGATGTAATGTCATACGTTTTCAATAAGATTGAGGTCTGGAGATTTTGCAGGCCAATCCAAATACAGAATATCATGCTCTTCCAGGAACCTCTTGACATTGCCAGCTGTGTGAAAGGGAGCATTATCCCGCATGAAGATGGGATTATCATCCAAATTCCAACCAAAGTAGGGTAGAAAATGCTCAGTCAACATATTAATGTACTTGGTCGAATTAATTCGACCTTGCAAGCGAACTATAGGCCCTGGACCATTGGTACTAATAATGCCCCACACCAAAACTGAGCCTCCACCACCTTGCAGCGTTGAAACTGAGCACCTAGGATATCATTCTTCGTCTTTTCTCCAATGAACTTTCTGCCTACCATCACTGCCTAACCTATTGAACTTGCTTTCATCACTAACAAGCACTTTTGACCAATATGAAGAGTCATGATCTTCATTGCATCTGACGAAGTCCAGACAGCGTTTTCTGTTCTTTATACAAATCACTGGCTTGCGTCTTGCAACATATCCTCGCAAATTAAATTCCTTTAATCTGTTCTTGACAGTAGAAAGAAAGCACGTTTTAACAAGATTGCACTGTTGTTGGATTTGGGGAGCCATTTCAAATCTGTTTCTTAGGCTGTGGATCTTGATAGCTTTAGAAGTGTAAGCCATGTTTAGTTTCAGAACAGTTTCCGATGGTTCGTTGTTCTACACAAGTCCTGAGAGGTGACTGGTTTGCAGTAGACAGTTCTCGAATTGGAATCTGCAGAGCAAAAGATTCTTCCAGTGTTGAGACGGAAAAAACATATGCGAAATTGCTACAGAAAGTTAATATTTATGGAGCAATTCTGGTTTCTGATTGGTTGGTAGCAAAACAGGAATTAATTCGATTCGTCAGTTCCTAGCAGCATCGTTTATAAATAGAATCTCCCGACTATGCGGGATCATACCCCATTATGGTCCAAAATATTGTAACATTGTCTTCCCTATTAGAAGTAACTATAGTACGACCAGATTTAGGAGCATCACGAACACTGCTCGTGTTTTGGTGCAGTTATATTACTAAATTTAGCTTAAATTTGTAGTTTTTAAAAAAATGACAAGTGCGGACTTTCTTTTTGCCGGCACTATATATATATATATATATATATATATATATATATAAACACATATACATACCTTACTTTATATAGAGACTATATAGGCTTACCTGGCATTGTCCGTTGGGGATTCATTGTTATATAAATTAAATCTTATTCAAAAAAGAACAAATACATAAGCAAAGATTTACTATATGAAAAAAAAAATGAATAAATACGTTTTTTTAGAGGGTGAAACATTATTAGAAGAAAGAATGACAGTCTATTCATAAACAATAATTATTCTTTTATTAACAAGTCTTTTAAGATAATGGAAGAAAACGAGTTTGTGAAGAATGAGCGTTCAATGTGTTCAAGGAACGTTTCTGTATGAAAGAGTTATGTTTTGTGTAAGGAGAAATTGAGCAGAAATGTTAATTTCGGCTTGTGACATGTGCGTTTATATGTGCTTAAATAGAATACACGTGAAGATATTTTTATATTTACAGATTTGTTTTACTAATGTGATAGTGTATGTACGAACTTATGTGTGAGAGAGTTTCGTCAGCTGGTGCTGTGTTTAATAGTTCATGAAAGTCCTCGTTATGTCTGCCACGATGCGGAGGCAATTTTGTGAGAGCTGTTCTTACATATCTCGACTGTAGAAAGTCGACATATAAACATATATGACATTTGGAAATGAATATCCTTGCTTCTCCGATTGGTTTAAAAGAACTACAGATAGAAAAATCAGAAAATACTGATTAGATAATAATAAATATTAGCTGTTTTTAAGAGTTAATACCAGCAATTTTAAAGAGTTAATATTAGCAATTTTCAAGGGCTAATATTACCTATTTTTAGTGCTAGTATTACCTGATGCAATTCTCTATCTCTATAAAAGCCAAGTACGTCCAAAGATGGAGTACTGCTGCCACATCTGGGCTGGAGCTTCAAAAAACAGCCTATCCTGCCTTGACAAAGTACAAAATAGATTTCGTAGCTTAGTGGGGAATGCTCTCTTCTCTTCCCTGCAACCTCTCTCCCACAGAAGAGACGTTGCGAGCCTGTCTTTGTTTTATCGTTATTTCCATGGCAAGTGCTCGTCCGAGCTCCAATCTCTTGTCCTCCCCTCTAAACACCCATCTAGCTAAAACCACTGTCAGTAATTTCCCCCACTCTTTATCTGTGCCTAAATCAAAAAGTAGATTCCATGAACATAGCTTTTTTCTGAGAAATGCACGCCTGTGGAATTCTTTTCCGTTTGCCTGTTTCCCACCCAACTACAACTTGGACGTCTTCAAGTCCAACATAAACAAATTCCTGATTAATCGCCCCCTTAAGTAAGACGCTTTATCAAATCTCCAATACCAACTATTACTACGATATTATCCCATCGATTATTGTACACAAAATAACCCTTATCCCCGAGTGGCTTACGGGCCTTGATAAGTGGTGATTCCCATGTAAAAAAAAAAGAGCTATTATTAGCAATTCTAAAGAGCTAATATTCGCATTTTTAAAGAGCTAATATTACCAATTCTTTAGAGCTAATATTAGCTATTTTAAAGAGATAATATGATCTATTTTAAAGAGCTACATGCCAACACGTGTTCGTTTCTATCTAAATAAATTCTTCCACATAAACCTGTTTCTAGTCTTCTGCACACGTTTTCCAATGTACGTAAAATTTTTAATTCTTGTCAACTTTTCATCTTCAGCTTTTAATAATACCTTAAATATTAGCAATATAAGAAAGAGCTTTTTTCTTCTTATCATTGACAATCCAAAGAAATTTTTCATAAGTATTTTATGATTTTGGGTATATTGGATTCATTCTTCTGAGAGTATCTCTTCTTCCTATTTAACTTTTTTATGATCTTGTTCATCTCTCGCTGTAACTAAACGAAATGTCTTTTGTTGCACACTAAAACCCAGGAGCAATTCTTGTTCAGAAAATATCGGAACAAAAACTAAAATGTTCATCCAACTGCACGAATCTCTTTCTCATCTGTTAACACCTACAGACGTTTTCTTTGTTTCATCGTACTTGTACCTTGACTTTTAGAATCTATCAGTATCAGAATCCTCTTTTCTTTTTTTTACATGCTCGCGTGCATAGAACGGCTTTAAGAAATTAACTTTCAAAATAACATATCTCTGGATAGGTCCTTATTTATCCTTCTTTTCCATTTTTATCACTTTCTCCTACGTTTCCCTTAGCTCTAAAAAATTGGTAATATCAGCTCTTGAAACTTGGTAATATTAGCTCTTTGAACTGAACCTCTTACCCCAACTATTTTATATATACATACCTCACTTTATATAGAGGCTACCTGGCATTGCCCGTTGGGGATTCATCATTATATGAATTAAATCTTACTCAAAGAAGAACAAATACATAAGCAAAGATTTACTATATAAGAAAAATGAATAAATACGTTATTTTAGAGGAAGGGACATCATCAGAAGAAAGAATGACAAAGTCTATAAACAATAATCATTCTTTTATTAACAACTCTACTAACCCAACAACTCTCATCAATTCTTTCAATGTGACAATGCCATTGAAGTCTACTCTTCTGCACACATCACCCTATACTCTCCAGATGTAATCTTCATCGGAGGTTGTCAGATCTAAACATGCAAATAAAACTTACAAAACCCTAAATACTAAGTATGTGCTTTTGACTACTCGACAAACACGATTTTATGAGCGCTGTAGATCCTGTAAATGTAAATCTCTTTTTTCTAGTCTCTTTCTTATACTGAATCAGTACATATATATATACCACTCATTTCAGCAATTGAGTTCGCAAGGAATAGATAGCTTTTATTTACCTCCTCAGTAGGTCAGACATAAGATCAGATGGAAAGAAGCAGTACTCTAGAAGAAGCACACAGGCATACGAAAAATATCTAAGCCGCCCCATAAGCATTTTCCGCTTAGCAATAAACTAATACCGAATAAGAGAGAAGATAATATAAAGCCTGGTAGAGTCGACCTCCTATGACTGCACCAAACCATACCTCAGCTCAAACCACGGCCAGCAACTTCAAACTGACCTAAACTCTGTGTAACTGATTGTTGAGGAGATATCCCGACTTAGTATGAAAAGAAATCTATGTTTATAAATGAATAGATTCGTTTTAAACGTAACATCACTTTGCTTAATCTTGTTTGTGTTAATCACTTCATCAATGATTTTATTTAAAATTTGTGTTAATCACTACATCAATGATTTTATTTAAAATTTGTGCTAATCACTACATCAATGATTTTATTTAAAATTTGTGCTAATCACTACATCAATGATTTTATTTAAAATTTGTGCTAATCACTACATCAATGATTTTATTTAAAATTTGTGCTAATCACTACATCAATAATTTTATTTAAAATTTGTGCTAATCACTACATCAATGATTTTATTTAAAATTTGTGCTAATCACTACATCAATGATTTCATTTAAAATTTGTGCTAATAACTACATCAATGATTTTATTTAAAATTTGTGTTAATCACTTCATCAATGATTTTATTTAAAATTTGTGCTAATCACTGCATCAATGATTTCATTTAAAATTTGTGTTAATCACTACATCAATGATTTCATTTAAAATTTGTGTTAATCACTTCATCAATGATTTTATTTAAAATTTGTGTTAATCACTACATCAATGATTTTATTTAAAATTTGTGTTAATCACTACATCAATGATTTCGTTTAAAATTTGTGTCAATCACTACATCAATGATTTCGTTTAAAATTTGTGTTAATCACTACATCAATGATTTCGTTTAAAATTTGTGTTAATCACTACATCAATGATTTCGTTTAAAATTTGTGTCAATCACTACATCAATGATTTCGTTTAAAATTTGTGTCAATCACTACATCAATGATTTCGTTTAAAATTTGTGTTAATCACTACATCAATGATTTCGTTTAAAATTTGTGTCAATCACTACATCAATGATTTCGTTTAAAATTTGTGTCAATCACTACATCAATGATTTCGTTTAAAATTTGTGTTATCCACTACATCAATGATTTCGTTTAAAATTTGTGTTAATCACTACATCAATGATTTCGTTTAAAATTTGTGTCAATCACTACATCAATGATTTCGTTTAAAATTTGTGTTAATCACTACATCAATGATTTCGTTTAAAATTTGTGTTAATCACTACATCAATGATTTCTTTTAAAATTTGTGTCAATCACTACATCAATGATTTCGTTTAAAATTTGTGTCAATCACTACATCAATGATTTCGTTTAAAATTTGTGTTAATCACTACATCAATGATTTCGTTTAAAATTTGTGTCAATCACTACATCAATGATTTCGTTTAAAATTTGTGTCAATCACTACATCAATGATTTCGTTTAAAATTTGTGTTAATCACTACATCAATGATTTCGTTTAAAATTTGTGTTAATCACTACATCAATGATTTCGTTTAAAATTTGTGTTAATCACTACATCAATGATTTCGTTTAAAATTTGTGTCAATCACTACATCAATGATTTCGTTTAAAATTTGTGTCAATCACTACATCAATGATTTCGTTTAAAATTTGTGTTAATCACTACATCAATGATTTCGTTTAAAATTTGTGTTAATCACTACATCAATGATTTCGTTTAAAATTTGTGTCAATCACTACATCAATGATTTCGTTTAAAATTTGTGTTAATCACTACATCAATGATTTCGTTTAAAATTTGTGTTAATCACTACATCAATGATTTCGTTTAAAATTTGTGTTAATCACTACATCAATGATTTCGTTTAAAATTTGTGTTAATCACTACATCAATGATTTCGTTTAAAATTTGTGTTAATCACTACATCAATGATTTCGTTTAAAATTTGTGTTAATCACTACATCAATGATTTCGTTTAAAATTTGTGTTAATCACTACATCAATGATTTCATTTAAAATCTTCTGTTATGCTTGATGAAAATTTCGCTGAAAAGTTTGGGAGGCGATTTACATTTCCTACTAAGATGCATCATTATGTAGACATAAAAATTCGTTATTTTCTTGAATCTTCTACCAATATCATAAATATAATTTTACTGTGGCATTCGCTTAAATTCTAACATTACTCTTCTGATGTATTTTGACTGAAAAAATATCTTCATAAAAGATGAATTTTTGAACAAAAAAAAACAAATTTATGAGCTATTTTTTTTTTTTACTGGTATGGAGCAGATGAGCGAAAATAGACATCAGTTAGTGAATAAGAACACTGTCATCTTCCTTAAAATGAAATATAGTGGTAAGACACATATTACGTTTTGTTTCTAGCTGCTCCAAGATGATTGTCTCTTAGACTAAATCAAGTTCTCTCCAAAGGAACAAGTGTCTAGGAAATATCAAATTCATATGCAGTCTCCAGTAGCATGTACATCCTGGTTAAGGGAGATGACGTAGCTATGTTTTTGCAGTTCAAGTAGGGAGGTGTTAACGTCCTCCTACGTGCAGCGCCTGGTATTCCCAAATTGTCACCCATGTAGTACTTGAGTAGGCTCAACATTGCTTAACTTTCGTGATCTAATGAGAACCGATGTGTCAATGTGATTTTGACATACAATTGGCCTTGTTAAATGATGAGCCATTTGTGAAAAAAAGATAATTTTGGAATATTTAAAGACACACATTCTCGCAGTTAGTCTCACTTTTTTCCCAATAGAACAAACCATGCCTACTACTACTACTACTACTACTACTACTACTACTACTACTTCCTCGTCGTCTTCTTCTTCTTCTTCTTCCTCGTTCAGCCCCCCCCCTCGGGTATCGACAGTAGCCAGAGCAAACCTTCTGTCTTTTAGAGGTGAGAGCGTTAAAAGAATTACCACTACACGTACTAAGACAATGTCTTTTTAAGTGAAATTTCCTTCTTGACTAAATCAATTACAGAAAGGTGGGTTTTTTTTAAGTAAATTTGTTGGATGAAATAAATCGAGAATTAAAGAAGAAATATGTGAGCGAGTCAAGACGTAAAAGAAACCCTTTTTTTCTTCTTAATTTAAAAATCTTTGATCAAAAGAATTTTATAGAAACGTGCTGGTCTTTCTTGATGTGTGGGATCCTTCATTTGATGTTGAGGGTGTATAACCTTTAAAGAACAGCTGATTTGTGTCTAAGAAGTAGATTGAAATACCAGACTCTCTTGCAATGCGGAGACCAGCTGACAACTGAAATACGAGAGAGAGAGAGAGACAGAGACAGAGAGAGACACACACAGAGAGAGAGAGAGAGAGAGAGAGAGAGGGGGGGTTCTCTTCAGGCAATAAGATTCATATTCTCACTAAATAAATAAAAAATTAAAAACACAACACTCTCAAGCTTCAAAAGTATTTTTTTTCTGTAAGCAAATCTTAAGAGGGATAAATTTCTTATCGGTTTTAAGTTGTGATCAAGATGGTTCTTTGAATGTAAAGAGACCCGACTTATTGAAAAACCTTCGACAAAATCGCACAACTGTTGTTTAGAAATGAAATAAAGATTCAGCCTATTCATTTTTATAAACAAATAAATAAATATTACCACACTTATCTTTAGGTTATACTTTTAACATTAGTTTGATTTCTTCGTTTTCCATTAGATTATTATTATTATTATTATTATTATTATTATTATTATTATTATTATTATTATTATCTAGGTTTGTAATTGTTTCTTTTGTCTCTAAACAAGGGCAGTTCTTAATGGGGAGAAAATCAAGCTCCTCCTTCAAAATGGGCACTGTGGATGAGTAATGAATAGGGCTAGGACAACAGCATATTCTTTTCCTTGTTTTAACTCTCAGGTATACAGTGGGTGCAATAAGTATCCGATACAAAGCAAAAAGTTCATGAAATTTTATTACACGAAAACAAAAACAATAAAAAAAATGCTATTCTAATGTATTTTTATATGATAAATACAAATCTCGTATCAAAAATCATATATAATTACGCATTCACTAAATAATTACATAAATGTCATATCTAAGGCTCAAAAAGTATCCAACACACACAAGAAAATAGTATTAGTTTCTAGTAATCTGGCCTTTATTCGCCATAACAACTTCCAAACGTTTGGGATACTTCCTTACAAGATTGTTATAAAATGCTAACTGGAATTTATCCTACTCTTCTTGGCAAATTCGTTTAAGTTCTGTCAGATTTCTCGGATCTCTCTTTTGTACAATCAACTACAACTTTTGGCACAGATTTTCAATGAAGTTGAGGGCACGTGATTGATTTGGCCATCCTAATCTGTATATCCAGTGATGTTTTTATGTAGAGTGATGTGGTTCTCGGTTGTCTGTGTCGGATATATACTCGAGAGTAAAATCAATGAAAAGAATATTCTGTTGTCCTAGCCCGAGTAATGAGAAACTTCTATCTAGGAATAAGCGATTAATTTCTATTGATTGAGGTATTTAAAATCTTGGCAATAGGCCAAGTATCCAGACCTTTTGGTGTTGAATAACTTTATTTGTTTGTTTCGTTGAAGGTTTCTTTTACTTCAATGATGACTGTGATGCCATCATATTCGAATTAAGCTTGGCTGGAACACCCTGAAGAATTGTATGCAGAACAGTATTTACACATGCAGTCCGTCTTGAGTACCGTGTTTTCGATCCATTTTCAATAATGTCCATTATTTTTTAGTTTATTCTATTCTGAATATTATGTATGAATTTTTCGTTTTATTGTACGTATATTTTCAATCTCCACAAAAGTATATTTACTAGAACACCTTTGTCCTTTTTAGGGTACATATAAATAAAAAATAAAACGAAAAGTATTATATAATAAAAACCATGCTTTACTGCAATTGTTGTAGCCTTGCAGGCCGGTCAAAATCAAGACAAACACGGTAATATAATTAACAAAAAAATGTATTAGCAAACGTATAATAAAGAAGGTACACGTCATGATTCTGTGGGCCATAACTGCCAAAATTCGCTACTCAATAACATGTTAAATATAACTATAACTGTACTCTATGACTAAGTCCATTACTTCTAAAATATGGATATCAGCTTACTTCATAACAGACACTGAAGAAAAAATTAATTAAACTAAAATATTTATATTAGCGACATAAATTATTTTTAAAGGAGATAGATTTGGTAAATGAGTCTAAAACAATTTATTTTGGTTTACCTAGTCATTTATGATAGATTTGCATAAAATATTTTAACAATATAAATAAAATTTATAAACATTTTAAGTTTCATTATTATTCATTGTGATATTAATAGTCCTCTTAAAGGACTAAGACATTTTTTTAATAATAAATTATAATGTACATTATTATATTGCCAATAACATGATACCACAATAACAAAAGAAAATTGGACAGTTTTAGTTATCAGCTTCTGAAAAGATAACTTTATATGTTAGATGACACGTATAGTGAAATTTGGAATTTACTTTAATATTCATTTAAACGAAAAAAAAAAAACAGCATTACATTTTTTTATGAAAGCTAACTCGGTCCCCATCAAAGCAACCACTGTATATTTGTGCAATATTTGTATCTAAGTCTAAAATGTCCATCTTTTTTTGTAAAAACGGGTTTTATTTTTTCCAGAGATAATATCAAATCAAATTAATTTTAATTGAGCCAATCAATGTTTACTACAAATAGTTTTATCGTATGAATCGTGTTTGCGCAGATGCTAAAAAAAAAAAAATTGTTTACTTGAAACTGCCAGAGACCGAGCACATGAATCAGAAAGATCAATAGCATCAACTCTAACTGAACCACTTAGTGTGTTCAGTCAGGCAGAAAATCAACTTAGATACTGACGGTCAATAATTTAACTCGAGATGACAAGTAAACAGAGTCATTTGGTTTGTTTTAGTTCTTGCAAGAGCAATGGTCAAGAGTTTTGTTGGTTAAAATGCATTAAACGACTTCATTTTATAAGCCAATTTGTTTTACAAGATGTCCAGTTATATAAAGGTGTAGGTATGTCATGTGTTATTTCATTCTGAAATAAATTATTATAATTAAAGCTATGCTCTAGAGTAAAAAAAAAAAAGAGTTAGAGCCCATCTATCTATCTATCTATCTATCTATATATATCTCTATATATATATATATATATATATATATATATATATATATATATATATATATATATATATATATATATATATATATATATATATAAACTAGCCTGGGGGCCCGGCATTGCCCGGGTGTTTGGAGGTGTGTGTTGAGCAAAAATATATTTTTTTAAAAGTGGTAGGAAGCAGGCAGGTTCGAAGGAGGAAAAGAACATGAAAAAAGAAAAACCATGACGTCTTTGCCGTTGCATCCATTGCCAAATTGGAAGTGGCGAAGGTTTAAATTAAGGCTAGTCAATCGAAAATAGGGGATGACTTTCGAAATTATCAGCAAAAAAAAAAAAAAAAAAAAGCGACCCCTCCTTGTAGAAAAGTGTCTAGTTGAAAGTGAAGAAATTAATGTTTTTAGTCAATTTTTCCACATTTGTCTTCAGAAGGGTCAAGCTTCCAAACGATACTAATCTTGTGAAAATGCGTCACCTTTGTCGAAAGTTTTAGGCAGACATACATACATGCATACATTTAAACAAACAGGTGAGATTTATATCATAGAAGGCAAAATGTGTGTGTGTATGTGTGTATGTTTGTATGTCTGCCAAAAACTTTCGACAGAGGCGACATATCCTCACAAGATCAGCATTGTTTTTAAGCTCGACCCTTCGGACAACAAATAGGGAAAAATTGCTCAAAAACATTAACTCCTTCATCCTAAACTGGGCAGTTTTCTACAAGGAGGGGTCGTTTTTTTGCGTCATCATTTTTGCAAGTCATTGTATTGGTCGGATTGACTTTGCTTAATTTCAACGTTCCAAACATCCGGTCATATAATGGCGACATCGGCAAAGACATCACGTTTTTTTCTTTCTTTCTTCGCGTTACGTGTTAAAGCCTGCCTGCCTACTACCACATTTTTTTTCTCTCCACCCAAACTGCTAACTGTTTTTTTTACCTCCCCTCGCTACTATTAATTAATTTTTTTAATCCCCCCACCTCGGGTTTCTTACTCGATCCAAGCAACGCTGGGGGAACTATACCATTTTTTTTTAACCCTTTTTTAATTCCATCCCCCCATCGGTGGTCCTTACTACACCTTCACACATCCAGGCAATGCCGGGTACCCCACTAGTTGGTAATAAACAGAATCTCAAAAGCTTGTTGCTACTATGCGATCTGCTAGCAAAAGAGAGAGTTTGGGTTTAACTTGCGACAGCCTCATAGCTCTCTTTCTTTATTTTGTTCTTTGGTTCTCATATTCCATGTTCTGACAAAGGGAGAATTGCTGTTTTCTGGCTCAGAATCTATACATCTAACACTAAGTGTAAGCTAGTTTTTGACCTTGAAGTAGTTTTTATTTTAGCTGAGAACATCAAGTGATTCATGCCTTGTCTGCAGTTTCCAAAAAAAATAAAAAATAAAAAACAACAAAAAAACTCATATAAATGTGGTCTGAGAAGAAAAACCATAATTCATCCTTAGTCGCTCAGAGAGTACCTGCCTTTAAACGCGTCAAGTAAAGACAACTGGGAATGACTTTTTGTTTAAAAAATTCTATTCATGGTTGGGGGTTAATATCAGGATTGGACATCTAATCCAAAGATATCCACCTGTGTTGAATATCTTTGGCATAAGGCATAATCATGTTTGACATGCCGGTTCCGATCAGATCACCGAAGTTAAGCAACGACGAGCCTGGCCAGTACCAGATGGGTGACCATTTGGGACTTCCAGGTGCTGTATGTGCTCTCCGATAATCTTGGCATTGTTTTCAGTCATCCTGGACTTTTTGCCACTGGACTCAAGCAGAGCCGATTCAGAAGTGCGGTCGGAGAATGCAAAACCCTTGCCACACAATTACATGTGCAGCTACCCCTACAGGGGTATTCTTTGTTTTTCAAGACTGAACGGAGGCATCGGACATCTAAAACAAAGTTATCTTGTCGGATTTTCCAAGTCTTGACATATTAATACTTGAGTCAGATTAGCTTATTTATTTTTGTGCCTTTCCTTCCTCTATTTATTGGTATGAAAATATTTCATTTCGTTTTAGTTTTTTTTTTCTTACTCAATGCAAGAACCTTATCCATAATATAAATATCACCTGCCTGTATAAATGTATGTATGTATATACGTTTGTATGTCTGCCTAAAACTTTTGACAGAAGCGACGCATTTCTACGAGATCCATATCATTTTGAAGCTTGACATCTCAGACGACAAATATAAAAAAAATTGGCCAAAAAAATTAATTCCTTCATCCTTAACTAGCCAGTTTTCTACAAGAAGGGGTCGATTTTTTTACGAGCCATTTTTGCAAGTCATCGTATCAGTTGAATTGACTTTGCCTAATTTTAATGTTCCAAACTTCCGGTCGCATCTTGGAGTAGCAGTAACACATCAGATTTTCTTTCACTTTCTTTCCTGTCTTCGTGTCATGGGTTTGCGCCTGCCTGCCTACTACCACTCATTTTTTTTTCTTTTTTTGCTCAACACACACTTCCAGGCAACGCCAGGCAGCCAATCTAGTCTATATATATATAAAGGCAAAAATGTGTGTGCGTATGTATGTTCGCTTTTTGTATATGTCTGAGAAAGGCTTTTTTTCTGAAGAAGCGATCGGTCGTCTCACTCCTTTTTAAAACTTTTTATATTACGTCTAAATGATAATATCTATAAGTTAACAACGGGGGTCGCCTGTCTATTTAATCTGCCCGAGTTTGAAAAGCTAAATATTCCACATTTTTCGATTGCAGCGTGTGGATTAAGCTTTTTCATATAATAAAAGCGAAACAAAGCATAAGACATCGTTCCCGGTGCGATCGCCGGGAACGTCCAAAAGCAATCAGCTTTGATCAATGCAGAATTTCTTCTTATATCAGACAATTGCTATTCAATTTGGACAATCCCCTTTATATGGGGAGTTGGTTTCCCCCCCAACGTCTTGGGGAAACAAAAAAAAATTTTAAAAAGCTGCCCCGCAATAAATAAAATACTGCCCCGCAGTGAAAGTTGACCTCATTTCATTAAGTACGGGCACTTTCCAATTCTTAATACTTAAATAAATTCAAACATGTTTCGTTACTATTTCTTGGTGGCCCAATGGTTAACGTCGCACGTTTTTTTTCACACTTTAATTTCCAACTTCGCCTTAAGGCTTCGGGTTCGATCCTTCATACATACCTACCAAAACTTTTTTTTTATATTTTAACCCCTCCCCCCGACACAAACACCCGGGCAACGATTTTTTATTATTCTTTTGTTTTGATTTACCCAAAACCACACACACCTCCAAACATCCAGGCAACGCTGGGTACCCCCCCGCTAGTTATATATAAAAAATGATTACAATCCGATTACCAGAAGTGGGGGACTTTCGAGAATCTTGTAAACGATACATTTCAATTAACTTAACTACATCCAATATACTTTTTTTTATTATTATATAAGACTAAACAAAAAATTTGATTGTATGTCCCAATAAACATTTGTTCTTTTGTTTGTTTGTTTTTTTACTAAGGAGTAACACCAAGGTTGAAAGACCATTCGAGGATAAAAGTGTTAGGTGGACAGTGAGAAAACACTGTGGTAATTATTTATAATGGTGATGATTGAGTAGAATTTGATTCATATGAGAGGGTGGATCAACAAGAATTTATTTACATTAAATTTGAAAACAACCAAGTACTCAACAGGGAAGCAGCTCTGCGGTATTGTGTTGCACAGACGGGCTGTTCTTGGCATTATATATGGAGTTTATTACTGGTCTTCTGACGTGCCCTTCCCAGGAAAAGCTGATGGGTCCATTCTAGGTTGTTTTTGCATACAATCAGATTACCCTATCAGAGGGTTTGCTGCTGAGAAATGCCAGCAAATACCAAATGCGGTGAAAGTGTAAAATAACAGAAAAGCAATATTGCTTGATAACAATGATTAGCCAAACATTGATCTCAATCAATATTAATAAATTTCGGTTCTTCCTTTATCTGTCCCAACTTTGTCATTCAAGAGATTTATAGCAATGGAAACTATTTATCAAGTAAATAAATATATAAATTAATTAGCATGCAGATGTTCAAAATACCTTTCAGGAGATTTTGGATTTAATGGTACAAGAGAGTTTCGTAATAAAAGTATCAATAATCTTGCTTCAAATTGACAGAATTCTTGTGCTTTCTATTAATAAGGTGGCTGATCATACATTTACTACATATTAATGGAAAAATCTAATAAACCAAAGTAAGCTCTTAAGAATGATTTTATTTAAATTTTAATAATATCTCATTAAACTTTGCAAATATCACAGGATGTTATCATTTTCATTAAGAAATATCTACTAAAATGATCTAATCTATTATATAAATCTCACCTAAAATTATCTAATCTATATATATATAAAAGCGAAAATGTATGTACGTATGTATGTGTGTTTGTAGGTCCACCAAAAACGTTCGACAGACAACAAAAATTCACAAATTTGGTCTCATATTAAAGCCAGACCCTCCGGACAACAAATATCGAAGTTTTGGCCCAAATGGTCAACTCTAAGTTATTAAGCTGACTACAGGGGGGGGGGGATTAAAAAAAGTGACATTTTAACGATATTTATACATAATTTAATAAAGGCTGAGTCATGTCACGTGACCTTGACGTCAGCAAGTTGTAATGGCAGTCTGTATATAAAAACCTTGCATATGATGAGAGATTGTTATAGCTAAAAAATGCAACAATCATACAAATTACAATATTAACTTACAAGTTATGAAAACATTACCAAAGTTATTAGCAGGTTAAAAATAGTTAGATACGATAGTTAAACGAAAAATAACAAGCCAAAAATGTGAACTAAAAAAAAAATATGCTTAAAAAATATTAACGATCGATGTTTTTACAAAAAAAAACAAAGCCAAACAATATTTTCTTTTTTAGTAACACTATTTCTCTTTAGAAGACGAAGAGAGAGAGAGAGAGAGAGAGAGAGACACACACACACACAAACAGAGAGAGAGAGAGAGAGAGATGTTTAGACAGGAAACGAGATCCGTTTTACTATGTTTTAAAATATAAACAATGCATCTAAATCTATAACATTACGTATACGAAATGTGAGTTAATGGATTTGATCACATCCCAGGCATAAATCTTCCTTATTTTCGAGTAACGTTTGTTTCTCTACAGCTTGAGATCCCAGGTATAACCTCCCCCTTATTTTCTTAGTGGGAGAGGGGGCGAAAGATGAGACCGCTTGAATTCTAAGAACAGATACTATACTTTGATCTTAGCCAAAAGACCAAGTAACTGTCTTATACAGCTTAATTTTCTACCGAGCATTATCTTCTATTATAAAAAGATGCATAATTTATATTTATCGATTACTAAATTGAGACAAGATGTCATATTCCAAAAATCACATCTAAAACTAAAAACATTATTATTCAGAAAGCCATCCTTATTTTCGAGTGACGTTTGTTTCTCTAAAGCTTGACTTGCAAAGCATGACCTCCACCTTATTTTCTTAGTGGGGGTGGGGGGGCCGAAAGATGAAACCGCTTGAATTCTAAAAACAGATACTACACTTTGAGATATTAAATCCTTTATTCATGTTAAAAATACATTGAAAATCAACAATGAACAAAAAACTTAGGCACATGGCCAACTCAAAAGGGGGGATTGTGGGAGTCGTTGGTCATCCTTATCACTCCAGAACTAAACAAAATCAAAAGTTTCTCCCAGCTAGTATCTTCATTCACCATAATACCGCATTCACCCTTTCATACTGAACTCCCAATTTTTAAAACATTTTTTATTGACCTGTAAAAACAAAAAAAAAAAGGTAACAATAAAAATGGTACAACAATTCATTTGTGTCGAGGGCGGGGGAAGAAAAAACAAGAGGTGATTAGTAAGATCCTCCCAACCCCGTCTAGTTGATAGACTGCCCGTTCCACTAGGTTTGTAAAAGGAACCTTGCTTCTGTGGGTCAGTATCTAAGTAGGGATGCTCTCTAAATGGGGATGAAGTGAGAAAAGAAAATTTTGTGGGTAAGGAATGGGGGTTAGTTTGTATTTCTTTCTCTCCAAGATGGGTGAAATTTAGAGGAGTGGGTGAAAACAAAAATTGCAAGGAGGGGGTGGGGGATCTTGGAGGCTTCGTAATTAGGGAGGGATGGAACACACACTCAGCTAGCTGAGAGGCTACTTGTTTAATTTTACTTTACGGAACTGCGCGTTCCACACCTAGGCAGTGAACACGTATTCAAATTTGGCTCCTCTTCGTACACACAGACTTGCTACATGTATCCATCTTCTGTTCAATGCCGCGCGATGCAGCCTTCTTCTATCACATCTGATCTTCACCCGAAGTTGGTGTTTAAAGAAAGCGATCAGATCCTGATCAGAAAAAGACAACATCCCCTGGCAACCCTGCAGATGCGATTTCCAAATCACCATTCTCACCACGGCCAGGATCGTAATGTAGACCATTTGTCTTTCCCGGTCCCACGGCGGCCTCATGTTGTCTACGAGGATGCTCAGGATCGATGCGGCCTGTCATCTCGCTGACATACGACCAGTACCGACGGAGTTTGCGGCAATCGAAGAAAGCATGATCAGTCGTTTCTACGCCCGTTGTCCTTCAACGGTGACAATCAGGTGACTCTAAAAACCCGGAACTGCATTGTATATTGTTGAGTGGAAGTGCATTTCAGGCCAATTGCCAGGTCAAAGAGAACTCCGAATTGTTCAGATGACTCGAACCTGGCGCCCAGCTCCACGTGGAGTGGATCTCACTCTGCTGCCAACCCAAATACGCGCATAGCGGGTCGTTGGCGGCCCCCATCACTAGATCCCTGTGGAGTGCCCTACGGGTAGCAGTCACAAGGTCGCTGGACCTTGGTAGTCGTTTTAGCGCAGCTCAGCACTCTTTCATGTAGGCAGATTCTCCCCGCAGCCTGCGACGGCTCTTGATAGAAGGATCAAGAACAGGGTCGAGGAAGGCGGCAGTAACTACGGGGTGCCACAGTTGGTCATCTTGCATATAGTGGCTCAGGAAGGCCAGCCTCTCAGCATCTCGATGACACTTCAAGTTTGGCATTCCCAAGTCTCCCTCACACGGACGTTGAATACAGATCTGTCTGCTCATCCAGTGTCTTCCTCTGTCCAAAAGAAGTGAAGATAAGCGTTCGACAAGAGCTGTTAGGTGTTGTGTAGGCAGGGGAAGTACGGCCATTTAGTAGAGGATAAGAGGAAAGATGTAAGTGGCGCACCCTTTAAGGAAAGTTTCCTAGGAAGCCACAAATTGACTGCAGCCTCCACCTTTGACTGTACCTCCAACCAATTTTTGTCAAGCTGGAGACTCGGTCTAAACCACACGCCGAGGATCCGAACCGACCATCCATCCAGATGAAGGGCGCCGAGAGGTTGGCGTTGCCACTCCAGGCGCCCAACCGCAGTCCTACCGACTTGCTGCAGTTTATCTTGGTCCCTGTAATTCTTTCGTACTGAGGTGGCGCCTCCGACACAATCTCGATATTTCTGAAGCTTGACACAAAGACCGTGACATCATCGGCAAACGCGGATACCTTGGTGGCTGAGCCACCGGGTATTGCAATTCCACGCAGGGCGAATTTGCCTCTCCACATCTCAGATTGCGGAGCAGGGGCTCCAAAGCCAGGACATAGAGCAGGGGCGACAGCGGACAACCCTGATGAACCGACCGAGAGATAACAAAGGGTTTCAAGCTTTCCGTTGACTTGCACAACGGCTGTGGGCTGTCGATACATCATGGAGATCCACTTGCAGAAGTTCGGTTTAAAACCGGTGGCCTCTAAGACAGATGCCAAGAAACAATAGTCGACCCTATCGGAAGCTTTGGACTGATCTAAGTTGATCAGTGCAGCTTCCGTGTCATCATCTATTCCTCCCTCAAGAATCGTGCGGATCTGGTGCAAGTTGTTCTGAATTGATCTCCCCTTCACATCGTGGTTGTGTTCCGGTTCAACCAACTCGCCGATAACAACTTGCAGCCGATTCAACAGGACCTTGGCTAAAATCTTCAACTCTGTGTTTAGCAGAGTTATGGGCCTGTAATCGTCTAACTCTTTCCCACCATGCGCATCACCTTTCCTCAGCAATGTGATCACTCCCTTGGTGACTTGCCCCGGGATGGATCCCTGAACAAACCAATGGTTGAACACATCTGTCAGAAGAGGCAGAAACATGGGCGAAAGCCTCAAACACAGTTCGTATGGCAGACCATCGAGTCCCAGCGATCTATCACAGCTGACCTGCTTCAGCACAGTAAAAACCTTCTGCTCTGTCACCCGGCCCTCGCAACTAGCCGCTTTAGCCGCCTCGAGGTGGGGAGAGTCAGCTAAATAGTCGCTAAACTCAAGAACCGGAAGATCGGGCTGCTGCGTAAAACGCTCCCCAAAATGTTCTCGAAACCCCTCACAGATCTCCTGAGTCGATTCTAGGGTGCGTCCATCTGGATGTCTTACCTTTGCAATGTACTTGTCCGAGCAATGAACTAAACAGCCTAATGAATGTGTCCAAGTTATATTTTTTAGTAAGAGGGGAGCAATTATGTGGGTTAAATCATGAGAAATTATTATCGAAATTAGTAACATATTCAAGAATAATGAAAAATTATGAAATGTGAGTTATATGATTGATATGTTTTTGATGAAATAAACAGCTAAGATAATGTCTTAAAGTTATTGTTTCAGTAATAGGGGGCGATAATGTGGGTAAAATCATAAAAATGATGGTAGAAATTAGTAACATATCCAAGAATTATGCAAAATAATGAAATGGGAGTTACTTTATTGGTGAGTGTGTAATGAAATAAACAGCCCAGACAATGTATTAAAGTTTTTATTTTAGTAAGAGCGGGGTGATAATGTGGGTTAAATCATGAAAAATTCAATGCGATAGACATAAATATATACTAACAGAATACCTGGAGTAACCCAGGATTGAATGAGATACATGCAAATCTATGCTAGCAGAATACACGGGCGCCTGGGATTGAATGAAATAGATGCAAATATATACTAACAGAATACCTGGCGCTGTCTGAGATTGAATGAGATTTATTGAAATATATACTAGCAGAATTTCTTGCATTGCCCAGAATTTAAGGAGATTGATGGAGATATATACTAGCAGAATACCCGGCGTTGCCCTGAATTGAATAATGTAGGTTAGAATATATACTAACAAAATATCCGGCATCGCTTGGGATTGAATGAGATACGTGGAAATATATATTAGCAGAATACCCTGCATCGCTCTGGATTGAATGAGATAGGTGGAAATATATAGAAGCAGAATACCAGGCATCGTCCTAAATTTTATGAGGTAGGTTCAAATAAATACTAACAGGATACCTGGCATCGCCTGGGATTGAATAAGATAGGTACAAATACAGAATAGACAAATACTTGGCGTCACTTGGGATTGTATAAGATGGCTGCACATATACACTAGCAGAATACCCGGCATTGCTCAAGATTGAATGAGATAGGTGAGAAAATATATACTAGCAATATCCCTGGCGTCGCCCGGGATTGAAGGATATTGATGGAAATATCTATTAGCAGAATTCCTGGCATTACCCTGTATTGAATGAGAATAATCACCGTCACTCTGGATTAAATGAGGGTGGTAAAAGATAAAGTTTGTACCAGAAATGGCTTAAACAATTTTCTATCTCAAAATTACTTTATTTGTGAAGTCGATTCCAGATATGGCTAAAACAGTTTACGATCTCAAAATTAGATTAATGCATATATATTGTTGGTTTACTATGAAAGTTTACTAGGCCAGTTTCTATGGGGGTGGGGGTGCTCTCTATTTATTTGAATTTTTTATGTTATCATCCGGGCATGATGTGAGGGTTGGAGAGGTGGGTAGAAAGAAGCATGGTTACGTTAATCTTAAGTTCTCTTTTGAGGGTTGGGTTAATTTTAAGTTCCATTTTGGGAGTTGGGTTTGAGAGAGTAATGTCCGTTTGGGGGTCCAAAATTATGTGAAATTGTTTCATATATGTATTTAAATTACCCGTCTTAGTGTAGGTAAAATTATTTTAAATATGTGTTGTATATTCACCGTCCTTGCAAAGGTAAAATTATTTTAAATATGTGTTGTATATTCACCGTCCTTGCAAAGGGAAAATTATTTCATATACATGCTGTAAATTATCTACCCTAGGTAAGATACAATTATTTAATGCGTCTAATACCCGTCCTAGCTAAGTAAAATATTATTTTACTCGAAATAGCAAATGATACATATACATTAAAATTCCTCTCTCCTAAGAATAACAAATATATTCAAAATCAAATTCAATTTTCTCATTGTTTATACAGTCCCGAGCAACACCGGGTAGCCCCGCTAGTCTATTATATAAATCTCATCTCATTATATAAATGTATGTATGTTTGTTTGTATGTCTGCCTAAAACTTTCGACAGAGGCAACGGATTTTCACGAGATTTGTATCATTTTGAAGCTACACCCTTCGGGCGAAAAATATCGAAAAATTGGCCAAAAACATTAATTCCTTCACTCTCAACTAGGCACTTTTCTACAGAGAGGGGTCGCTATTTTGTTTTCTGTGCCACTTTAAAAAATTTTAAATGTGATGATCATTTTTTTTCTTAAATCATTTATTATTTAATTACGTTTTGTTTGAAAAAATAAAGAACAAAAATAATCGAGGTTGCTTTTTATTTGTCTTCGTTTCATTCACTTAATTAAAGTTACTTAGCTTTGTTTTTATCGACGTTTTGTCTATTCAAAAAACCAAGTTCAGTAAGTCGGCTTTGACGAGTACAGACTTACTTCCCTGCTCGACTTTTTACTATATTTTTAGCAAAAGTTATTTTTACATTTTTCAACTAGTTTATATATATATATATATATATATATATATATATATATATGAGCAAATAGTTAATAAAATATGTTAAAAAACGCTTTGAAATGAGTTAAAAACATATTTAATCTGAAAAGGAAACACTAGTGTTTCCTTTTCAGATTAAATATGTTTTTAACTCATTTCAAAGCGTTTTTTAACATATTTTATTAACTATTTGCTCATATTATAAGCTCTATTTCCTATTTGGTTTTATCGAGCTTTTACATCTGGCTGAGATAATTTTATAAATATTAATTCTTTAATATTTATAATATACTTTAATTTTACCATCTTGGATCATTTTGGTAAATTTAATTGTAATTTTTATTTTATATATATATATATATATATATATATATATATATATATACACTTATATACATACACACTTATATATACATACACATATACACACACACACACACACACACACACACATAATCAGGCCGTCTTGCATTGCCCGAGGAATCTACGTTTATTTCTGTCCCTCCCCCGAATATATGACATCATAACATTATATATGCTATGACATTATTGTGAATAAACAAACAAACAGACAGGAATACGAGTTTATTATAATATATCTCTCCATATGTAATATTTTGATGGTAGAGGTTCCCCTCTGTACCAAAGTACAACAGATTCCACATACAAATGTATTATGTCTAGACTATTAGCCACTATTTTACGTTACTTTAGAACGACATTTTAGACACATTTAGTCGTTAAAATAAAATCCTACATTTCATCCTAGGAGCAACACTATCAAAATCGCACCATCTTTAGAGGAAGTAAATCCTATTTTTCCTGTAAATATTAAGTCCTCCTACCGCCCCAGTCAAGACTGAGAGGAAATATACACATTTTACAAGTAGTGCTTGCACTCTTTGTAACTGAACCATAAACTCATAGACATAACATAATCTTTCCCTTTTCCGATTCAAAAATAATAAATTCTCCCATCTCAAATTCCGCCCATTCCCATTGGCTGAGCTCTGAATATTCTCAGATTATGGAATTCTATTTTTCTCCATATAAACGAATAGTTATTAAAATAAAAAAAATAAAAAACTCGTCACTAAGAAATGGGCCTGATACAAAAAACACAACATCTGTTTTTAAAACTATTGCAACAAAGAAAAAATATTGAATGTATATACAAATTTCACAAAACAACTTCTATGGAGAAAAATACATATACATTTTTAGATCTTCAGTAAATTTATATGACCATTCTTGTGTTTAGTCCAGCATGCATTCGTAAATAAAAAAAAAACAACTTCCGTTTTTTCATACTTTGCACTATGAAATATTAAATATAACACAAACTGCAACTTCTCTGGAGAAAATAAAATATATATAGATACTTTTTAAATATTTCTGCCTCATTATATTTACATTTTTGGAGCTGTCGGAATTGTACATGCATGTTTCTGTGTGCGTGTGTTTGCATCAGTGTGTGTCACTAAAGAAAAACGCATTTGCTTTTAAATACTTTGCATAAATATTTATTACATGTTAATAAACATTACAAACTGCAAGTTCTATTTACATAATTAAATATCGATCTAATTAGTAAATTTTAAGTATCTTTTTTTTCAATTCCTGTCTTTCTATTCTCTTCCCGTTACTTTCCGGGTCAAATTATGTGGGTGTTCATGGCTGATAATAAAGGCTGCTTTTTGGTTACTGTAGCGATATCAGACAGCTGAAAGGTTGATTTTATTTAAAAACACAATTATACCTACTTACGTTTTTTGTCTATTTAAGTCTTGACCCGATATAAAACGTTGTTATTGTGCTTCGTTGTTATTGAAAAAGTTGACTTTATTTATAAACACCATTATTACAAATTACATTTTTTGTTAATGTCCGTATTCTATGATTCAACAAAACAAATGCTTTCAGCGCCTATTTCTGCTTTTATCACGTGACATTTGCCGTAAATACATGAGAAATAGCTTACATTTATATTTCCTGCAAAAACTATTCCCTTTAATTATTAACTGATACATTATCGTTTTGCATGCATTTTGGATATTTTCAGTACTGCGACATTGCAATACATTAAATACTACAAGTTTCACTTGATCAATATTTCTATTAGTACAGTACCAAACAAACAAGAAAATTATATTTGAAAGCAATATCCACAGTTATTGAGAACATGCACATAAGAATTATGCATTTTGCCTAGTATGTTTTTTGTTTGTTTTCAGCCACAGCAACGCATGGTCGGATGCAGCTAGTATATATATTGATGCCTTCATTCAGTCTCAAGAGACAATGGACACCTCTGTAAAGATAGCTGCACAAGTAATTATGAGGTAAGTGTTGTGCAATCTCAGCCACACTTCTCCTGAATTGGCACTGCTTGGGTCCAGTAGCAAGAAGAGACTGAACACTGGCTGAAAACAATGCTGAGATAAGCGGAGAGTACATATAGCACCTAAAATTTTCAAATGGTACAGATTCCATTTCGCCTTAAATTTTAGACATTATCTAGAATCAATATCATGCAATGGATTTTGACCAAAATTAGAACAAACTGCACGTGTATGGTCTCCCTCTAGTGCTGCATGTGAGATGACACCACAAAAAATAGTGAAGAAATGATGAATGTGAGAAGTGTGAAGGGCCAACGTTGCCTTCACATTTTCACCAAGTTTCAGAAAAATCTAATGGGTGGGGCAGAAATTATGGGGTAAAAAGTGTCATATTTTGCAATTTTGGAGCATTTGTGACCCCTTTTGAGCTCCTGGAAACGTCAAATCCCAGTGAAAATGGACAAACGGTGCAATTTCACGACTTAAGACATGCATATTTGAATTCAGCACCATGGAAAATCACTATATAGACACAAATATCAAGCTTGAGGAATATGAAAAAAGAGCTCCAAAAAGGCATGTTTTTTTTTAGCCCTAAAAGTCCCAGAGAGATGCGAACCAGAATTTTGCCAGGGTCACCCATACTGAATTAATATTAAGAACAATAGCCTCCACATTTTGGCTAAGTTCCAGGAAAATCTAATGGATGGATCAAACGCTATGGGGCAAAAAGTATCATTTTGGGCCATATTTTTTTTTTCTTTTGAACCCCTGGATACGCCGAATCCCAGTGTAAATGGAAAACGGTGCAGTTTCAGGCCTTAACACATGTATATTTGAGTTGACCACCATGAAAAAACACTATATAGTCTGACATATCAAGTTTTTGTTGAGAAATATGGAAAAAGAGCCACAAAAAGGGGCCTTTTCAGCACTAAAAGTCCCCGGGGACACAAACCAGAATTTTGCCAGGGTCACTAATACTGAATTTATATTAAGAACATTGGGCTCCAATTGGCCAAGTTGCAGAAAAATCTAATGGATGGATCAAAAGTTATGGGGCAAAATGTGTAATTTTTGGCCATTTTGAGACATTTTTTTTTACCTCTTTTGAGCCCCTGGGGACGCAACGAGAATTTTTGCAAAAAAATTTTTTTTACTGTGCACATCTATTTAATGAAATACAATTTGTTAATAGTCCAGACTAATGGACGCACAGACGCACGGACACCACTGAAAAGATAGGCCTTTCTCTGATAAATCGGTGGACCAATAAGAATTCTAGACAAGGTTTGGCAGCATTGTACATATATTTCTGTCTGTAAATAACATTTGCAGGTGACCTTTGCAATAATTGTAGGAAAACTAGTCACTGTCTCAAATAACATGGATAAAAAGTCTAGAAGAAGTCAGTCAAGGGGAAGACGAAGACTATACAACAGACAGTAATGCTGAAAACAGTTGAAATCTTAAGGAAAATCCTCAAACACAGAAACTAATCCATATGAGCTAGAATCGCATCACCAGATATTTATTTTCTGACAAGTTTTGTCTCTGTGTCAATCAATTATTTTTTTGTTTTTTGTTTTTTTGACAAGGTGCATATTTGTGTAAAGTAGGTTTTACTTATTATCAGTAAGTGTTATTACTGATATACGGAACCTGATATTCAACACTATGTTATCCATATCCGAGGTAAACATTGTGCATTCATACCTTTCTCAATGTGAATGCAGTAGATCTTAAGATTTCAATCCAGCATAGCTGACTTCATAGTCTGTGGCAGCACCACCATAAAACAAACCATGTCTTTACATCTGAATGTTATAAATCTCATCACCAAGAAGCATTCTGGTCTCGTATAAAGAGACACATTAAATCAAGCGGAGATATGAAAAAGTGTGCGCAGAATATTTAAAGATATAGAATGGAGTTTTCATGACTTTTAACTGGTTTTAGAGAAATATAGCCTTTTCTAAACTTTTGTTTGCCCCAAACAAGTCATATTGTTATTGTAATGAAAGGCACTACTGTGATAGTGACCAAATTTATAAGAGGGGCAATCAGCATGGGAGAGTTGGGCAGCAAGACGTGTGTTCACATTACATTTAATTTTCTGCAGATTGGTACAATTGGGAAAAGACGGAACAGGGAAGGAATTCCAAAGTTAAGCATTCCATGAAAAGAAGCAATTACTTGGTACGGTTAGGAGAAGCGAAGGAGTTCCAAAGGCAAACAGTCCAAGGAAAATAGTTCTTAGAGCAGAAAATCTTCTAGGAATAGGATTTTGCTACTAATCAGATGAGTTGGGAGAATTAAATAGCAGTGAACCCTCTGTGTAAAATTTGGTATTAAATTTGTTGAAAGAAAAACTACTGGTTTTTATTTATTTTCATAGAAAAAAGAAATTTAAAAAAATATTTGCTAAATTTTCAACGCAGGACCTTTTTACAAAATTATTTTTTGATTGCTCTTTCACTAAAAACATATCATTTATGAACGCCTTTTTAAAACTTCGGGCAAGTAGATTCATTTTATGCAAAACTTACTGTGTAAATTGAATACCCAATGAAAATACAATCAATAAAGTTTTAAACATTTTTATCAATACTCTGACAATTTTCTGCCTAATCAATGCAGTAATTCAATTTTTCTAAATAACTAAATTAACATTTTAGAAGGTTAAGAGCAACAAGTCTTTGAGAAATATTAACTTTTATGACAAATTTAAATATCCAAATAAATATTTTAGAAAGTTGAAAACAACAAGTATTCAAGAAGAATCAATTTGAAGCAAAAGGAATTCGGTGCCTAATCGATAATAATCCAAGCACTTTTTCTTAAAAGTAAAAAAAAAAAGTTTTAGAGAAGTGTGAAAAGAAGTTTTAATTACAGTTAAGGTTTTTTTTTTTTACACTTTTAATCTAAAAATTTTCGAATTTGTTATTTCTCTGTATCTTTTTGTTTGTGTCACATGTTTTTTTTTTTATTTCGAAGGTTATTTCTTCCAGAATGATGTTTTTGCATTGCATATTTTTAACATCCAATCACATAATTACAATTTCTTATTTTCAACTGCTTTAATTTAATCTAATAAATAAAGTAAAGTTAGCTGTATTCTTTTTATGATCAATACATTTATTTTATTTTGGTTCATTATATTATTTTGATGGATCATTACAGCATGTTAATAAGAACAATAAAATGTAATTCGATTTAATTCCTTCTAGAAAATACTTTGACCACGTTGGAATTATACTGACACAATTTTTTTGTTTTTTAAATTTAAAGAGACCTAACTCTGCATTTGTCAATACAGAGTTACTTACCTTTGTTTGGGACAAACATATTTCAAGAAAAAAGGGAATAATTTAAAAAAATAAAATCAAGAGAAAATACTACCAAGCAATGCTGGATAGACACATCTACTATTTTAATAAATGAAAGACAATATATAGTTTGCATACCCACGATAGGGAGGTACTTATTTTGCAATTTCTCAGGGGCTTGGAGTTATGATGTTCTCAGAGTATTTTTCTCAGATAATATCGTTCGTTTATAAAGAAGGATTGTAGTGAATTTAGTAGTCAGTACTGAACTGTATGGCCAGTTGAACTACAAACAAATCAACAGAAGAGTACATGAGAAAGTCCGTTTATATTAAAGCTGAAACGTTTCACTATTCTCAGTTCGACAAGTCTACTCTGAGCTCTAATTATCCAAGTTTAGTAAAGATATCATCCCCAACCCCATTATACCCAACTTTTGATAAAATAGCAATGCATATTAATTAATATGCAGCATAATCACGCTGACACACCGGTTCCGATCAGATCACCAAAGTTAAGCAATGAGCCTGGTTATTACTAAAATGGTGACCAATTTGGGAATTCCAGGCACTATATGCAGGAAGACATCGACACGTCCCTGAAAGAGTTGCAAAAACCTAACGTTGTTATCTCCCCTGACGAGGGATACACATGCGATAGGGGACCACTTGTGAATTTCATGCTCCTATGAAACTTCCTCCTTTGGAGGAAGCCAATTAAACCCGAATAGGGTTAGTGTCGACCGATATAAATTCATGTTTATAACTGGAATGCTGTTTTAACCTTAAGTAACTGGCATGTGCTTGATCTAATATAGAAATATAAATTGATCAGATTCTCGAAGTAAAACCGATATAGCAGGGCATCTGACAAATCGATATTATCGAATTTAGTAGTCAGTGCTCAGCTGTATGATCAGTTGAGCTCAAACTAAAAATACTGAAATAGAATTCTAGAAAGTTGGTTTATAAGATGACTGGAATGTTCCATTTTGCTTAGATAGGCAAGATTATTCTTTGGGTTCTGATTGGCTGCCAGTTCATAAGTGGATAATTTATTATAAACATTGCTTCATTCAAAAATTTTCTTATCAACTATTTAAAGTTCTTTATGTCGGTATTAGTCGATTTGATTCTAAAGATTACAGCAACAATTTTTAACTCAAAATATTGTTGATTCAGCTTAACTATATAAATATTCTTTGGACTGTTGCTTTATTTATTTCTTTGCCAATCTTCCTGAAATCTGCACGGAATTTCAAACAGAATCCTTTATTTAGGCATGAGAATAGTATGTCCTCATTCCGTCAGCCATAACCGGATAGAAGTCGTAATTTACAATTGTATTTTTAGTGTTGTCTGCACTGAGGATTGAGTCTTCAAAATCTAGAATTTTACCAAGTACTTCATCGTTTATGCTATGAGTTCTTGTGACAAAATGAGAGCGTACCACTCCGTCGATTAAATAAGAGGTTCCTTTCAAAAATTCTTTGCAGATTTCCGAGTTTGATAAGTTTGGCAAGATACACCTGAAAATTGTTGGAAAGTAACATTAACCGAAACGTTGATGAGAATAGTAATCCAAATAATATAAGATAAAATTTTGGTAAATATTTCATCCAATAGTTCCCACTAATTCCCATTTCCACTATAGTTAGAGACTCCATTAATTATTTTGAAAATTTCGATAAAATCACTTCGTATTGCTCTCTTTATTAAAGTAGTTAATCCTAATTTTCCTCATCTTTTCCTGTAATCCTTTAATTCTCTTTCTTCTCTAACTTTTGGATGAATCTCCAAGTGCTACTTGGACTTTCATCAAAAGATTTGAGAAGAAAATTAACTGTGGGTGCATCAGGATGCAAAGAGTTGCTCTTAACATCTCCTGAAAAACAGAACTTCACGAGAAAACAATTCTACGGACACGTTCCTCAAATCGCAATCTTCACCAGAGAGAGAAGAACCAGATTTGCTAGACACTGCTGAAGGGCAAAAGTATGAAATCATCAGTAATGTTCTTTTATGGATGTCAAAACAAGGATTTGGTTCAGTGGAAAAACTGTACAGAACCTCCATCAATCAACGAAGATTTCCAATGCACCTGTAAAGGCCTACCAGGTGTGATAAAAGATAGAGAGAGAGCTGGTGTGAGTCGGGAGAATCCGTGAGACTATCATGACAAGATGATGATAACGATGCTCTTGCTCAGTTTTGCCCTTCATTGGATGCCTTCCAATTTAAATATTGCATTCTAATTTTTATGTCTTGACATTAAGGTTCAGGGTAATACTTCATATAAAGTCTTATTAAAGCTTTATATATCTTTAAAACAATGTGTGACGTCTTTTAAATAGTTTTTCTAACCATTCATTAGAGCATTCCATTCGCCCTGGATAGTCATATCCAGAGAAGGCGTCAGATGTCTAAGCACATCTATATATGTTTGTGAGAAACATAGTTCATGGAATGTGGGGACTAAAGCACAAAATAGGGAATATCATAAATTACGAGGTTGTCTCTCTATGAGCAATTTCCTGGACAAAAGGAGAACAATTGCTGTTTTATGGTTAGGTTGTTGTTTTAAGTAGAATAATATATGAAGATTTGTAATCCTCTCATAATATTCTTCATCATTCAATATCAAGTTATCTATCTCATTAACATGGTAACTCATTAGTTAAAAAAAGAGTACCTTGTGAAATCAGTTGATGCAGTTCCCAGGCGGCTTCATTAACTGGTATTGAATGCTAGAACTTATATTAAACCCACAATAAAACTTTCGAATCTTTCTGTCGAACCTGGGAATTTATACATAATTTTGAACATAATCCTTTGCTTAATCTACGAGAGGTAGATTGTTTTCGTTCTGTTAGCTATGACTAGGGAGAAGTGTTAATTATTACATTATTCTTAGTTAGTATAACCTGTCGTCTGTATTGAACCTTCAACTTCGAAAAAACTGTTAATTAGAACTGATTGTTAATCAATGCCTTTATTTATTGTAGCACGGGTTCATGTAATTGATAGAATGAAAACAATCATACCTTGAATTAAATCAAGGGTTCAATTTGAAATGCTACATAGATTCGCAGGTTTGAAAAGCAGCACTTTAAAAAGGTCAGAGATTACAGCGACCAAAACGTAACAACTAAGCTGATAATAAATAATAATAAAACTTTGTATTATTGACATTATTATAATTTCAATAATACAAAGCTTTTTTATTATTTAACTTTAATTATATACAAGCAGGGTTACCCGACATAGCCTGGGGGAAAAATGCAACATATTTCTATTAAAACTTCTATTTCCATCTTTCTTTTTCCCCATTTTGCTGTCTGTATCTTTCTCTTTTCCCTCTTTTGACCCCTCCCCCTAGCCCATCCCTCTCTCTGGACACACACACACACACCTCGTTTATATAGATTTCTTGAGGAGTGAGTCAATAATCAACATTTTCTTTCAAATTAAGTACATAGAATGGCTGAAAAAAAAAAAAACTCACTTCGGACAAAACCTGGTCAAATTGACCTCCAAAGAATGAATATTGTTTGTTTTTGTTTTGTTTTTTAATTTTAAATATAATTCATTCACAACACTGATAATGAATATATAAACTTTTTAGCAGATTGTTTTGTAGCTTTTTGTACTTTTAGCTGGACACACACGCACATACATACATACATACATACAGGCAGACAGACAATTTCCCTTTATATAACAGAATTTACATTAAGAAATGTGGAAGATTTTATATTAAGCATTTCAAAATATTTTCTCTAAAATGATTATCGATCTGAAAGCTTCATTTTGCATGTGAAGTGGTTGATTGAAAGTAAAATAATTTAAAAAATTAAATATGAGAAGATATATAAGTTCTAGCAATAAAGTACTTCCATAACTTGGATAGAAATAATCTTAGTTGAGGAGATGAGAAACAGGGTGAGAGTGAGAAGAGGGGCAGTGAGAGAAGGAGTGTGAATGAAGGAGAGGTGAAGGGGAGAAAGATGTCCAGATAAGGGAAAGGTAAAGAACGGAATTTCCTCCTGCAATGATCATTTTCATTTGTCGCATTCAGCTGGGAGATTTTCTCAGGAGAAAATTTAATACTGACGCTAGGAAACATGTGACACATTTGGTCAGTCATGTGAATTGTAATTGTTGAAAGTAGACACTATTTATAGCGTAATTAGTCTTTAAAGAAAGCACATGCATGCACACACACATGCGAGCTTTAAGTAATATTGAAATATTTTCTACTTTTCATAAATCATTTTTTTTTAACAAAATCACAAAAAAGGATCTTTTACTGATGAATATATAAGCAAGTATTCTGTCTAAAAACTATATTATCACTACTATTGGGAAGTGATATATAAACTCACACAGACACAGAAAAAGATACATGCACATGCAGAAACACATGAACGCACATGCACACGCGCAACTAAACTCACACACATGCATAAACAAAGTCACACACACATGCACAAACTTCAAAAATATTAAGGAGTAGACAGTTTAAAGGCTTAAAAATCACACATAAGGAGATTTTGAAGTACATAAAATGTAAATTTACGGCTATGATTAAATGTTAGAGTCAAGCATTATAGTTAACTGTGTAAAGAAAAAAAAACAATGCTAACCGCAAATGTTATTATTTTTTTTTTTTCAGGGATTGTATTTTTTAGGGTGGTTACTAAAAGAATTCAAAGTAAAAAAATAAATAAAAAAGTGGAAAAGTGAACGACCTGTTACAAAACAAACTAACAAAAACCAGTACCGTTCACTGTTTGTTACAGAGAATCAAAGAAAAAAACAAAACAAGGTTATCCGTAAATATTAATTATGTTTGTTTCAGAGATAGTATTTTTTAAAGGGGTTACTTTCGTGGTGAGAATGTCTGTGTACGTAACAATTTGGTTTAATATTTATAAAACGATTGCCTTGTGTGAGAGAGACACCATGTTTTTGAAGGTCTTATGCATTCACTTTTTGAATAAGTTGTTTATTCCTGAATAATGGATCTGTCAGTTCTCAACCAATGAGAAAAGCTGGCAATTTTAAAGGGGGAAATTATTATTTTTAATCTGTAACTGGAAAGATAATGGTATGTATATGAGTGCATGAACCAGTTACAAAGGGTGCCATGGAAAAATAGTTATAAGGTGTGTGTATATAGTATCAGTGATATGTGGGGGCGATAAGAGAACTGTAGATTTAGAGGGAAAAATAGGAACTACCTCGTCAAAAGATGTAGCGATTGCGATGATGTTGCTCCGAGGATGTAATGTAGGATTTTATTATAACAACCAAATGTGTCTAAAATGGCGTTCTAAAGTTAAATAAGATAGTGGCTAATAATCTAGACATAATAAATTTTTATGTGGCATATGGTGTTGCAAACCTACAGTACTTTGGCCCAGACAGGAATTTCTTCTTGCTTTCAAATACTGTATATGTAGAAGAGAGGAAAACTCAAACAACTATCTATACAACTAATTTACATAAATATTTTAAATAGTTTATAATAAACTAGCAGGGAGTACCCGGCGTTGCCCAGCGTTGCCTGGGATTTTAGAGGCGAGTGTGGTTGGGGGGTGGTAAAATGAAAACAAAGCGAAGTCATAACCCTGTTTTAATATTATAAAAACAAATAATGTTCAGACTATTAAAAAAACAAATCGTGTAAAAAAAAATAAATTAAAAAAATGAACGTGATGTAATACGATCGGTCCGACGGTGCCCGTGTGTTTGAAAAATCCCAAAATAGTTTGAAGGGGGGGGGGCTCGAACTCGAATCATTGAGGCGAAAACGCCCCCCCCCAAAAAAAAAGTGATGAATTAACTAAAAAGTGAATTAGGTCAAATATCAATTCCGCAGTGAAGTCTGTTTTGGTTTAGTTTCAGTAGTCACATTGCACTCGAATTCTAAATGACTATTTTTGTTTTCTCGAATTCTAAATGAATTTAATTGTTTTAATTTTAATTTAAGTGTAATGCAAGTGAATTCACGATATCGTTGCGTTGTAATCTTTGTTTAAAAATGAATGTTGAGTTGAAAGTACTGATAAATAAAGGTCATAGTTAGATTTCACGGTTAGAGTCGTTAAAACCGGAAGTAAAATCTGGTTAGTCTCGCAGATTGCGTCTTACACCAACGATAAAAAAAGCAAAAAGAAAACAATAATAGTAATCGCGTGTTCGTGTTGTTTTTTTTTCTTTTATTTTTTTATTTCTATTTCATTATGGAAAAAACAGAAAGCATAAATCAGGGAAAAAAGATTAAAAAAAAAAAAAAAAAGAAACGGCATAAGTAACCTTGTACGATTCCAAACCGGTGTGTTTCCTCGTAGTGTTCCTTGTGTATACACTGTGGTGTAAATGGGGAAAGGGTAAAGGAGGGATCTAATAGAGAGAAAAGATGTTGCAACTTCCATTGTATCTAAGCGATTTTGGCAGTGGACTCTTACCGGAAAAGATTTAGGAATGTACCACTGTTGAGGAACTGTAGAGGTAATAGGCCTATAGCAAACCTCAGATATTGTGCTACAGTCTGTATGCATTACATTTGCATGTAATGTCATGATTTTTAATCCTATTAAGGTCAAAGTTGGAGGGGAAAAATGAGTTCATTTTATTTATATAGAATAGAAGAAGATAGATAGAAGATAGATAGATAGATAGATAGATAGATAGAAGAATAGAAGAAGATAGATAGATAGAAGAAGAGAAGAAGATAGATAGATAGATAGAAGAAGAGAAGAGATAGAGAAGAGAAGATAAGATTAATGTTTTGTGTTATTTATTTGTAATTATATTGTCCTATATTCCTACATTAATGCAACAGTTTTGTTAATATGAAAGTAATGAGTCTAACAAATTTAATTAAAAGAAAAAAAACAATAGAGAAAAAAGTTGCTCCACATCAAATTTTTAGTTGTATTCATACATTTTTAAAGGAATATTGCATGCTCGTGAATGTCAGTAATGATTATGTTCTTGGCTAAATCCTAAACTATTGAACTCATCATTAAGAATTATGGAATGTGTATTCTAGGCAATAGAGCAAGTAACGTGATCACATTACTTTTTTATTTATTAATTTTTTTAGTAAACTTTACCATTTAGGGGATGCTCCTGAAATTATAATCTACCCTTAATAAAAGAAAAAATATGAAAATTTAAAATACCTGCTATATATATATATATATATATATAATATATATATATATATATATATATATATATATATATATATATTATATATATATATATATATATTTAAATAAGGGAGTAGTCACCAACAATGTGTATTTTTTAACATTATTTTATTATTCCGTGTCTTAGTTTTTCATTGAGAATTATGTTTGGATCATTGTAATAATGTTTTTAAGTCATTGAAATCGTTTACTTATTATTTTCAAATGTGTTGGAGATGTAAAAATGGCAATTTTCGAAGTTAATTTGAAGTTTTTCCAAGGGGTGGAGGCTTGTAAGTGTTTATTATTCATTGGTATGCTGAATTTTTATTGCTCTTTTATTGGGCTTGTCCAGGGAGACGTTGACCTGGCTGTAGTCGCTATCTCTTTCTGCTAATGTTTTTTCTTTTCCTTTAGGGTGGGGTAGGGTGTGTGTGTGTGGGGGGGGGCGTGTGTGTGTGGGCGCGTGCGTGTGTGTGCGCGTGTTTGAGTAGACCTTATACAAGGTATATAAGGCATAATGCTACCCAGACATAAACGGCTAAACGGGATTGAGTCTAACAGAGGTCTGTGGGGAGTTGAACAACAAGATATGTCTTCACATTACATTTAAACTTCTGCATGTCAGTACAGTCAGGAAAGCAGAAAATGGAGAGAATTCTAAACTCTTTCAGTTTGAAAGAAGGAATTATTAGAGTAAAACGCTTTCCAGCATCTAGGAACCGCAACAGTGAAGAGGTGGGATTTTGCTGCTTGTTGGGTTAGTCAGCAGTATGTACATCGAAAGGGAACAAGTGCTATGAGTTCATCAGAGCAGATTCCACTTGTAAAACAGGCACAGCGACTGCAGCAGTAGGACAAAAGTTGGGTCTTGACCGATAGTGCAGAACCAATTAGATTTGAAACACTTTTTTTGGATCCTGCCTAAAAATGAGCGACTAGTGGCAGATGCACCAGCCCAGATGTGACAACAATACTCCATGCATGGCTTTAAGATATATACAATATGAAAATCAATTTCTTAAGTTCGTGAGTTCAATCAAATGACAAACTTATATACATAATGTGTACTTTACTGCACTCAAACATTGCAAGTGCATTAATAAACGCCTGTACGTTTTTAAATACGCTTGTTAATTTAAAAACTTGAAGGAATACTATAGAAAATAAAGCTCTGAGAGTGAGTGTTACCAGACCAAAGTAATGGTCAGTGTTTGTAGTTCTGGAAGGCTCTCGGCTCAACTGTGGAGGGCAGTTGGGTGCAACTCAATACCCCATAGTACTTTCAAGTATTCGATACTCAAGAAATGCAGTGAATTACTGATAGGTTGAGATATGATAACCAGTATTTGTTCAGAAAGTGTAAAACAATAGAGATGGATAAGAACTCGAATGGATAGAAAGTACATTTGAATTGCAAAAATCGAAAAGGGAAACTATCTAATTCTATATCATAAAGTAGAAATTACAGACATGTAGACAAAACAGTGGAGAATAAAATGATTCAAAGAAGCTGTACATGTGTTTGGTGATGATCAATTACTAAGCAGACCGAGTATAGAATTTAACACGATATGGGAACCGCTAATTATAAATAATAGATAATATATAGAAATAAGTATATAGCAATATATATATATATATATATATATATATATATATATATATATATATATATATATATATATATATATATACTAGCAGTTCAGCTCAGCTTTTCTCGGGCCCTATGTACTGTTCATTACTTTATGTGCATATATATAACAGTTTGACTTATGTCCAGGTAACCTACATCTAAAATTTCAAGAGTTAAGACCCAAAATTTGCGGAAGAGTTTGGTAGAGTTTGCAAAGCTCAACTCTTTCAACTTTGTCCTCTTGGCAGCCAAATTTTCACTCTAAAACGGATTAAAAAGCTTGCTGCCTGTATGAATTCCCTTTATGTAAAATTCCAAATGGTTAGACCCAAAATTGACTTAATAGTTTGCTAGAGACTGCAAAAGTCAAATATTTTGAACTTTTTCCCCTGGGCAGCCAAATTTTCTGCCAAAAACCGATTAAAAAGTTTGCCCTATGTCTGAATACACTTTGTGTAAAATTTCAAATGTTTAGACCTAAAATTGGCCGAGTAATTTCGTAGAGCCCACAGAGGTAAAATTTTTTTAGACTTTGACCCCAATTTTGACCTCCTATTTTGGACTCAAATCAAGTTAAAAAGTTTGATCCATGTCCAAGGAACCTACATCTAAAATTGCAAGTGTTTAGACCCAAAATTCTTCTGAAGGTTGAAAGTTCAATCCTCACTATGGGCAACCGAAAATACAACTGCAAATTACTTAGGACCTCTATCCAGGCATGGCTGACAGAATCAGAGCAAGCTTCCTCCATGAATTAAATAAAGAATTCCATTCAAAATTCCGTGAAGATTCCCAAGTTTGACAGAAAGATTCTCCGAGTTCGACAAAATACACCTGAAGAAGATCAGGGGTTACATTAACCGAAACGTTGTTTAAAGAACAGTAGTTCGAAGAATCTACCTAATATGAATTACAAAACTATTGAGATTGTTGAAAAGTTTTGCTGTCTGGGTAATACCATTTAAGCACGGGGAGGAGCAGGTATTAGTTTGACTGTAGGAATTAAGAGTGGATGGCGTAAATTCAGAGAACTTTTGCCATTACTAACTAGCAGAGCATTACCGTTGTCAACCAAGGGAGAAGTCTACCAGGCATGTTGTCATAATGTTCAGAAATGAATCCAAACTATTATCTTTCTCAAAAGTCATCAAATTTTTGTTTATTATGCAACTGACAATCTATCCATCTTATTAACCCTCATCCTGGAATAGCTTTTGGCCTTGATAAGTTGTGACGTATTAATAAAAAGAACTTTCAGTTAAAAATAGACATTAAATCTCGAAATTTTAAGAACAGAATTGAATATTCACCATTATCTGAAGAACCATATTTTTACATGAAATATTACACCACCGTCTACTTATTGAAGATTTGTAATTTTAAGAAGGAATAATGATAATGGGACCTGTGGAAATTCCACAGAGGACTCATTCATACGTAATATATTGATGTTGGCATTGTGTAGATGTTCAGTGTGAATGGATACACACTGATATTATTGTAGCTCTTTTGCTACAACTGCAAAAGTATTTATCTAAGCTAGCAGGGATGCCCGGCATAGCCCGGTCATAAAGTACACTTAAATATGATATTTTAATTTTTGCAAATTTCGTAGATATTATTATAGCTTTAATGTTCTATCGATTTTTATATATTATAACGTTGCAGTTTCAGAAATAAAAAATATATATCCTTGGGTGCATCAGCTTGAATTGAAACCGAAACCGAAACTTATGGAAATATATGAGTGTGTACATATATATATATATATATATATATATATATATATATATATATATATATATATATGTATATAAAACTTGAGTTCCTTCAGCTATAATCGTAGCCGAAACCAAAACTCATGACGAATTCTTGATAAAATTATTTATAAAAAATAAATGATTGAGTGCCATAAGCTATAATCGAAACCGAAACCAAAACTTATGAAGAATTCTTGGTAAAAGTATTTATTACAAGAAATGGAAGTACATAAAAATTAAACGACAGTCACTCGGATGTAAGTGTGACACACAAAATAAATAACACACACGCTATCCTATTAATATATAGATGATGATGAAGATGATGATGATAATCAGATCACAGGTGAAGATCAAAGAGAAAGAACAATTAAACAAATAAGCAAAACTTGCACGAGAAGTGAAAGCCATATAAAACATGAAGAAAGTCAATACAATAATAATACAAATAAGAGTAAGAACACGAGGAGCAGTCCCAAAGAACATGGATGAAAAGATGAGAAGAAATCAGAATCAAGGGGAAGACTAAGACTATACAACAAACGGTAATGCTGAAAACTGTTGGAATATTAAAGAAAACCCTCAAATATGGAAACTAATCCACATGAGCTACAAACGTTAACCACCACTCCTTTGCCTCCTTAAAAATTGTAGCGTCAGTGTCGATCAGCATCACACCAAATATTTGAAAATTGTCAATGAGGATGGAAAAACTGAGGAACGAAAGCACAAACTACACTTGCATTAGATGAGTGCAAAGAGGTCTAGGACCTTATAGAGGCTTATTGGCATCCAAATTTCAGTGAAGACCAATGGCCGTTGCCAGCGAGAAGTCAATGGCAAGTGGCTGTTGCGATAATTTAAAGTCATTGGCAAAGGTTATCAAAAGGTGAAGAATACTGAAATCTGCAGAGAATTCAGGGAATACCACCATCATTATCATCAGTGATTAATCTCTGCTAATAGCCTGTGTAAGAACTCCTTCAATCCTGCTTATATCTGTAATCATATAAATTATCTATCTATACTCCTATAAATTCGTGTTTCTTTTGTGTGTATTGATATTCATATTAAAACCCCTTTTTTCTATTTATTTAAAAGGAAAATACAATTTTCTTATATACGAATTGTGGAATTGCATTCACTAGCAAAAGATCTACATATTCTTTTGAGCATTCATTTCAATTAATTCCCTATTAGTTGCTTCGGTTTCTAATGAGATAATCATCTTTAGTTAACTATTACGTGTAATTATATTAATGCAGATATTCTACATGATTTATACTTGCATAATATTTGCGTAAAAATTTTATAGTAAACACAAAATTGTTTCAATATATATTTATGTATACGTATATATTTTTGTTTAACAAATTTTGCCTACCAAACTCCTCCCAGAGTTTTTGGTCTACAGACAGGAAACTTCATATATAAGGTATTTAAATCCATGCGAAACTTTATATTTGGGTTTTACCCAGGAAACATCAAAAACATGCAAAAGTGTGAAAATTAAAAAAAAAAAGAAATTTGCCAGGTGAAGGTCGAACGCCGGCATTACGAATGCATAATGTAGTAGCTATTAGTTCATGTTTTAATTTTTAGCCTGGCATTATAAATGTTTTCATAGCCCAGTCATTAATGACAGAGGCAAAAATAAATCGTGAGGTGAACGTTTTGATTTCGATTCTCGGTGGTGGCACACCAGTCTTTTTTGTTTTTTTAACTTTTTCAATCATTACTATGTATTGCATCTAATCTATCTTTATCTATCTATCTATCTATCTATAAAAGTGAACGTGTCTGTGTATGTCTGTGTGTGTGCGTGTCTGTGTACATTTCCCTGCACAATAACTCTGTCAATTTTCAGTCTACAGACTCGAAATTTGATTTTGGGAAAATCTTTGTAATCCGTTTTCGGCCAGAAATTTGGCTTTTAAGAGGTCAAAATCTAACGATTTGACCTTTGAGAACTCTAGCAAACTCCTCCAACAATTTTGGGTCTAAACATTTGAAATTTTAGATATAGGTTCCTTGGACATGGATCTAACTTAATAACTTCATTTGAGTCCAAAACAATAAATAGAGGTCATAATAGGGGTCAAAGTTAAAAGAATTGACTGTTTTTTTTTTGCTCAACATACACCTCAAAACACTCGGGCAACGCCGGGCTGAAATGCTAGTATATATATATATAAAAGTGAAAGTGTGTGTGTATGTGTGTGTGTGTACATTTCCCTATGCAATAACTCTGTCAATTTTCAGTCTACAGACTCGAAATTTGATATACAGGATATTGAGACTTGGGAAATCTTTGTAATCTGCATTTTCGGGGCTGTTAAGGGGTCAAAGTTCAACGATTTGACCTTTGAGAAATCTACGAAACTGCTCCGCTAATTTTGAGTATAAACGATTGAAATTTTAGATATAGGTTCCTTGGACATGGATCTAACTTAATAACTTGATTTGAGCCCAAAACAATAAATGTTAAGGGGTCATAATAGGGGTCAAATTTTTTTAAAATATTTACTTCTGTGGTCTCTACCAAATTACTCAGACAATTTCTTGTGTAAACATTTGAAATTTTACATAAAGGGTATTCAGAGATAGGGCAAGCTTTTTAATCAGTTTTGGTCGAAAATTCGAGCTACCAATATATAAATGTATGTATGTTTGCATGTCTGCCTAAAACTTTCGACAGAGGAGACGGATTTTCACAAGATCAGTATCGTTTTGAAGCTCGACCCTTCAGACGACAAATACCAAAATATTGGCTAAAAACATCAATTTCTTCGCCTTCAACTGGGCACTTTTCTACAGGGGAAGGTCGTTTTTTTCACCAATATTTTCGAAAGTCATCTCCTCTTTTCGATTGCCTAGCCTTAATTTTAACCTACGTCACATCCGGTTTGGCAGTGGTCGTAACAGGAAAGACGTCAGGTTTTTTTCCTGTTCTTTTCCTCCTTAATGGTACGGGTTCGAGCCTGTTTTCCTACTACCACTTTGTTTTTTTTGCTCAACATACACCTCCAAACACCCGGGCAACGCCAGGCTGAAATGCTAGTATATATATATATATATATATATATATATATATACACACACACACACATGGCATAATTGCGTTGACACACCAATTCTCGCCACATCACTGGAGTTAAGCAATGTTGAGCCTGGTTAGTATCAGATGGGTGACCATTTGAGAATTCTAGGCACTGTATGTGCTCTCCGCTTATCTCGGCATTTGTTTCCAGTCATCCTGTACATACACTTCACTTTCCACTGGTATTTAACAATGTTGACTTAGGAGAGGTGTGGTTGGAGATTGCACACCTTCTGCCACAAAAATTTCATGTGCGGGTAGCACTTTGGGAGTATCCATAATCTGTCAAAGACTGAAGGAGCCTGTTTTTATATATATATATATATATATATATACATATATATACACACACACACAGGCATATATATTTAAATGCACACACACATATATATATATATATATATATATATATATATATATAGGTGTGTACACACACACACACACAAACATATATATATCCATATACATATATAGACACATAATGTACACATATATATATCAACATATGTATATAGACACACATACACCTAGATACACACACACACACACACATATATATATATAACAATTTGTTATGGATGATGTAAGCAGTTTTTTAGCACCTCAAAATCATTTAGGGGCGTTAAAATTATTTTAAAAAAAGCATAAAAATGTGTGATTTTTCTCACGCTGGTTTATGCTTTTTATCATTTGTTAATTGAACTCTTATTTTTCTTATCTGCGAAGTGAAAGTGTGAAAATCGTTTATTTGCGAAAATTAACATTTTGTCAATACAGAAGCCATAATATGAGATTGGATAGAAAATTCCTTCAAATATTTATCCTCAATCATCTTTCTTCTACCTTCTAGTAGGAGAGAACGATGGTTTGAAAGGAGGATTCTAATATGAAGATGTCAGTTTTGATTGGCTGGTTAACTATATCGCTTAACAGAGGATCGAAGAAGCCAGTCAAGCAAAAGATGCAAGTCCATGCTGATGGAGAGTCTTAGGTGGTGTGACATCTCTCTGGACGAACTAATCCATTATTAAGAATCAATTAACCCTACAAAAGTTTCAAAAATGCAATTGATACGTGTTGTCAGTTAGTTTCAATATATATATATATATATATATATATATAGACAAACACACACACATAAATATATATACATACACATATATACATATACAGTAGCGTCCAAAAGTTAAGGAACGGTCGATCTTTTTTTTTTTTTTAATGGCTTCTAACTTTATCTATGAAAAAGGAAAAAAAAAATTGGGGTGAATTTTCCAAAGTTTAATAATGGTAGTTAAATAAAAAATAATTTTATTTTTATTTTTATTTTGAATACATATTAGTTTTTTACATATAAATAAATTCAATTAAATTACAGGTGTCCAAATGTTGAGGAACGAGGGAAATTATTAATGAAAAAATAAAGAATCCTTTCAGTATTCAGTGAAAAGTCCCCTTGTTTTCAATCACACTATGGCATCTTTTGCAAAACCAAAATTTAACCCCAATATCACAATTGTTAAAAGCATGCACCAACATCACAGCAAAATATATGGAAAATAATGTAAGAGCAAGTATATCACCTTGTTTCACACCATTTTCATCTGAAACTGGATCAAACAGAGATCCGTCAAAGTTCACTCAGGCTTTCATATTATGGTGTAACTGCTGAAGCAACTCCAGAAAACTAGTAGGATAGCCTAGTTTCCTAAGAATCTTCCAGAGTGCATTGCGATTGACGGTATCATATGCTTTTGTCAGATCGACAAAAACTTGATACTGCTCCATTTTGCACTAGTTGTCACGCAGAGAATATCATGTCCATTCTACCACATTGACTTTCTAAAATGATAGAGGGACAAATTCTTTTCAGTAAACGATTTAACATCTTTACTAAAACCTTTCCCATTGCTTCAAGCCAGCTAATGCCTCTATAATCATCATACTCAGATTTTGATTCATTTCCTTTATAAATTGGGATCGTTATTGCATCAATCCAATCTTGAGAGATAGCATTACCATGCCAAACAGCAAGGATGAATGCATGGATTACGTTTATAAAGCCATCACCTTCAAATAGCAATAATTTAACAAGTATCCCATCAAGTCCGGATGCTTTTCCCTTATTAATCTCTGTTAATGTGCTTTTGATCTCATCAATGCTGGAATCAGTCATCATCTTATGAACGACCTCCTTTTGGGGGAGACTATCAATAACTATATCATTTATTTAAGGCGGATTATCAAAAAGATCTCAAAATGTTATGTCCATCATGCCATGATCTCCTCAACATTGTTGGAAAGGGCAAAACCATCTTTGGATTTCATAGGTTCCAATATTGACGGCTGTGATCCAAAAGCTTGTCTGATTTTGTAATACATATCTTTTGAATTTTTGCGCTCATAATCTGTCCGGATGTCTGCTGGCAATTTGGCCCACCACTTTTTCTTCATTCGACCAATTTCATGCTGTACTTTTAATTCTGCTTCTTTATACACTTTTTCTGCAGTTATTTTAGCTAATCTATTAGAACACAAACATATCTCATGAGCCTTTTTCTTCTCTTCCAAAATCATTTTCATCAAACCAATTTCTATGTTTGGTTTTCTTAAAGCCAAGAATTTCAGCTCCTTTGTTATATGCATGTAACTTGAATCGTTCCCAAGTTCCTTCAAATGAGATATTAATAAATGAGGTCCTAAAAGTTTCACACGCTTCCTTATTTTGTAACTTTTTTTTTTATGACATTTTCACCCCAAACATGGCTACTATCAGGGGCAGCAACTACTGGGGCACTATGTTGGGATTTGGGCAGCAAGATGTCGGTTCACGTTACACTTGAACTTCTGCAAGTCAGTACAGTTAGGGAAGCAGCGACCTGGAATGGAATTCCAGAGTCTAGCAGTTCTGGGGAAGAAACTACTGGAGTAGAAAGATCTTTTACATCTAGGGATCTCTACTGTGTGGGGGTGGGATTTAGCTGCCTGTCAGGTTTGTCAAGGGTGTCTACGTTATGGGGGCACAAGTGTCTGCAGTTTGTCAGACATCGATGTGTTTAGGCACTTTTACTCCATTGGCTTTGACCTTTTTACTTATACATAACTTAAGTTTAGCACGAACAAGTTTGTGATCCGTGTCACAGTCTGCACCTTGCTAAGCTCTTACAGTACACATATCCTGAAGATCACGTTTGCACATGATGACATAATCAAGAATATTACCATGTTTTGATCTAGGGTGTATGCAAGTTACCTTGTGAATGGGTTTTTGTTGGTAGAACGTGTTGTATGCAGCTATGTTCAGTGCACAACTGCAAAAGAAGAATCCCATTATCATTTGCCTTACCAAGGCCATATTTTCATAAGACATCCCATATGTTGTGATCACTTCGAACCCGTGCATTAAAGTTTTCAAGCAACAAAATCTTATCTGCTTTTGGTGTCCATTTGACATCATTTTGACATCCTGTCTACTATCCAAAGTAGGGACATATACTGAGATAATTGATACATCACAAGGTAAAGTTACCCTCCGTAACATAATTCGATCACTAATTCCACAAGGTTGTTCTAACTGAGATGTGATGTCCTGGTAGGAACACCAACTCCTCCTTCTCTTTTTAGTCCCTTGGGTTTGCCTTTCCAGAACAACGTATACCCTGCATCTTTTCCAGTAAGTTGATCTTCAGCACTAAAACAGGTTTCAGATAGAGCAGCAATATTCACATTGTATCTAGCTAATTATCTGGCAACAATAGCTGTTCTGCTCTGGATTAACCGACACTTTCGGATCAAGAAGTGCCCTTACATTCCAGGTAGCAATATTCAATTTAGTTTCTTTTTAGAATAAATCACATTTTTGGGCCCATGAACTTTAAGTGTTTGAGAGAGTGGCACTCGTCTGACAAGACGTTGCAATCATCATGTATGTATGTATGTATGTATGTATGTATGTATGTATGTATGTATGTATGTATGTGTGTGTTGACTTTGTAAATAGAGCAATTTGTGTAAGAAATCTTGAGTAGAGGAGCTCAATGCAGAGTAAGAATAAAAGCAAGAAAGAAGGAGCTCAAAACTCGTTAGCCATTTCTCATTATTTTATTTCACCAGTTGAAGTGGAGATCATCAAACCAGCTCAGGTTAGCTTGAATATTGGAATTAATTGTGATTAGAAATGATTAAAAAGTTGTGCTGAGTTTTGTGTTGTTAACTCTACTGAATTATATAACCTTTATAACCTATGGAATTATATTTTCCTTATTTCTCATTTGAGAACTGGATTTCCTTTGTGGAAGAAAAACATTTTTTCAGTCGCCTGACGAGGACTTGTGGTCTTAATAAACCATTTGTCCGAAACATTAGAATATCCAGTGTTGCCACCTTGTAGATTTGTATGTATATATATATATATATATATATATATATATATATATATATATATACACTATGTTTATTATACTCTGGTTTATAGTCTCTCTGAATTTAGGTTCCACTGAAACATGTATGCACATATGTAACCAATAATGTTTGTGTTGAGTGGAACGATAAAATTGAAAAGACGACATAATTCCATTTTCGTTTGATAAAAACCGGTTTTCTTTTTTTGTTGTAGGCCATCTACTAGTTGGCCAGTTGTGTACAAATCCCAAAAGCGATAAGAGCCTTCTATTATATCTGAAAGTTATACAATGTTCAACAAGTGAGATCGGAGATGTGCCGCTGTACAACTAATGCTTTCTACTAATGCGAGTTATGACAAGACAACAGGACCATTGCCAACACCCTCAAAATGCATGGATTGCTATAAATAACAGGGACATACCCAGGATGATGAAAACAAAGTTTTTGATCATGGTTATGGTCTTTTGTGTACTTTCAAGTGAGAGCCCTACCATGCCACCTCACATTTTCAAAGTTGGCTTGAAAGTCAACACTATAAGTGTTCCTGGATGAGCTGAAGAGTGTGGTGAGCCACTGGTACAATCAGGTGGCCACTGGCAAATCCTGGGTGTGGCAGCAGGACTCTACACTGGCCCACAAGTCTAAAGAAACCCAGGCTTGGCTTCAGAAGGAGTGCTACAACTTTGTACCCTTCTCTCACTGGGCCCCTCTTCCCCTGACCTGAACCCGCTGGACTACTTCGTTTAGTCATATGTCAAGAACATCACCAACATGACTTCCCACAACACTAAAGCTAGCCTAATCGCCATAATCCGCTGAGTATTCGCCGAGCTCCCGTCAACGTTTGTGGAAAAGGTGTGCTCATAGTTTTGAACCCGTATCAAGATGGTGATTGAGGCTGAAGGCGGCTACATTGAATAGAGGTCAGTTCTACTACTCATAAAGTTACCTGAATTGATGTTTTTAATAAAAGTTTTAAAATAAAGCTGTAGTGTTGTTTTCTTTAGGGAGACAACTTTATCGTTCCACCCTGTATAATAAACATACTATATATAGCTACGTCCTCCATCGAACACTTTTAAATAAATACATGGGTTTCAGTGGATCTACTTCTAAGAAACCAAACTATACAGTCATTATATATATATATATATATATATATATATATATATATATATATATATAAACATTTTTACTTAGTTTTCTTTTCATATTGTAATCACACAAAGTATACCCTAAAATACATGCTTATTATTTATTATCCTCATTGATAATGAATGAGTAACAAAACATGTCTTTCTGTTTATACAAGAATAATTTCTTAATAGATATATATAGGGATGAGCAATGAAAGTGAAAGTTATTTGCTTTTTTACTCCAAAAATAATCTTCCCGTGTTTAATCGTTTTTCTTTTTGTCCTTTTGATGCATCCTGTCTCCACGGCAATACATTTTGTGGTATATTATGTATTTTATCTCCATATCTACATATGTGTGTGTGCATAGGTAAAGGTATGCACACGCAGGTTATAAACAAATAAACTAAAAAAGAAAAGAAACAAGTGAAGCCTGCATGGTCCCCCGTGAGTGAACGAGGCATAAAAATGATGGCTAAATTCAGCATTAGCCCCTCCTTCCCCTATTTAGCCCCAAAAGTCCCCAGGGGACGTCAAATTCTTGTGAAAATAAACAAATAGTGCAGTTTTAGGCGTTAACATATGTAAATTTGAGTTCTGCACCATGCAAAATAAGAAATGACTAAGTCCATCATTTGCCCCCACTCCATTTAATGCCAAAAGTCCCCAAGGCCTTAACATATTTAAATTTGAGTTCAGCACCATGCAAAACTGCTAAATAGACATACACAGAAAATTTTGGACAAATATAGTAAAATAGTCCCAAAATGGAGTGTTTTCATTAGCCCTAAAAGAGCCCCTGGGGCACACACAATAGTTATCGTGAAGTATAGACAAACAAAATTATATAGAAATCAGTTAGTTACAACTTTTCAGAAAGTTTTATAAAAATCCAAGGCATCAATATTTTTTAATAAGTACAAAAGTGTCAATTTTAGTCATTTTAACCCGAGAGGCACCCCTAGGGAAGCAACTATAGTTTTCCTAGAAAGTCTGTTACTTTTTTACTCATATCATGCTTAATGTTTGTGCAAAATTTCAAAAGATTCCAAGGTGTAGCTATTAAGAAATGTGCAGACAGACGAATGAACGAACGGACAAGGGATAATTTACAGGTCCACTCTCCTTTTGTTGGGGGACCCTAAAAAAATTAACGTAAAATCATGATTCTATCAATGTTAATCTTATGTCTTCTATTAGTTTGTGCTTTCCTTATTAATTCTGATCGATGCCTATAATTAATAGTTGTAAGTACCCGGTGTTGTCCAGGAATCTTTTTTACTTCACGTTTTCTTCTGCAATTTTTTATCTATGCTATTTGTTTTTTTATCATTTTTTTAAGTTTTTTTTTTTTTTTTAGTTTAATTTATGTATTGTGGTAACGTTTGATTTATGAATGATTTTTTTTCTTTCTATTTATTCATTTTTTTAAACTAAAACATTTGGTTCTCAGTTTTGACTGATACACATGTGAAAATGTTTTATTTATCAATTTTGTTCTGTTTAGAAAGCGTAAATTAACCCTAATGCCTCATTTTCTTTTTATTTTAATTTTCAACTAAATTTAACTTAAGAATGACTTTTGAACAGACAATTTAAACGAGATGAATTTTCATTAAAACTAATGGTTTCTACTTATGTTAATAGCAACTAGAAGAAATGACCTTTTCTCTTGTCGAATAGTTCCATTCGGGCATACCAGTTTTGATTTCCTACAGAAGAGACGTTGCGAGCCTATCTCTGCTTTATTGTTATTTTCAAGGCAAGTGCTCGTCTGAGCTCCAATCTACGGTCACCTCTCGCCAAACTTTCAGAAGTAACACTATCTAGCTGAAACCACTATCAATAATTTCCCCCACTCTTTATTTGTGCTCAAACCTAAATGTAGATTCCATGAACAAAGCTCCTTTCTTAGGACTGCACGCCTGTAGAACTCTCTTCTGTTTGCTTGCTTTTCAGCCGACTACAATTTGGTCATAAAGTCCAACATAAGTTCTTGATGAGCCGTTCTCCTTAAGTAATCCAATTTACCAAATTTACACTTCTAAGGATTACTATGATATTGTCCCATTGACTACTGTACACTCTTTAACCCTTATCCTCGAGTGGCTTCCGGGTCTTGATAAGTGGTGACTCCTTTGTAAAAAAAAAAAAAAAAAAAAAAAAAAAAAGGCTACAAAATCACGGATTTTGCACAGTCATAAAGAAATGATCATTTCTATATCTTTGAAATGGGTGGAAATGATTTAAATTTACAAGACAAAATGTGATTTTATTCAAATTAAAAGAAAAAAGAATTTACTAAAATTAAAGGACGAATATGTAAAAAAAAATGTAATCTTTTTTATAATGAAATATTTATTCTATACTGACACGCATTCTGATTGAGAGGAACTTTTCCAAAGAGACGAGAGTGGAAGCAGTTCCCTGAAGAATGTAACCGTTTCTTGTAGATCAGAAAAGAGAGGAAGATTTATCAGCTTATCTGCTGAGTGTCTCCGGCAATTTCTTATTTATGATGCAATATTTTGATATGTAGACCTAATTCTAAGTTTGTATACAGATTATGTGTATTGGCTGCTGTTGGCTATCTTCTTGAAACATAATCGATACACACTGAAAGGGTGCCCATTCACAATTTTTTTATAATGAAGCAAGTGTTGCACAATTACCAACCGCATCTCTACACATCCAGTCTGAAAAGAAACCAAAGATGACTGCCAATGTCGAGATAAGTATTAATTTAAAGTTTCCTTCTTTATTTTCTTTTTTTTTTACATAGAGTCACCACTTATCAAGACTCAGAGGCCACTCGAGGATAAGGATTAAGAGTGTACAGTAGTAAATGGGACAATATCACAGTAATCGTTAGTAGTGCAAATTTGGTAAATTGGATTACTGAAGGGGAAGGGCTCACCAAGAACTTGTTTATGTCGGATTTGAAGCCTACAATATTGTCGTTGAGTAGTTTCTTTGCCAAGGATTATTATTTCACTTATAACTAGCGGGAAGAGAGATAGGTTCATACCTTTCTCAATAGTATTAAAAAAGAGAAGAAGGTGACTTCAAAACATCATTTCATTTCCAAACTCCTACATCTGATATTTACAAATAGTCAACCATCCACGTACTTACCAGACTCAACGTTGCTTAACTTTGATATTGATGAACTATTATTGTATTGTGGGAAGTTTCTGTAATGAAGTAGATAGCTATGTGGATTGCTAACATAGGAGTGCGAAATTCAAACTTTCTCAATTACATAGCAGCACTGTCAGTATGGATGTTGGCGATCTTCATGTGCTTCCTCCTCTAAGTATTTGATTCTAAAAACGACCGGGGAAAACCAATGTTAACGACAAAATTGAGCCGAGCAAGACGTCGTTGTTTCAGAAAAATTGACTTTAATACTATCTCATTTTTGTCCAGTTTATATAAAGGAATCAGTGTTTCTTACCAAGTTCAAGTGTTTGTTCCTCTTATTAGCTTTCTAATAGTGTCACCTTGTTTTGATTTTAACTGTTTTTTTTCAACTCAGTATTTTCTGGCTGTTTGCATAAACAGCTGGCAGATGCAGTCAAAAAGTCAGTTTTAGCATGAGTCACAAACTGTACAAATACTTAATGATCATATCCCAATGGTTATAGACTCAGGTCAAAACTATCTCCGAGGAAATGACAATGATGACATGAATACGAATGCAGAATAACGACCTGAGACTGCCAAGTTCGAATTCTATAGCACCAGTTTCACTAAGAACTATGGCAACACATCAAAGGCTGTAAATGACAAAGTTCTCTCTGATTCTCTCTCCTCTGATCTCGAGCGCGTGGTTCAGTGGGGGAAGATGTGGCTGGTTACCTTTAATGCATCCAAAACCAAACTCCTATCCTTACATCATCAACGCTCTGATCCCCACCTGGCATCAATTGTGACAGATGGCTCTCGTCTGGGTGAGGCCCCGTGTTTTGACAAGCTTCTGGGTTTGACCTTTACACCTGATCTGAAATGGAACACGTACATCCAGTCTGTTGCTAAGATCGCTGGAAAGATAATGGGATCCTTCTACCGCTCCAGAAGATACCTCACTACTGATGCAATTCTCTATCTATATAAAAGCCAAGTACGTCCAAGGATGGAATACTGTTGCCATATCTGGGCAGGAGCTGCTAAAAACAGCCTATCCTGCCTTGACAGAGTACAAAATAGACTTTGTGGCTTAGTGGGGGATGCCCTTTTCTCTACCCTGCAACCTCTCTCCCACAGAAGAGACGTTGCGAACCTATCCTTGTTTTATCGTTATTTCCATGGCAGGTGCTCGTCTGAACTCCAATCTCTGGTCCCCCCTCGCCAATCTTTCACGAAAAACACCCGTCTAGCGGAATCCACTGTAAAAAATTTCCCCCACTCTATATCTGTGCCTAAATCAAAACGCGGATTCCATGAACAAAGCTTCTTTCTTAGAACTGCACGCCTGTGGAACTCTGTTCCGTCTGCCTGCTTCCCACCGAACTACAACTTGGATGTCTTCAAGTCCAATACCATCAAGCTAGGTAAAAACTTATACTATGCTAATTCGTACGAATTTACTTTTTTTTTTTATTATATTTAATAAGTGGTATAATTTTTTAACTTTTTAGATCAATAAAATCAATATTTAATTTAAAGAATTTAATTTGATTTTGAATATCCTTCACCTGTAAGAAGCCATCAGACGTACCCCTCCACAGTACTGTATACCGATACTCTATGGCTGACTGGGATAGCTTCCGTACATTCATATCTGATTTACCTCTGCACTCCATGTTTAAAAAGGAAGTGTCCTCTATAGTATCAGATCTGACCGAATGGTTAATTGTAGGCATAGACCAATTCATACCATCTAAAATATTTCAACAAAAACCTAACAGCCAGCCATGGTTCTCCCCAGAATGTGCTGCTGCTATCGCGCACAGAAATCACTTTTTCCATAGCTACCAACGTAATAGATGCACTGAGACTAAAGCTGCTTTCAGGACTGCCAGCAACCATTGTAAAAGAGTAATAAAAAATGCAAGAGAGCTATATGCCCAGTCTGTTAAATCCAAGGTAGCTGATCAGTGGCTTGGTTCCTACCAGTTTTGGCAAATAACAAATAGGATCCTGAACAGAAGTGTGCGTTCTATCCCAACCATTATCAATGGACCAGAGGTTATCTCGTCAGCGTCAGACAAGGCCAAACTATTTGCAAAGAACTTTGCAGCTAATTCTACCCTATGCGACGAAGGCCATCAACTCCCCATATTTCCTCCTATAACACAGAACAAGCTAGGTAACATACAAATATCCGTGCATGAGGTCGCCAAGCTAATAAAAAACCTAGATTCCAGTAAAGCAACTGGCCCTGATGGCATCCCAATTATAGTGTTAAAAAAGCTTCAACCAGAACTTGCTCCCATACTTACGAAACTATTTAAGCGTTACCTTAAGGAGAAGTGCTTTCCGACCCCCTGGAAGACCTCATCAGTTTGCCCTGTATTTAAGAATTCAGGTGATAAGTCATCTCCCTCTCAGTACAGACCAATAAGTCTTCTCTGTGTTATGAGTAAGTTGCTGGAATCAATATTAAATAGAGAAATAGTCAACCACCTCAGCAGGAATAACCTTCTTAGTGACACACAATATGGTTTCCGCTCTGCAAGATCTACCGCAGATGTGCTGACGGTTATATCCCACAGGATTAGTGAATCTCTTGACAAAGGCTTCCTTTCTAGGGCAATTGCTCTTGACATATCAAAGGCCTTTGACAAAGTATGGCATAAGGGTCTACTTCACAAGATTTCCAGCTACGGTATAACTGGAAATGTTTTCTCAATCATTAAATCATTTCTCTCCGATAGGTTCATAAGAGTAGTGGTAGATGGACAAAAATCGGAGGCCTGCAATATAAATGCTGAAGTCCCTCAGGGGTCAATACTGGGCCCAACTCTCTTCCTGATCTACATCAATGACCTCCCTAAACACATACTTAAATCATTCGTTGACATCTATGCTGATGACACGACCATCTACGGCAACACATCAAAGGCTGTAAATGACGAAGTTCTCTCGGATTCTCTCTCCTCTGATCTCGAGCGCGTGGTTCAGTGGGGGAAGATGTGGCTAGTTACCTTTAATGCATCCAAAACCAAACTCCTATCCTTACATCATCAACGCTCTGATCCCCAGCTGGCATCAATTGTGATGGATGGCTCTCGTCTGGGTGAGGCCCCGTGTTTTGACAAGCTTCTGGGTTTGACCTTTACACCTGATCTGAAATGGAACACGTACATCAAGTCTGTTGCCAAGGTCGCTGGAAAGATAATGGGATCCTTGTACCGCTCCAGAAGATATCTCACTACTGATGCAATTCTCTATCTATATAAAAGCCAAGTACGTCCAAGGATGGAATACTGTTGCCATATCTGGGCAGGAGCTGCCAAAAACAGCCTATCATGCCTTGACAGAGTACAAAATAGACTTCGTGGTTTAGTGGGGGATGCCCTTTTCTCTACCCTGCAACCCCTCTCCCACAGAAGAGACGTTGCGAGCCTATCCTTGTTTTATCGTTATTTTCATGGCAGGTGCTCGTCTGAACTCCAATCCCTGGTCCCCCCTCGCCAATCTTTCATGATAAACACCCGTCTAGCTGAATCCACTGTGAAAAATTTTCCCCACTCTATATCTGTGCCTAAATCAAAACGCGGATTTCATGAGCAAAGCTTCTTTCTTAGAACTGCACGCCTGTGGAACTCTGTTCCGTCTGCCTGCTTCCCTCCGGACTACAACTTGGATGTCTTCAAGTCTAATGTTAACAAATTCCTAATGAACCGCCCCCCCTAATTAAACACTTCATAAAATCTCCTCACTAACGTAATGTACTTGCAATAACCCTTATCCCTGAGTGGCTTCCGGGCCTTGATAAGTGGTGATCACTGTGTAAAAAAAAAAAAAAACCTGAAAAATTCAGATGTTTATTTTCTGTTACTATGAATGTTATAAGTTGCTTATTACCATGGCAACGTTACACTTGAGCTCTTGCATTATTGAAATAAGTCAGACTCCAAAATATTTAAAAGCAATTACAAACATTCTACAATGGTGAAAACTGTGTGATAAATACGGCTTTCATAACTGAATTTATGGGTTTAATAAAATACTAATGTTTTAAAAATTATAGTTTTTTTTTGTTTGTTTTTTTTTTAACGAATGAAGCTAAGAATTAGTTTAATTTTATCTTTTTAATATTTTTATATCTTTTTACAATAGTTACTGATTTTATTATATGGTAATCTTACATTTGTATTTATTTGCTTTCTAAATTGGTCTTAATTAGTTTCCAAATGAATAAACATTATTTGTCCTTAATATAGTGATTTATCTGCTTTATTATGCCTTCATGGGAGCTGTTAGGGTTCGAGATAAGTAGTGGTTAAATTGATACTGCTGTGGCTTAGCAATTTAGGCATGCCAAGTTCAAATCCAATCTGTTTGATAGAATCACTTTCATTATGGATGTTGGCAACCTTCACATGGTCCATTCTGCGAGAACGTCAACAACAAATCGGTCAACAAAGCTATACGATGCTGACTCCTACAAATTTCATTTACATGAGAGAAAAGATTTGATGATTTCAAAGACATTGTCAGATATTCCGTCGCTATCAAGTTTGTGAAGCAACCTTTGTTGCCATGCTTAATAAAAAGCCTTTGATGTGCCCTAGAACAAAGCCAGCGATTCATTGATTCTATATGGTATTGCAGTCAGCAGTTAATCTGATTCTTGGAAGAACTGACGAAACTGATGCCAACAACAAAATCGAGCTGTTCAAAAAGTTGTATCCTACTGTCATATTTCGTTTTTGTTGTAATGTCACAGCAGATAGTTTTATGTCAGATTCTATTTTTTTTTTTTTTTTTACATAGGCATCGCCACATTATCAAGGCCAAGAGGCCACTCAAGGATAAGGGTTAAAGAGTGTACAGTAGAAATTGGACATTATAGTAATCATTAGTAATGAAAATTTGGTACAGTTGATAACTTATATGGAACGGCTCATCAAGAACTTATTTACGTTAGACTTGAAGACAACCATATTGTAGTCAGCCGGAAAGCAGGAAAACGGAAGACTATTCCACAGGCGTGCAGTTCTAAGAAAAAAGCTTTGTTCATGGAATCTACGTTTAGGTTTAGGCACAGATAAAGAGTGGGGGGAATTATTGATAGTGTTTACAGCTAGACGAGTGTTTCTTGTGAAAGTTTGGCGAGGGGGGACCATAGATTGAAGCTCATTCGAACACTTTCCATGAAAATAACGATACATCAGAGACAAACTCGCAACATCTCTTCTGTGAGATAAAGGTTGCAAGGAAGAGAAAAGGACATCTTCTACGAGGCTACGAAGTCTATTTTGAACTCTATCAAGGCAGGACAAGTCCTTTCTAGCAGCTCTTATTAGAATCTGGAAAATTTACTGGACTAATCAGTTTTTTTTTGTTTTTTGTTTTCTATCATGGATGAACGACTCAATCTAAACTATACTCAATGTAAAGAATAAAGTTAATAAAATTTTAATTAATGTAGCCATATGATCTGAAAACGTGAATTACACTCATTAAATTCAATTAATTTTTTCATTACAAAAATAACTTTTCAATCTAATTTTATGCTGAAGAAAATTTCTAATGATGAAATGAACTTTTATATAAAAAAAAAATCCCTTTATTTAATTGCAAAGAAATGCTAACATCATTTTTGTTATACCATCTCAAACTATGGGAGTGGTCATGAATAGTTCAAACCCAGTCGGATAAAATCAAATATTTCCACCAACTTTCATTAATTATACAGGATTATAAAAAAGAAAAGAAAAAAAAAAATGCTACTCATTAATTTATGCCTGAATTTTTTCTGAACTCAAATCATATTTGATAAAATTATATTGACTTCTCCATCAAGTTTCAAATTATAATGAAAAAAAAAAAAGTTTTGAAAAGGAAAAAAATAAAAACAATTAGAAAAGCTCATACTCAGCACGCACACACCCTTGATCTACTTTTGAAGTCTCTTGTCTAGAAATACTCCCACCAACCAGCCATTCATGAAAAAAGGGTACTTATGTAGAGTATGGACTATGCTATTTTTGAGATATAATTTTCAAGTTAAATTCAATTTTTACAATATCTTTTGTTTATTAAATTGCTAGGTGGAAGTACAGATTATTTTTAAAAGCCCTCTACTCCACATGTTAAGAATGGATTTCTAAATAATGTTATTATTTCAGTTAGTATTCACCAAAAATATTCTTCATAAGAAAAGAAAAACATATCCAGAAAACCCTGTCACTTATGCACAGTGTGAGCGCATACCTTTGATCTACTTGTGTGAGTCCTGTCTGGAAATGCGTCAAGAGTAGAGTGAGTGTGTACAGAATGCAGAATAAACGCCCCCGTGGAACGCATGGTGGAATGGTTGGTAGCTATCTGTGTGAATTTATAAATACTCAATGGCTGACCCATTTGCCATAATGGTAAGAGTGTTTGCAAATGGGCCGAGGTTCAAGGACAAGTGGAATAATCCTGGCAATGGAGTGACGCCCTCCTTTAGACCTCGGTGTGAAATGAGAGCCTTCACATCACCCTCGACTATAGTCGACCATTTAGCTTAGCTTTAATGATAAGAATGGGTTGTATCTTCTTGATTAAGTAACAAAAAGTTTCCTTTTTTTTTCTTATTAAAACACATTTTTTTACTATATTTTTAGTTGGGAAGCAAGGGTATTTTGAGGGATGAGCCTCTTCCAATCCAAATCAGAGTGAAAAATGAAAGCAGCCTCAGTCGAATTAAATGAAGGGTTCGGTTTGAAATATCAGAACGTTATTGACCACAATAAAAACATCTGAAGGCAGTTATTTATCTCCCCCTTATGGTGTGGTGGGAAGATATAACTGTGACACAAAGGTCGAAAAGTAAGATTGAAGAGACAGTACCCTAAAGAAACAGCACTCTGGTTTGCAAAAAAATATAGTCTGAACAGCTTCGTCAGCACTCGCTGACGAGATGCTTCAGTCGATTAGCAATTTACTCACTCTTTCTCAAAAAGAGAAGGCAAAGCTTAGAAGGGCGGACCTCCTAGAACTGCACAGGACCAGTAACATGCCACAATTACAGGGAAACCCCCATTTCAAAAATGGCTTAGATTCCGTTGGTTTTGGTTTAGTTTGGTTGTTTTGTTTTACAGCGTATTAACCCTTTTCAGGTTATTTGATGTGGAATCCAGTTATTTTGGAAAAGGTTTTTATGCTTCAAGCATTTTATATCATCAAATATTTATTCATGGTGTTTGGTTTGTTTGGTTTTGTTGAGGGAAATTGTTGTTTTTGTTTTTTATTTTGCAGAACATGACTGAGTTTTACAAAGAGAAAGAAAACAAATAACATCAATATTTGGTGAATTTAAGTCAGCAAACTGCTAGACAGCCTTATTTAGTATCAGTAGAGTTGCCTTTGATGCCAAGGGAAAAATATCCCTGGCTCTCTACAAAGAGTCATAGAATGTAATGGCCAAAACGTTGTGAACATAACAATTAAGATGAAGAAAATAACATTTTTTTTTTCTAGATCGGTATTGAAATTGGATCGAATCATTTCATTTCAAACCTATTTATATTTATACATTTGTATGAATATAAATAGGTACCCGTTTAACTGGAATAAAACTCAGTAATACACACACCCTATCACAGCGATGGTACAGGATATTCGTTCCGCAATGGAGAGCGGGGATAAGCATCGGTCTTATGATCTTTAAGTTTGAAAGTCGTATGGTACTATCGCTTCCCCGGGAAGGTTACTTGGTTGAGGAACGTCTTGGGAACGCAACCACCTCCCCGGGGAATAAACGATATCCAACGATATCTAACGACAGGCGCATATTGGAAACATCAACAAAAAAATGGGTCGATATGTCGTCGGCTATAAGTGTCTGGCATGGGTCGCTTCTCATGTGTTCATTGCATCGTTACAGGCAGCTGTTCGTTGTCACATTAATGGGGGGGGGGAACCGCAGGCTGAAATCGAACACTTTTACAAAAATAGCGAACAAATGCATTTTTATAAAAGTATATATAATTTATTTAACAGTTAACAAGTAGGCGGCATATTTAGTCGATCCATTGCGTGCACACCAAACTACTATGTCCCGCGCGAACGGGGTGCAAGCTTCAACTGTTTTAAAACAATACAATCGTATTTCAATTCTCTCTTTCAATGAAGAGAGAGAGAGAGAGAGAGAGAGAGAGAGAGAGAGAGAGAGAGAGAGAGAAAGGGACATTCATACATAACTTTAAACATTGTTTTGTTTTTGTACCCATGAGTTCTTTCGGGTTATATCGTTTTGTCTTGGTTCAATATTATAAACAAACTGTCATTCTTGGCTTGAATCATAGCAGAACATTTTAAAAATCACAAATACCTGCTTACACATTTGGACCGCACAAGTGCAGATCAAGTTAGGCACAAGGTTCATTAATGTAGAAGCCCCAGCTCCCTCAAAAAGGGCTACGTTATTGTGCCACAGTGGAGCTTTATTTTAAAAAACAAAATCTTACGAGAAACACATTACCTGTGTTAATTAGGGATTCCCCTGTATACAGATGGTTATTAATCACGGTTGGAATTTAATAACGTACTTATCCTTCTCGCGCAATTGCTTGAAGGAATTAGATAATTATCAAGTAGGCATGACGAACAAACATTCTTCGGTATCGGATTCTCCAAAATCTATTGGATATTTGCAAAGAAGAACTATTAAAAAAATGAAAACAGAAATCGTCAGAGATATTCATTTTGCCTTTGGGGAAGTGTAAGAAATTACTTAAAACTTGGCATGCACTTCATTTGTTACGAATCCGAACGCGAGACTGATTTCCACAAGATCACCTTTGATCTGAGGAACGGAACTTTGAAGAGAGATGATTTTTCAGGCCAGCTTTGATGGAAAGAAATTTCACTACAAGACAGGAGGAGGGGGGGGGAATGCACTTAATGATTGCTTTTTTAGGGTTGGGTGCACTTGGAAGGTAATGATATAGTTAGGCATAAAAGAGTGCAATGAGTGCAACAGAAACTGAAGAATGTGCAGCAATGGAAATATTTTCTTGAAAAATGGGCCAGAGAGAGAGAGAGAGAGAGAGAGAGAGAGAGAGAGAGAGAGAGAGAGAGAGAGAGAGAGAGAGAAGTTGTAGAATGGAAAAAAAGATAGAAAAATTGGCATTCAACGTGCTGGATTTAGGATCTATTAATCATTTCAAAGACTTAAGATCCATTAATAATTTATTTTAAGCTCCGAGAAAACATCAATCGATAATTTTAACGCCTTAAAAACCAGTAATCAGTTATTATTAGGGATGTGACAACAGCATATTCTTTTCATTGTTTTGACTCTTGAGTATATATCCGTTAATATCTTATATGTTTTTATATAGAGTGATGTGGTTCTCGGTTGATTAACTGTGGCGGATATATACTTGAGAGTCAAAAGAATGAAAAGAATATGCTGTTGTCACAGCTTTAGCTATTATTAAGGGTCTTGAGGCCATTAAGTACTTAATCAAGACAAAACACAATGCTATAATTAACAAAAAGTGTAGTAACAAAAGTCTACTACAGAGTACACGTCATAATTCTGGGGCCATAACTGCCATAGATCGTTGAATGTACTTCCTTTCCACTGCAGAAAGATGTGACACAAGGTCAGAAGGTGGGGAGAGTCTAACTCCCCTAAAGGAGAAGCATGTTGACTGTCATGTCAACAATATATGTTGACATTGCATTTTTCAATAACGTTGCATCAACAATATTTGTTGACGGCTTTTTTTCGTTACCAAGGCTGGCAACAATCATTGTAGATACCCTATACTATTTCTATAGCACAAATACCCATTGCACCAAGTGCACGTTGTTGCTCATGATTGTAGCAGATGGTATCGATCCAGAAAAGAGGGAACGCTTACAATTCGAACCTTTAAAATTTTTAAGTTGTTAAGTTTGGAATTTTGTATTCCAATATTAACAGTGCTTACCATGAAAAGTGGATTTTCTATTATTTAACACATACGCACTCGACCGGCGTCTTATACTGCATTAAACGTCTAAACTTTATACTTCACCAAAATTTGAAGACGTGCCAAGCATTACTATCGCCATGGCATGTAAAAAGAAAAAAAAAACTGGATTTGGCACTTCTACACTATTGGAACGAAATTTCAGAAATCGTAATACTGAATTTCATACGAAAATAATGGTATCTACGTATTCCTCGTATTTTTAGATGATTGTATCAAAAAGTTACGAAAATCGATAGGGTAGAAAATTATTTATTAAAGAAAATAAAAAATAGAGTTTGATGAAAACGATCGTAAGACACAAGATATTTCAAAAGGGAGGTAATTTTCCGTTTTGATTAAAACAAGATAGCGGCAATTTTTCACCTGCTAACACGATTAAAGTTGTTTTGTTTAATAATTCAGTAATATTCAGACAATTTCGACTGCATAATTTGGAAGCTGCTATTGTAACTTATTAGAATTGACAAAAAAATCAGTTGAAACCATTGTTTTTTATCTGAAAACTGCAATTATCGACTACAAAATCTCATCCCAATTTTGTAGAAGCGCCCTGAATTATCCCGAGGAAGATTCTGTTATGAATCGAACTATCGAATTGAATTTTAATAAATCAATATGTTTATTTATTAAAAGAGATTATGCATTTGTTTGGTCTTTAAGCGGTTAATTTTTTTTTTTAATTTTGCACATCAACAATGCTTACTATGAACAGCGGATTTCCTATTAGTTAAGCTTATTTAATTCTGTTTATTTCATTTCACATAACAAAATTAATTTCTGTAACTGAAACGCATAACATTGTATGTGATAAACTAAGAAACAAGAAAATAAAAAGAATATAGTCGTGTGCTAAGAAATATTGCAAACCAGAAAATGAATTTTAATGCAAAAATATTGAACAGTTGGAAATAACGTGACTCTAACAAGTGACATCCTTGAATAGAGACTCCTTCAGTCTTGGACAGACTAAGGACACCCACGAAGGATTGCCTACACGTGAAATTTTTGTGGCAGGAGGTGCGCAATCTCCAATCACACCTGTACAGTTACACACACACGCACACACAAACACGCAAATAACGAGCCATTATTCATTGCAATTTTTCCCAGCGCATTTTGAGAAAAAAACAATCTCTCAGCAACGGCACAAATTCAAATACGCCCACACACTTTGCTCAAAATAACAAAAGTAAAAATAACATATTTTTGGCGGACGTAGTTGGAAGCACCATCACGTGACACAACCAGCCAATGAAAAATTAAAAATATAATCTTTTTCACGAATTTCGAAAAGCTAAGATAGCAGCAGGAGCAGTCTCTTTCTGGAGCCGGTCTGAATCTATAAAAAGAGCATTTTGCGCCCAAACGAGTCAGTCGACCTTTTGAGCATGGCGTAAACATCATGTCGACCCGTCCGCGTTGAACGTTAAACACGCATACGTCCAACAATTAATTCCTCCACATGAAGATGGACTTGTTACCCTGATGGACTCTTTTTACCCCTGTATATCTCTCCGCTAAGTAAGCGAGAAAAAGAACAGTTTTCTTCTATATATAAAAAAACATTTAATTACTTCCGTCACCGTTCATAAAGAAAACAAACCTTTTTGTTAATTTATTTACCTTTGTGTAATCACCTTATTTTTGTTGTTGTTGTTGTTGTTTAAAAAATAAATTTGGTGCATTTAAATAAGAAGGAAGTGTCGTTCGTTTCATTCTCATTTCCTCATTCCTTTTTTTATTATTTGTTTGAGGCGAGGAAATTTAATTTCACTTAAATTTCTGATCCCCACTACACACCTCTCCTGAGATGACATTGGCAAGTAAAGTACAGGACGACTGGAAACAAATGCTGAGATAAACGGAAAGCACATACTGCGCATAGAATTCCCGAATGGTCACCCATCTGATACTAACCAGGCTCAACGTTGCTTAACTTCGGTGATCTGATGAGAACCGGTGTGTCAACGCAATTATGCCTTGAATAACATACACTATATATATATATATACACACACACACACACACACACACACACACACACACACACGCGCTAATGCTCTCTTAAAATTAAGGGAAAATGCGTTTTTAGCAATATATAGTTTCAGTATTATGCAACTTTATGGAAAAATTTTTGGTGGACCTCACTGACATATTTATAGAAAACAGTGTCGCACTCAATACGTTCAAGATAGACTGGTCAATCCCGTCGACATTCTCTAGTAGGAGCGCCTCAGGCAGTAAACAATAAACTTAGTCAACTCTGAAGATGGAAGCCAAGGCCTGGAGAATTGGACCTTTTAGAACTAGCAAGAAGGAATGCCTAAGCCCGACAGATAAAAGGTCAGCAAAATGACCCATTTCGACTGGACTGATTGTTGAGATTAGAACCTCAACAATCAAATAGCAAATGAATGCGATGAACATCTGCCACGATGTTTACATGTAACCCAATATATTATATCTGGGTAAGTCCATTTAATCCTAAAATTGGCAGATAGACTTATTCCAAGATAATTAATCAGGTTTTTATGAAATATCTACTGCTCTTGCTCATATATAAGTGAGAATGTGTGAGTTTGTGTGTGAGGACAATTTTCAAACTATATACTCAACGAATTTTTATCTACAGGCTTGTAATTTGGTATATAGGGTGTTCAGACATGCAGAAAACGTTTTAATCGGTTTTCATCGCGAAAAAATAAGTTGCTAAGCGGTCAAAATTAAAAAATCGTACGTGGAGAGGTCATCGGATTTTAATCTGTTTGTCAACTGTTTCACAAATGCGCATGTGTGAATGAATCACATAACAGATTCCTTATGTTAAAAATAAGCAGGTTTGAAAACACATTTGAAAGATTGTGTCAAACTGGCCTAATGGTTATCATACTTGACTGACTGCCTTGTTTATGTACACAATTATATATATATATATATATATATATATATATATATATATATATATATATATAATAGCTATCCACAAGTACATATTGCAGTGAGATTTGAAATGAAACCCCAGTCCCTGTGTTAGGCACTCTGCCAACTGAGCTACAAACTTTATAATTGTAGCAAGAGAAATTCTATTGCATTATTAACGATGTTATTTATTTATTTACGATACTCGTGATTGAAAACATTCAATTACTACCAGTTCAGCCCAGCTTTGCTCGGGCCCTATGTACTGTTCATAACATATATATATATTAAAAAGTTTGACTCATGTCCAGGTAACCTACATCTAAAATTTCAAGTGTTTAGACCCAAAATTGTCAGAGGAGTTTCTTAGAGTCTGCAACGGTCAACTCTTTCAACTTTGACCTCTTGGCAGACAAATTTTCGCCCAAACACTGATAAAAAAAGCTTGCTGCATGTCTGAATACCCTTTATGTAAAATTTCAAATCCTTGTGTCAAATCCCGAGTCCGTAGACAGAAAATTGACACAGTAGTTTGGTAGGGAAATGTACACACACACATACAGACAATGTCACTTAATATATATATATATATATATATATATATATATATATATATATATATATATATATATAAAATGGCACATAAGAAGAGCACTCTGGAGAAGAAAATAATTTTACTTTTGATTAATATTCAAGTAATGCTCTCCCATAAAAATAGTGGAACGTTTTCAATTATGAATCTCGTATATAAAAATATGAATAAACCCCAAATTTGCTGAAAAAATTGGCTGAGAGGTCAAATTTTTGGTAGGGAAATGTACACACACAGAGACAGACACATAGACAATTCCACTTTTATAGATATATAGACTTTTCTGGGGAAGAAATGCTAAGTTGGTAGAGTGCCAAACGTCAGTCATTTTGCTCACGGTTTCGATTTTCATTAGGTTTAGCTATACTGATGTTGTAGGGATGTGGAAACACCTGTCTATTGATAACTATATATATATATATACTGGCAATTAAGCTCGGCCTTGCTCGGGCCCTATGTACTGTTCATAACTTTATGTGCATATGGGTATATATATTAAAAAGTAGGACTCCTGTTCAGGTAACCTACATCTAAAATTTCATGTGTTTAGACCCAAAATTGGCGGAGGAGTTTCGTAGAGTTTCCAAAGGTCAACTCTTCCAACTTTGACCTTTTGGCAGCCAAATTTTCGCCTAAAAACTGATTAAAAAGCTTGCTGTCTGTCTGAATACTTTTCATGTAAAATTTCATTTTTTTTTTTTTAAACTTTGACCCCAATTCTGACCACTTAACATTAATTGTTTTGGGCTCAAATCAAGTTAAAAGTTTGATCCATGTCCAAGTACCCTACATCTAAAATCTCAAGTGTGTAAACCGAAAATTGGCGGAGAAGTTTGGTAGAATTCTCAAAGGTCAAATTGTTGAAGTTTGACTCCTTGACAGCCAAATTTCTGGCCGAATTTCTGGCCGAAAACCGATTAAAATGATTTTCCAAAATCTTAATACACCTTGTGTCAAATCCCAAGTCCGTAGACAGAAAATTGACACAGTAGTTTGGTAGGGAAATGTACACACACACACACACAGACAATGTCACTTATATATATATATATATATATATATATATATATATATATATATATATATATATATATACACATATGTAAAATGGCGCATAAAAAGAGCACTCTGGAGAAGAAAATAATTTTACTTCTGATTAATATTCAAGTAATGCTCTCCCATAAAAATAGTGGAACGTTTTCAATTATGAATCTCGTAAATAAAAATATGAATAAATAAATAACATTATAAATAACATCATGTGTGTGTGTGTATGTGTGTGTGTGTGTGTGTGTGTGCGCGCGCGCTGATCAATAAACTTGGTATTAATTAGCACCTTTCATCCCAGAAAAGATCGTATGCCTAAACTGTTGTTGGTGTTGAACTCTTGAAAGTGATATAAATAAATACGTCATAAATTTGTTTATTTTGAAATTAACATCTATTATATAAATCTGACCTGTCTGTTTAAATGTATGTATGTATGTATGTATGTATGTATGTTTGTATGTCTACCTAAAACGTTCGACAGAGGCGATGGATTTTCACGAGATCAGTATCATTTTGAAGCTCGACGTCTCACATGACCTATCGAAAAATTGGCCAAAAACATTCCTTCACCCTCAACTGCGCGATTTTCTACAAAGAGAGATCGACTTTTTGTGAGCTATTTTTACAAATCATCGTATCAATTGGATTGATTTTGCCTAATTTTAATGTTCCGAACTTCCGGTCGTGTCATGGAGTAAGGGTAAGACGTCAGGTTTTCTTTCACTTTCTTTTTCACCTTCGCATTACGGGTTCAAGCCTGCCTGCCTGCCTGCCTGCCTACTACCACATTTTTTTTTTTTTTGCTCAACACACACCTCCAAACACTCAGACAACGCCGGGGACCCAGGCTAATATATATAACTTGAATGATATCACACATTAAAAGTTGTATATATATATATATATATATATATATATATATATATATATATATGAAGTTACCTACAGAAGTATTTTGTTGATATCACCCACGGCTCTTCAATATGGCTAAACAAGTGTTTCCAGCTGAGATTGAAACATTTTTTTGTGTGTTTTAGTTTAATAAATTGTTTGAGTAAAATTCTCAGGTTTAAATTAAGTTTTCATTTTCTTCTCTCTCACCCCATCCCCACCCCTGGCAAACAACCTCAAGTCCTTCATTTCAATAAGCAGATATATTAAAAGCATCAGTTTCATCATCTGAAGGTAATTAGTTCAATCTCTGAGGTAGGTAGTGTAATTTTTATTTTCTCTTCAACCATAAATTCATTCCTTTATTATTCTAAATATTTAGTAAGATCCTTAGATCCAAATATATATCTGCAAGACACAAGCTTCAAATCAGACACGGGGTGTAATTTTTACACTTTTAAATGCATATAGTGTAATCACATTTTCACAACCATTCTCATTAAATGATTGGGATCTCCTGTAGCAGATATCTCCTTCGTTTTTACTTTCGCTTTTCTCGCTCACATGCCCCTATTCAGCAGACCTTTTTTTTTTTTATACCAAAATGGTCGTTAACATTTTTTTTATTTTTTATGTTTAACATATTTCAAACTGATATAACAATTGCACAATAAAAATAATGAAATTAAAACAAAAAGCATTTTTTCTTATTTTTAATTATTTTATCAAATAAAAATTCAATTTTTTGATTACTAAAGTTAAAAAGCTATTTTTTTTTATAGTCTTTCCAAGTTAAATCAAGTTTTTACGATGTTTTTGTTTATGACATTGTTAGGTAATTTGCTAGAATAACTTTTAAATTTAGTAATCAAGTAAAAAAAAAATAAATTTTTACTTAAATAATTCAAAATAAGAAAAATGATTTTTGTTTTAATTTATTTATATTTATTGTGCAATAATTTATATCAGTTTGAAACAGATTAAACGTAAAAAAAAATAAATAAAAACATTGTTAAGTACCGTTTTGGTAGAAAAAAAAAAACAAAAAAAAAAAACAAGTCCATGGAATGTCAGCTCGCTGCTACGAATTCGAAATAGAGTTACATGAGCGAGATTAGCAAAAGTAAAAATCAGGGAGATCTGCTACAGGGCTGAAGTTAAGTGACATCAAGTTTGTTTAGTACTAAAATGGGTGACCATTTGGGAATACCAGGTGCTGTATGCGCTCTCTGCTTATCTCGGCATTGTTTCTGGTCGCACTGAATTTCTCCTTGCCACTAGAATCAAGAACTGCTGAATCAGGAGAACTATCGTTGGATATTGTGCAACTCTTGCATAAGGAATCTGTTATTTGACTCATTCACACATGCGCATTTGTGCCTATTTACTATGCCTCCCCACGGGACAGAGTTAGACACCAGGGTTGTTTTTTAACGTGGAGAAAAGGTACAAAAATAAAAATTGTCTCAGTCGTGAAGGATTTCTCCTCCACCGAAAGAAATGGAAGTGCAGCATCTGAAGAACAGATGGTATTTATTTGCTCCCCCACCGAGCAAATTAGGCACAAGGCCAATTTTTAATGTGAGGAGTGAAGGGAGGGGGAAGGGAAAAAGGAGACCAGCTCCCGAGAGGTGGGAAATGGGAGCTGGTTAAAGGTCAGGTATGTGGGGTTGTCCCCACATCTGGTCTTTAATTGCAGTATCTGCTGGAACAGATGGTATTTATTTGCTCCCCCACTGAGCAAATTAGGCACAAGGCCGATTTTTAATGTGAGGAGTGAAGGGGGAAATGGGGACCAACTCCCCGGGGAGTAGGGGAGTTGGATAGTGACAATTGGTATGAAGGGTTGCCCCTACATTGACCAAGGTCTTATATGTGAGGTTGCCCACACATATGGTCTTTGCTTGCAGTATCTGCCGGAACAGATGGTATTTATTTGCTCCCCCAGCGAGCAAATTAGGCACAAGGCCAATTTTTAATGTGAGGAGTGAAGGGAGGGGGAAGGGAAAAGGGGAACAGCTCCGGAGAGGTGGGAAATGGGAGCTGGTTAAAGGTCAGGCATGTGGGGTTGCCCCCACATCTGGTCTTTGCTAGTCATAGCTAGTCATAGCCTGCAGTATCTGCCGGAACAGATGGCATTTATTTGCTCCCCCACCGAGCAAATTAGGCACAAGGCCAATTTTTAATGTGAGGAGTGAAGGGAGGGGGAAGGGAAAAAGGGGACCAGCTCCCGAGAGGTGGGAAATGGGAGCTGGTTAAAGGTCAGGCATGTGGGGTTGCCCCCACATCTGGTCTTTGCTAGTCATAGCTAGTCATAGCTAGTCATAGCTTGCAGTATCTGCCGGAACAGATGGTATTTATTTGCTCCCCCACCGAGCAAATTAGGCACAAGGCCAATTTTTAATGTGAGGAGTGAAGGGAGGGGGAAGGGAAAAAGGGGACCAGCTCCCGAGAGGTGGGAATTGGGAGCTGGTTAAAGGTCAGGCATGTGGGGTTGCCCCCACATCTGGTCTTTGCTAGTCATAGCTTGCAGTATCTGCCGGAACAGATGGTATTTATTTGCTCCCCCACTGAGCAAATTAGGCACAAGGCCGTTTTTAATGTGAGGTAAAAACAAACTCCCCTAAAAGTAGGCAAAAAGGGGGCACTCTGGTTACCAAAAATAATAATTGTCCCAGTATAGAGGGTTTCCCCTCCATTTACTGGTACAAATTATCTTAAGTGCAGCATCTGCCGGACAGATGGTATTTATTTGCTCCCCCACCGAGCAAATTAGGCACAAGGCCAATTTTTAATGTGAGGAGTGAAGGGAGGGGGAAGGGAAAAGGGGACCAGCTCCCGAGAGGTGGGAAATGGGAGCCGGTTAAAGGTCAGGCATGTGGGGTTGCCCCCACATCTGGTCTTTGCTAGTCATAGCTAGTCATAGCTAGTCATAGCTTGCAGTATCTGCCGGACAGATACTACACTTTGATCTTGGCCAAAAGGCCAAGAAGATATTATTACACATGCGCATTTGTGAAACAGTTGACAAACAGATTAAAATCTGATGACTCCTCCACATACGATTTTTCACTTTTGACCGCTTAGCAACTTATTTTTTCGAGATGAAAACCGATTAAAAAGTTTTCTGCATGTCTAAAAACCCTATATGCTAAATTACAAGCCTGTAGATAAAAAAATTCGTTGAGTATATAGTTTGAGAATTGTTCCCACACACATGTGCAGGTACTCTTATGGGATATTTCCATTGTCTCTTAAAACATATATTTTAAAATGGCTATCGTTTGCATCAGAAACAAAAGTACAACTAAGAACTGGATATCAGGGGTTCTAGAGAGAATTAAGGTGAAAAACAATGTCAAAATATTGGGTTATCTAAACCAATTAAAAGTGATATTAATAGGAGACACTTAGAGAAAAGGAAATCACTCATGGAAATGGCAGGGAGATCTGATAAACTACAAGGCAGGATGTCAGGTAACCATTCCAAGGTAAAGAAGAAACATCTTTGAAGAAATGGAGAAAAACAATTGGAAAAAATAGAATACATTTTTTTAATAATGAAAAAAGGAAAAGAAAAGCTAACAGCGGAGAGAAAAAAAAAAGAATGAAGAAAATTTAAGGAAAGAGAATTGAGGAAACTCTTAAGGGTGAGAGATAGACTTTAAAGAACAAAAATATTCTGATTTGAAAAAAAAAAAAAAAAAAAACCTCTTGAAGAGAAGAGATAAGAATAAAACAGAAAGAAAAAGAAGAATTAAAAATGAAATCCTAGGCAAGAAAAACGCCTGGGGAGAGGAGAACAAAAAGGGAGCAAAAATAAAACGCTGAGAGAGGTGGGAGCACAAGATGAGAAACAAGAATACAACGCTTTGAGATATAATCGTTAAGAATTATTGCTAAGAGATAGTGGTGAGAATGAGACGGTTAGAGAAAGAGGAAAGATGAGAATAATAAATAGCTTAAAAAGAGAGAGAAAAAAAAATGATAATAAAATTCTAAGAAAGAGGAGGGCAAATAAAACGATGAGAGAAAGAGAGAGAAAGATAAAATGAAAAGCTTCAGAAAGAACAGAGATAAGAAAAGAAAGAAAGAAAGGTAGGAATAAAATACGAAGAAAAAGGAAAAGTTAGAATAAGACGTTGAAGCAGAGAAAAGATAAGCATCAAACGTTTAGAGAGATGAGACGTTAAGAAAATCTCAAGAAGTTTTGTTGTTATTTTTGAGAGATCTACTTGAGTGTCATTCTCTCTTCCCCCACCCCACCGAATTGAAAATATAGATAAAAAGAAAAAGAAAATTAATATATAAATAAATGAAGATGAAAAACCTAAGATATTTCCGAGTAAAAAATATATTTGGCTACACACAGGATATGGGCACGAGTGGAACATCTTTATGGAAAGAACATTCAAGTTCATTGAAATATTTTTCTACAAAATTAGATTAAACTTTGTATTCTTAAAAAAAAAAAAAAAAAAAAAAAAAAAGAAAAGAAAAGAAAAGAAAAAAGTACAGTAGAACCCCGGAATACGATGGCCCTAGAATACATATTTTTCAGGTTACGATGTGGTTTCCGACCCCTAGTTACGTTATTTGCCCCCGCCTTACGGTGTTATTTATAATGTTATTTGATTACATATATGTGTATTATGTACTGTACTGCATTTTGTTACTCATCTTTAATGCCGTATACCGGGGTTCTATTGTATAGGCTATTCATGACTTGAATGATATCACACATTAAAAGTTAAATTATAAAATATTCGCTTATGGACTATTCACATTAACAATTGCCATAACTACGAGGGGCGTTCCAAATGTAATGCCTCCTATTTTTTTATTCCGCCGAAATGGATCAGGGGGATCGTGATGATCAATGAATTTATGCATTCATGACCTTAAAGTTTCATTTTTCCGTTTTAAATATTGACGATGTGGCATTTTAAAAAAAGCAACCTCTGCCATAGACCTGCGGCAGAATCAAAGATGTGTTATGGAATTCTTTCATGTAGGAAAAATTGAACCCATCAACATTCACTGGCGCCTGTTGAGCGTTCACAAAGCCGATGCAGTTGATGTCAGCTCAGTTAGGAGATGAGTCTGTCGATTTCAGCATGGCGGCAGACATGTGAGTAACAAAGTGTGCTCTGGATGCCTATGCACAGCCACCACCCTATTGCTGGCAAAAGTGCATATAGCATTGACTATCTAGAAAAATAAAATCTGGAGCACAAAAGATCGCTCGTTTTTAAGGTATGACTTCCATCTTCATAGCTCTTCAATGTTTTAGTTTTTTAGTTAAAAAAAATAGGAGGTATTACTTTTGGAACAAACCTTGTAATAACATCCTACCTGATAGTCCAACATTAAAACTTCTCGGCCTATTATTCACAAGTAACATGAGTTGAAACAGATACATTAAAAATACTTCTAAATTTTCTGCAAAAAAGGTGGGTTCCCTCTCCAAGGCTAGGAAATCTTTATCAGCTGACAGCATCGGATATCTAAATAAAACAGCCATTTGGACATGCATGGAGTTTTTTTGCCACATCTACGCTGGTACTTCAATCACCATTCTCTCCTTCTTAGACAATCTCCTAAAAAGAATCTCTAATCTTATAGATTCCACGCTGTCTATCAAGATCAATTCCCTGTCCCATCACCACAATGTTGCGCCCGTTGTACTCGTTTTACAAGTACTTCAATGGAATGTGCTCTGATGAACTGGTTATACTCGTGCTTCCTGAATGTAAATACCTTTGAATAATCTGACAATCAGTAAAATTCCACCCTGTCATTATTAAGGTCCCCAGATGCTGAAAGGTTTTCTATTCTAATAGCTATTTTCCTCGAATGACTAGCCTTGCAATTCCTTCCCTGTTTCCCCGACTGTAGTAAGATGCATAAATGTAAATGTAATCTGAACAGACACCTTGCTGCACAACTCCCCACTTAGGATGTGTTTATAAATATGGCCGGTAATTTAGAGTAGCCCTTTACATCTCAGTAACAACATACCTTCTTTGGAGAAAGTTTTTCTTTAAACATGCTGTTGAAAAGGTGTGTGTAGGAAGTTTTCTCGGTGAAAGTGCGCTGATTAACCACCGGAAGACTTATGTTTAAGAATTTGGGATTAAATTCTTAGGTTAAAGTATAGAATAGTTACAAAACACCCTCTGCCTCACCATGTTGAATACTAGGTTTCTAAATAATTAACCCCAAAACAGAATACGTTCGACAACAAATATCTAACTTCTTAAAGGTGGTCGACTAGCACATTTTTACTGTTTTCTCTTAGCTGCCTATAATTGCCGAATATAGTCAGGGGAAAAAGATCAATTTTATTATATGTAGAGATATAGTTTTCAGCATTTACTTCAATAATACTCAATACATCAGTAAAACTAAGTAGTTGTAGTATGAAAATATACTTATGGCACATAAACTATACAGAAATGTTCGTTTTATTCCCCCCCCCCCCGACAGAAACCAGGTGAACCTGTAAACTCACCCTTGTCCGTTCTTCTGTCCACACTTTTCTCAATAACTATGCCTTGGAATTTTTTTTGAAATTTTGCACAAATATTAAACATTTTCCGGGAAAACTTCGGTTGCCCCCTCCCCCTCCGGTGTGCCTTTCGGGTTAAAATGGCTAAAATTGACACTTTTGTGCTTATCAAAAAAAAAATGATGCCTTCGATTTTTTATAAAACTTTTTGAAAAGTTGTAACTAACTTATTTCTATATAATTTTGTTTGTCTATACTTCGCAATAACTCTTGAGTGTGCCTCAGGGGCTCTTTTAGAGCTAATAAATATACTCCATTTTTGGGACTATTTTACCATAATTGTCCAAAATTTTCTGTGCATGTTTATTTAGCAGTTTTGCATGGTGCTGAACTCAAATTTCAATATGAGGACTTTGGGGGTTAAATGGGGGAGGGGTAAATGATGGACTTAGTGATTTGTATTTTTGCATGGTGCAAAACTCAAATTTACATATGTTAAGGCCTAAAACTGCACCGTTTGTTCATTTTCACTAGGATTTGACATCCCCTAGGGACTTTTGGGACTAAATAGAGGGGAGGGGGGTGCTGAACTTAGTCATTTTTTTAATGCCTCGTTCACTGTGCACTGACGTGCTTCACTTGTTCTCAAACAAAATCATCGCATTCATTCACTGTGCAGTTTATTTACTAAAAGTATAGTTTCATCCTACTATATTTCAGACATTAATCATTTTGGCCTACTGGCCTTTGCCAAGGTCGCAGGAAAAATGGTGGAATCCTTCTATCAATCCAGTAGATATCTACCTGCTGATGCAATTCTCTACCTATATAAGAGCCAGGTACGTCCAAGGATAGAGTATTGCTGTCACATCTGGGCAGGAGCTGCTAGGAAGACCTTATCCTGCCTTGACAGAGTTCAGAATAGACTTCGTAGCCTAGTAGGGGATGCCCTTTTCTCTTCCCTGCAACCTCTTTCTCATAGAAGAGACATTGCGAGCCTGTCTCTGTTTTATCATTATTTTCATGGCAAGTGCTTGTCTGAGCTCCAATCTATGTTTTCCACCTCGCCAAACATTCACGAAAAACACTCGTCTAGCTTAAAACACTATCAATAATTTCTCCCACTCTTTATCTGTGCCTAAACCTAAACGTAGATTCCATGAACAAAGCTTTTTTCTTAGAACTGCACACATGTGGAACTATCTTCCATTTGCCTGCTTTCCAGCTGACTACAATATGGTCATCTTCAAGTCCAACATAAACAAGTTCTTGATGAGCTGTTCCCTTTAAGTAATCAAATTTACCAAATGTAAACTTCTAACGATTACTATGATTGTCCTTTTGATCACTGTACACTCTTTAACTCTTATCCTCGAGTGGCCTTTGGGCCTTGATAAGTGGTGATTCCTTTGTAAAAAAAAACAAAAAAAAAAAAACGTAGAACGAAATAATTATTGTCTTAAATATTTTATAAAAAGTTACTTTATAGCTAAATACACTGACCTCTCTAGTCGGAAACATGATGTCTAAGGTAAATTCGTAATTCAGTATTAGATCAAAACTTTGTACCTGTATTGAACATGAAAATACAAAATAAATAAATTCATAGTTTAAGGAGTAGTTTCAAAGTATATAATAATTAGAGCTATGACAACAGAATATCTTTTCATTTTTTGACTCTCGAGCATATATCCGACACACTTAGACACAGTTAATCAATCGAGAACCACATCACTCTATGTAAAAGCATATAAGATATCAACGGATACACACTCGAGAGTCAAAACAATAAAAAGAATATGCTGTTGTCCTAGCCCTAATAATGATCTCCATTTCACTTAACCTACTTAATAAATCTTTAAGGTGGAGTCCATGCTTTTGTTTATTTGCATACTGCATGTGACTTCTAATCATATACAGTGTAACCCGGATATAAGAGACTTCATCAGCGGGCCTGATCGCTCTCTTATATACGGGTTACACTTATATCCGGGGGATCTTATATCCTAGTTACACTGTACATTAACACAAGCTCTAATTTGGGACCAGATAAAACATCTCTTATATCCGGGTCACACTGTATTTCTCTTTATCTGTCTCGGAAACTATTGAATCAATCCATGTGAAATTTTGTATACAGCTTTGTTGTGATAAGGTGAAGCAAACTAAGTATTATTGTAGCCTTCGATACAGTTAGAAACTATGAGCATAAGTGTAACCATATTGAAGCGCCAATCCACAGACTATGACTTTTGCCTGTTTTTAATGGGCAATTAGCTGCACGAGCTGTGAAACAGCGAAACAGTACTGTATGCGGATGACTATAATGCTCCCTATCTTAGGTTGAGCATTTGGGAAGTGATATACAAATTACAATTAGGGTATGAAGCGATGCTCTTTGTGTAAACAAATTGAGCTTAGGCACTTTGGACAATGTCAAAAATTGTTAATTTACTGCCCGTATAGCAGCAGCTGTATAGCGCAACAGTTAGAAGCTCCAACTGTCGTTTGGGCGATCGGGTTTCGATCCTAGCTTGAGGTAGTTGCATGTCTAACTACACTGATGAGCTGTGAAACAGCAAAACAGTACTGTATGTGGATTACTATATATATATATATATATACATATATATATATATATATACATACATACATACTTACAGCCATATATAAGGGGCGTTCCAAAAGTAATGCCTCATATTTTTTTCTGCCCGAATGGATCAGAGGGGATTGCAAATTGCATTGTTATGATGACTGAACTTATGCATTCATGACTCGAAAGGTTCATCTCTGTGTTGCCGATATTGACGATGTGAGACTCAAAGAAAGCAATCCCTGTCATGGATGTGCGCCATTAAAGTCCTGGCAAAAATGCATTGACAATGGTGGTAGAAAAATAAATTCTGGAGCGTAAAAGGCTGCCCGTTTTAATGGTACCACTCTCGTCTTTGTAGCTCTTCACTTTTTTTAGTTAAAAAAAATAATAGGAGGTTTTACATTTGGAACCACACACACACACACACACATATATATATAACCAACTGATCCAACGAATTGCTGAATTCTCACCTTCTCAATTTGTAATGTTATGTTAACCTTGCTATGTTTGTTGAGGACAATTATTTTGTCAAGAGGTTTTTCTGACAACAGTTTCTCGTCACAGCTGTTTTTATTTATTTATTCATGCCTTCATGCATTCTTCACTATAAACACTATGAAAAAAGTACAATCTTTATTCAACCAAGGTTTTACAGTAGCGAAGGTGCAGCTAGCTCATTTCTTCTATCTAACAGTGTGCAGGGAAGTAAAGAAGGACTTATTCAAAAATAACGTTGAAAATTGTGCTACATTTTTTAACAAGTTATTTTAAGATCCAAATTGGGAGTGGAAAGAAGCAGTTTCTCTTTTATTTAGGAGCGGGAGCTGATCCCATACTAATGGAGCGGTGAAAGGCCTGAATTCAACATGGGGGAAAAAAAAGAAAAGAATTCTGTCATTTCTGTTTGTTTCCGACAGTAATTTACCCCCCTCCTTCGACAAACATTATTTAACGCATCCATATAAGTACGTCCAGATTCTTTTAAATATTACATCTGAAAGCTTCCAATATTATCCATGCAATTTATTCTTTATATCATAATCATAAAATTGGTCAGCATTCGAAAAAAAAAAAAAAAAAAAAAATTATTGACATCCTCTGACAACTTATTCCAGTACATAAATCTTGATGTTTATTAGAGGTGAGCGATCAAGTTGCTTTTTCTTTAGGAAATATTTCTTATTTAATTATTATGGTTCTTTTATTTTTTTTCATCACTCTGATGACCATCAGTACTTGATAAAATTCAGTTTTAAGTTACACTCTTCTGGAGGTTGAAGGTCCAATCTTCCGTGCAGGTGACATTTAAACTACAATTGTGAATTACTTGGAACTTCTACCCAGTCATGGCTGAACAAACGAGAGCATGCTACCCATGTAGATCAAATGAAGGGTTCAGTTCGAAATTCCGTGGAGATTCCAGGGTTCAACAGATGAAGTTGGAAGTTGCATTGCCCGAAACGTTGTGTGAATAACACTCAAGATGAGAACAGTTGTCCAAATAATACAAATTATCAAGCCTCATCTAAAAAAATTCACAAGCATAATGTCTTTCATGACTGTGTTTCACTGACTGATTAGTCAGGAAGTCCAGAAACATATACTAAATAACTATCTTTTTCTGCATTCTTCCACCATTCCTTCTAGACAAAAATACCAAATGTGTAGAGACCTTCAAAATACCATAAATATAGAATATTGTCATTTCAAACTTAAGAATTTTACAGGTTGTAGTAATACTTCAAAAAGATGATCCACCGTCCATTTTAAAAATAATCATAATTATTACATCTGTTTTGTAATGCTATCCGAAGGTCATTTTGCATAATAATAATAAGAGTGTTCTCTAATAGAATAGTCAATCCATGTTTGTTTAATGGTGTTACATTTGCACACACGAACGCGAACAAAAAATAAATGTGGTACATATTAAGGACTTCATTGCATACAGTTAACTATTTTCTGTTTCAGACGTGGGGAAACAAATAATAAAACTTGGATGAACAACATACAAATACAAAAGGGTTTACTATTGGAAGTAAATGATGTACCTATTTACTATGCCTCCCCACGGGACAGAGTTAGACACCAGGGTCGTTTTTTAACGTGGAGAAAAGGTACAAAAATAAAAATTGTCTCAGTCGTGAAGGATTTCTCCTCCACCGAAAGAGAACAAGAAATAGAAGTGCAGCATCTGAAGAACAGATGGTATTTATTTGCTCCCCCACCGAGCAAATTAGGCACAAGGCCGATTTTTAATGTGAGGAGTGAAGGGGAAATGGGGACCAGCTCCCCGGGGAGTAGGGGAGCTGGATAGTGACAATTGGTATGAAGGGTTGCCCCTACATTGACCAAGGTCTTATATGTGGGGTCGCCCCCACATATGGTCTTTGCTTGCAGTATCTGCCGGAACAGATGGTATTTATTTGCTCCCCCATTTGCAAATTAGGCACAAGGTCGATTTTTAATGTGAGGAGTGAAGGGAGGGGGAAGGGGAAAAGGGGACCAGCTCCCGAGAGGTGGGAAATGGGAGCTGGTTAAAGGTCAGGCATGTGGGGTTGCCCCCACATCTGGTCTTTGCTAGTCATAGCTAGTCATAGCTTGCAGTATCTGCCGGAACAGATACTACACTTTGATCTTGGCCCGAAGGCCAAATGTAATAGATACTTATAACTCGGATAACTGGCTTGTAATGTATATGGGGAACGGCCAGGCTGTACACGTACATGTCATATTAACATTGTTGTTGTTGATATGTTATTTTGAATAGTTTTTTTTTTTTTTTTTTGCTAGGGAATCACCACTTATCAAGGTCCGAAGGTCACTCGAGGATAGGGGTTAATTAATGTAAAGTGGTAGTGTAGTCATCGTTAATAGTGTAAATTGGGTAGAATTTGATTATTTATGGGCACGGCTCAGCAAGAACTTGTTTACATTGGATTTGAAGGCTACCATGTTGTATTCAACTGGGAAGCAGGCCAGTGGAACAGTGTTCCACATGTAGGCAGTTCTGAGAAAAAAGCTTTGTTAAAAAAAAAAACTTGCATTTAGATTTAGACACAGTTAAAGAGTGGGGCAAATCGTAAATAGTGGTTGTAGCTAGTCGAACTAGCGGGAACCATGGATTGGAGTTCAGTCAAGCATTTGCCATGAAAATAACGATAGAGCAGAGACAGGCTCACAACGTCTCTTCTGTGAGAAAGAGGTTGAAGGGAAGAGAAAAGGTCATCACCACTAGATTTCGAAGTTGGTTTTGAAGTTTATCAAGACTGGATAGTTCATTGCATAAAGAAAGGGATGTCAGTACCTTTTCTACAGTAGTCTGTTTAAAGGATTCATTTAGATCACCACACAATACACATTCTAAAGGTATTGTGATACTTACATTATTTTATCCCTTTTTCTACCTCAAATTACCCATGCCCTCGATAAGCGATAATCGATGTGGATTCTCTGTACCTACTTTCACATCCAAACTAATATCCCAACTTCCATGATACAAAAGAAGAAAGAATAAAAAAAGGAATGTATTTTAAATTGCTTTTCTCTGTTCTTTTTTTTTTCTAAGAATAGCATCTTTATAATTGTTATTATCATGTGTTTATGTTTGTTTGCTTTGTGTGTGCTTGTTTATTTGTGCGTGTGTGTGTGTGTGTGTGTGTTGGTGAGTGGATGTGTGGTGTGTAGCAGATTCCTGGTCTCTTTTTTTAAGTGAGTACCGCATCCTGTTATCTTCAAGAACCTTTGGCAAGGGAATCCTTTATCTTGTTCACAACTTTTTTCCTGAAAGGAGAATTGCTTACAAAAATCCACACGAAACATGTGAGGCATGAACTTCTGTCACTTTCGATAGTAAATTATCCTGATTAAAGAGAACAAGAAACAAACAAAAAATAGCAGCAAAATAATGTTCAGAAGATAATACAGGATTTTGACCTAACGATCATGGAGTTTTACAGACATAGGAAAGTTACACAGAGCATTAATGTAGACATAATTGAGACAACAAAGACATGATTAAAAATAATTTGCAGATCATAACAGTAATTCATGTCAGAATTATATTCTGAACATTTTGATTTTATTTTTTTATTTTTATTTCTTATTTTATTATGAAGATCAGTTTAGAATGTATTCCTTGATGCTCATATAATGTACAGTTTTTTGGGTTTTTTTTAATGACATATTGACCTTTTTGAGGTTATTTAATGTCCTCTATTTACATTTATTTATAATGTCCTCTATTTACATTATATTTATAGGTTAGACACAAGGTCAGGGATGATTGAAAAAACAGTGCACTCGAGGAAGTGCCCTTTGGCCTACGAATAAACGCCTGATCCGACTGATCTGCAAGGGAGGTGATGGTCACTTACAACCTGGATCTGCCAAGTTTGAATTCAGTTGATTCCACAAAAACACTTTCACTTAGGGATGTTGGCAACCTTCATGTGGTCCCTCTTGTAAGTACCGGATATCTTTCTAGAAAGTATTCTAACTAGAAAGACATTGGGAAAACAAATGCCAACAAAAACCATCTGATTCACACAAAATGAATGAATGATGCTCATCAGCAGCAGCAGCAGTAGCAGCAGCAACAACAACAGAAGCAGCACCAACAAAAGAAGCAGCAGCAACCCCCAGTGATGGTAGAATAGCTCAGATGATTAGCAATAAACTAAACATTTCTCAAAGAGAGAAAGTAAAGCCTGGGAGGGTGGACATCCTTAACAGAACCATGCATTAACTCAACAGAAGCAAAGTCATTCTCCGATTGATTGTCGAGAACGTATCTTCAGTTGGCATCTAACAACACCTACTGAAGTAAATACCTAAACAATAGCTATTACAAACAATTACACTCTATAAAATTAAATATCTATATGTTTATCTATATATCTATGAAAGTGAGAATATGTGTGTATGGGGACACTTCTCAACCTATATACTCAATGAATTTTAAATCTACAGACTTGAAATTTGGTATAATTCAGACATGGGGAAAACCTTTTAATAGGTTTTCATCCGGAAAAAAGGACTTCTAAGAGATCAAAATTGAAAATTTAGTATGTGGGAATGGTCGGATTTTTCTCTGTTTGTTAACTGTGTCACGAATGCACATGCGTGAATGGTTCATATTACAGATTCCTTTTGTTGAATATAAGTTGGTTTAAAAACACATTGTATATAGCGTATCATGCTGGCTGAATGGTTATCATACTTGACTCACTGACTTTATGCTTTGGTTTCGATCACAGCTCGAGCACTTTTTTTTTACTTACAAGAAGTGGACTAGTTAGCAAAAAACATAATACTCGCATGCGCATGTCTCAGTTTCTGTATGAATTAAAATATAATATTTATGTATATTTTATGACTGGGCAATGCCGGCCAGTTTGCTAGTATCTATATCAAGTTGAGTTTTTCGTCACACCTATATTGATATTAAAAGCCTACTTTTTCTATTTAAATTTTTTAAAATGAACTTCTTAATATACTCAGTCATGGATATGCAAGCTACTAAATAAAGGTTAACTAATTTGCATATTCTTTGAAAAACGAACTTTCATCAATTAATTATTCATTTTGTATGGTTTCTTATTAGATGATTAGTTTCATTTAACTACTGCGCTTAGTTCTATTTATGCATATTTTCTACATTGTGCATAATTGTGTGACATTTAGGAGCAATAAGTTCTAGTACAGACAAACGTATATATATATATATATATATATATAATTGATCTTGTTTGTGTGTGCGGAAAATCTCTACCAAACTCCTTTCTGAATTTTTGGTCTACAGACTTGAAATTTGATATATAAGGGAATTGAACCTGAGAAACAATTTCGATTTTGTTTTTAGTCTTAAAAAAAAAAATCTGCTAAGGGATCAACATTGAAAAAAATAAAAATAAAAACAGCTGACCTTGGCATAGTAAATCGAATAAAGCTGTTACTCCTTCTGTTACTTTTGTGCATGCACAAAATTAAACATTCATAGCTCAAAGTCGCTGAATTTTTAATCTTTCATATCCATCTGTCGGTAGCTCAGACAGTAACGACGCTGAAGATATAAATAACGACGGGCGGCTTGCTACTATTGTAAAAATTTTACAAAAATTGGAAATGTCTAAATTCCACTTCCACCCCATTTTACCACCTGGCATTAAACTAAAATATAGCCAACATTACGCACTCTTATACCTAGCAGCTGTTTTCCAAATTCATAATGAGGGGTTAATTAGTTCATAAATGCATTTAATACAAATATATAAACCTATACACATACCTAACTTTATATATATATATATGAGAGAGAGAGAGAGAGATAAAGGAACAAACCAAGCTGTGTTCATCAACATTTCGTCTTTATTGAGAGACTTCCTCTGGATGAATGAAATTAAAAAAACAAAACACCAGTACAAATATTTGAAAATATATTTTTGAGGAAATGAAATGTATGACCTTGGTCCATTTCAGAAATGAAAACAGTCGTTGGAAAAAATAAAAAAAACATTTTTTAAAAAAAAGGGGGGGAGAGGGGGGCATAGTGTTGTAAAAAAGCTACGGAAACCTCTTGAATCAGCGCTTATTGCAAATTCAAGCACAATTAAACAACGTGGAGGTTTCTATAACATATCGCCATTAATAAGTAAACTCCTATTAAAAGGACATAATTTAATTTGAAACACAGGTAAACTCTCTCACACCATAGAAAACAACTTCTATATTAATTAATACATAATGCCAATAAATCACAATACATAATACATATGTCAATAAATCACAAAACAAAAATACACTCATTTCATTTCAGTTACAGTTTGAATTTCCAACGACTTTTTCGTTTCTGAAATGGAACAAGGTTATACATTCCATTAGATCAGAAATATATTTTCAAATATTTGAACTGGTGTTTTGTTTTTTTAATTTCATTCATCCAGAGGAAGTCTCGCAATAAAGCAATAAAGACGAAACGTTGATGAACACATAAGGCGGTTTGTTCCTTTTTAATCTCCCTATCTCGTCAGAATACTATTTTCATTCTTCTCATCATATATATATATATATATATATATATATATATATATATACTAGCAGTTCAGTCCGACTTTGCTCGGGCCCTATGTACTGTTCATAACGTTATGTGCATATGTATCTATGAATTAAAAAGTTTGACTTATGTCCAGGTAACCTACATCTAAAATTTCAAGTGTTTAGACCCAAAATTGGCGGAGGAGTTCGGTCGAGTTTTCAAAGATCAAATCGTTGAACGTTGACCCCTTGACAGCCAAATTTCTGGGCGAAAACCGATTATGTCAAATCTTGAGTCTGTAGACTGAAAATTGACAGAGTAGTTTGGTAGGGAAATGTACACACGCCCACAATTTCACTTATACATATATATATATATATATATATATATATATATATATATATATATATATATATATATATATAGAGAGAGAGAGAGAGAGACAGACAGACAGACAGACAGACAGAGATTTTACACCGAGTCCTTGAATTTTATTTTTCTCACACCACAAAAATCGTTTTGACTTCAATCAAAAAGGCAAGAACAGATGGGTTAAGGCCAAAGTCTACTCTGTTCAACACTGTAAAATACATCTTTTTGAGACAGACTTCAAAGAAAAAAAAACTATGGAATCTTATGAAACGTTTTATAAAGTTTCTATAATTTCCATAACATCTTGAGTGTTTTTACTTTGTAACATGTTTTTACTCTGTAACATTTTACATGCCGTAAAATTTCCAAGACGACGCATTTAATCCCACTAATTTGAAGATGCTTATTATCGCCGACAAAGCATGCGAACATCTACAGCGCTTAACTGACTTTCCATACGGACTTGGTACCAGCGTCTCTCGCTTCTCATCTGAAACTGTCAAAACATGGCTGATGAAAGACCGGTACAAACTCTTTCAAAGAAATGTTATTTCATCCTGCACGCTTTGATTGAACTCTATCTAGAAAACATCTGTCGGATATTCTAGTGCGATATGTTGGCTAAACATGCTTTAAGGTTCATTTTTTTTAAATCATGTAAAAGAAGAAAATATTGAAGCAGCAGAGTATGTCCAGAATAACTTCAGGATCTGTCCCCGAAAGTGGGTCAACATTATTGTTGTTTCTTTTCAACGCAACATAAGGAATTGGTATTACAATTAGGTCATGCTATAGGAATATTAGATTTTGGGTGTCTAAAAACATAAGGTTAAAAATGGAAAATTCCACATAAGGTTAGTTAAGCAAGGCGATGGAACTTTCTTTTGGAAGTTAAGGTAAAGCTGCGGAAAGCAGCATAGAATTGACTGACTTACAAAAAAATAAAATTTACAGGCAAAAGCATAGAACTAAAGGTTTCTTTTTTTTTTTTAAATTACATAATGAATAGTTTTAAACTTGAAAACCTTCGAAGATACTATTTACATATATATATATATATATATATATATATATATATATATATAACTACTTAATTTACTCACATAAAATTAATATACGAAAGTATAGATTTATGCGTAAACTTTAAGTATTTACTTCAAAAGTGCTCAATACGTAGGTAGAGCTAGTTAATAATTTATAAAATATATATGGCGATTAAGCTACACTGAATATTCGGCGTTTCATCCACTCTAGGACTCCTCAGGCTTATGCGCCTCTTTTTTTTTAATTGTTAGTTTATATATAAATATATATATGTGTACATACATATATGCACATATATATATATACATATATACATATATATATATATATATATATATATATATATATATATATATATACATATATGTGTGATCGTTTATGTATATTCATGTTTATTCAATTTATTTATTTGTTTATTTTCTATTGTTTTTGTTAGTTTAAAAGGCGCATAAGCCTGAGGAGTCCTAGAGTGGATGAAACGCCGAATATTCAGTGTAGCTTAATCGCCATATATATTTTATAAATTACTATATATATATATATATATATATATATATATATATATATATATATATATATATATATATCTATAAAAACAGAGATGTGTGTGCCACAGACGATTTCTGATTGGTTAATCCAATAATCACATCTCCTAAAAAACAATCGTTTCTACGCTCTTACCTTTACCATAAAATATTATGGCTTTATTTATTGTCCATCTTGGAAGGGTGTAATTTTTTAATAACTTGTTATTTACAAATTAAAAAAATACGAAACTATTATACCAAACTAAACTACACGAAACGCGCACACACGCACACACACACGTTCACTACCGTCACGTTGTTATGGCAACCAAACCCGCTGACTACACAGTAAATGTGATTTTCTTCATTTTCTCATTTCACTCGTGGTCTTAAATTTATTTCGGGTTTGTATTACTGTACACATAGATTCGAATAAGTTGCCAAAAAACAAATATATAACAAATAAATGTTATCAAAGGCAAGATAAATTACTTTTCTACCAAACTGGATATATTTTTCGTGTTTTTATTCAATTTAACATGTTTATTCAGCTCGAAAAGCATACAGTGTTTACCGATGTATTGAAAAATTCAAGATGGCGGCCGATTCTCTCTTTAACACGGTAAGTTTGGAAAAAGGTGTAATAAATAAAAAACCGGTTAAAATACTGTTAAAAACTCGCTCAATATATGTTACCGTGACATAGGTTGACATATATTCGGCGGGTTTTTAATAGTATTTTGTATAGTTTTTTATTTATAACACCTTTTCCCAAACTTACGGTGTTAAAGAATGTGTGAGACGCCATCTTGAATTTTCCAACACATCGGTAAACACTATATTCTTTTCGCGCTGAATAAACATGTTAAATTGAATAAAAACACGAAAAATATATCCAGTTTTTATCGGTTTTTTACCTTCTCTGCAGAAGTACAAAAAAACGGAAGGTACTTTTACAGAATGTTAAACTATTCTTTCGAAGAAATTTAGCAAGAATACCTGTAAACCAGGAAATCGGTAAAATGTCATCATGGATGAATACTTGTCTATTATAATTTCTACCCTTGACAAAAACTTAGCCATAACAAAAAAGATTTATTGTTCAGATTGTTTTTGAGATTGATTTCTAAAAAGATATTTTATAAATAAAATCGACTTTAAAATTAAAGACTTAAATTACAATAATTGAATTTAAACATTCTTATTTCAATATTTGGCACATAACACCTGCAAAAATGATCACAATGTCAGGATTTCATTTTATTTCAGAATCGATGGCAAATTGTGTAGATTGATATCTCATTATATTAAATACTAATATTTAACATTAGTTTATCATTTAAGCCGATAAAAAGCCCTTTTTTTTTTTTTTTCGAGTCATAAAAGGATTTGGAGTTTCCTAATCAACCTTTCGGGTGCAGTTGCACGCTCTCAAAATAACTAAAGTGTTGGATTTAAAAAAATTGGTTCATTAAAACTAAACAGGTTTAGTTTTAATAAAAAAAAAAATTTTTTAAAAATCGCTTTGGTAATTAGATATGTCGTATGGTTATCCCTAATCGCTGAATAAAACCGCTAACGAGTTGAATGATTACGACATAAAATTAAACTCGGGTTCCTGAAACGGAAACTTCGTTTGTTTTTGTTTTTTTCTTATCAATATATTTACATTGTTATTTTGTTTTCATTTTCAATCATTCGAACAGTTTTCTTTTTCAAGTAATCCAAGTTACAAAATTCCCACTGTTTACTATGCTAAAATCACAATGACTAATGTATACCTATTAACCCTTATCCTTGAGTGGCCTCTGGGCCTTGATAAGTGGTGACACCCATGTAAAAAAAAAAATCACTCGAACAGTTTTCTTTTTATAATGTACAGTTTTAAAAGTTTAAAAACTATATAGTTTTTACTTCAGGAAAATTAATGGGTCAGTTTTTACGATGTGCCCTGTTAAAATACTGTTAAAAACTCGCTCAATATATGTTACCGTGACATAGGTTGACATATATTCGGCGGGTTTTTAATAGTATTTTGTATAGTTTTTTATTTATAACACCTTTTCCCAAACTTACGGTGTTAAAGAGGGTGTGAGACGCCATCTTGAATTTTCCAACACATCGGTAAACACTGTATGTTTTTCGAGCTGAATAAATATATTACATTGAATAAAAACACAAAAAATATAACACAAAAAATATATCCAGTTAGGTAGAAAAGTAACTTATCTTGCCTTTGATAACATTTATTTATATATTTGTTTTTGACTATTTTTTCGAATCTATGTGTACAGTAATACAAACCCACGATATGAATACTCACGTTGTTATATATATATATATATATATATATATATATATATATATAAATGAGATTATAGCAGTTAAAAAACATTTTTAAAACACACACACACCTTTTTCAAAGTGATCAGAAATCGTATAAAAGTAAAAAGGGTAAATTTTTACTTACTTTCCAACTTAATCACCTTTAACGTGACTTTTACAGTTTTTTTTAAATGGAATTCATTTACCGATACAAAAGAAATGATAAGTAAATAAATCCATAAATAAATATTATAAATGGTTTATTTTAATACTTGCCAGGATGCGGAGGAAAATGAATGAAGGGGGAGGGGAATAAAATAAAAACATTTTGGAAACAGAGTAAGTTTGAAAGAATTGCTTTGCACAGAAAGAAATTAATGAAAAAATAAAATTAAATTTCTTTTCTTTCTTGATTTTTTTTTAGTTTTTTATGAAAAAGGAAGTCAAAATTAAGACTATAAAAAACAATTTTTATCAGGAGCGAACCTCAGTCGTCAGGTCTGTAAAAAAAAGACGTGGAATAATAAATGTTTTCTAATACAAATTGTTTTTACTTATGTGTCCATTTGTCTCTTTGAAGTTCGTTTGTTTAATATATCGGTTTGCAATATAATTTTGTCATTCTGTCAGACTCAAATTTTAAATCTATATATCTATAAAAGTGAAAGTGTGTGTGTGTGTGTGTGTGTGTGTGTGTGTGTGTGTCTGTGTACATTTCCCTACGAAATAACTCTGTCAATTTTTAGTCTACAGACTCGAAATTTGATATACAGGGTACTGAGATTTGGAAAAATCTATGTGATCGGTTTTTAGCCAGAAATTTGGCGATTAAGGGGTCAAAGTTCAACGATTTGAGCTTTGAGAACTCTACCAAACTTCTCCGACAATTTTGGGTCTACACACTTGAAATTTTAGATATAGCTTCCGTGGACATGGATCTAACTTAATAACTTGATTTGAGCCCACAACAATAAATTTTCAGGGGTCATAATAGGGGTCAAAGTTTAAAAAATTACCCCCTTTTTTTTGCTCAGCATACACCTCCAAACACCCGGGCAACGCCGGGCACCCATGCTAGTATATATATATATACACACACACACACACACACAAATGACAAAATAACTATATTCCAAATCCCAAGATGTTATTTATCTTACCATTTATTTATTTCCACATGTCAAAATGTCCACTCTTGAGAGTATCTGTTTCGTAACGCAGGAACAATCATATAATTATTATGTTAATTTTTAATATTTCCAACACAGATTTCTTTTCTAAAGAATATGTGCAGAAAATATTCAAAATTAACGTAATAATTATATAATTGTTTCTGTGCTATGAAACAGATACTATCAAGAGCGGACGTTTTGACATCTGGAAATAAATAAATGGTAAGATGAATAATAGCTTGGAAATTGGAATATAGCTCTTTTGTCATCGTTTTGTATATGCTCTGTAGTTACATTTTATATACATTGAGCTTCATAAATAAAATCTTGGTATAAATGAAGAGTGAAATTCAATCCAGTAAGCATATTTTCCCATAATGATAGGTGTGTATATATATATATATATATATATATATATATATATATATATGATGAGAATAATGGAAATAGTATTCCAAAACAAATAGAGGAAGTCTCGAAATGAAGATGAAACGTTGATGAACACATAACTCGGTTTGTTCCTTTTTATTTCTTTTTCTCTCTATCTATATATATACACTAGCAGGTTGCTCAGCATTGCCCGGTTGTAAAATATGCATAAATATTATATTTTAGTTCATACAAAAATTAAGACGTGTGCATTATATTTTTTTTAAATAGTTCACTTCTTTCAAGTAAAAAAAAAAAAAAAAAAAGATATGCGAGCCGAGATTGAAACCAAAACCTAAAGACAATGAGTCAAGTAAGATAACCATTAGGCCGGCTTGACATGCTCTTTAAAAAATGTTTTCAAACCTACTTATTTTTAACATAATGAATCTGTCATGTGAACCATTCATGCATGCGCATTCGCAAAACAGTTAACAAACAAATAAAAATCCGACGACCCCCCCCCCACACCTACAAATTAATTTTTTTTTTAACCTTTTAGCAGCCCGTTTTTCTAGATGAAAACCGATGACAAAGTTTTCCACATGTCTGAATATCCTATATACCAAATTTCAAATCTGTAGATCAAAAATCCGTTGAGTATATAGGTGGAGAAATGTCCTTACACACACACATACACATTATGTATGTATGTATGTATGTATGTATGTATGTATGTATGTATGTATGTATGACATGAAAAGTAAATTTAAAAAAATAAGTAAAATTTATATGAGTCAATTTTATGTACGTATTACGTGTGTCTAGTTCAAGAGCTGGGAATATTTCTTTTCTTTTTTTTTAAAGATTGGGTAAACATATTGGATTGTTTCCAAAAGAAGGAACAAACAAAACAACAAATTGTTCATACAATGCGTGATAGATCATGTGATACCCTTTCCAACCAGAGGTGAGAACACAGTTTCAACTCTCAAAAGCAATTTTTCAATCCAGCAGGGCATAAAACAACGTTTTGTTTTCATTGGTAAATTCACATTTTCATATTGAAACACATTTATTTTCAGCCAATCACAGCGTAGTGTCACGTCAACACGCGTATTTTGACCAAATCTAGCTTCAATGAAATAAAAAAAAAAAAATTCTATTTCAAGACTGAATTTCCATTTCTCCAACGAAGTTATTCTCAATCGTCATGCTGCCGCACACTAGTATGATGTGCGATATTTTTAAGTCTGTCGCAGCACAGAAAAGAAGTGTTTCACATCAGTGAAAAGGAAACGATTTACTTATTACCTCTGTCAGCAAAAAGGTTATGTTTTCGGTCAAATTTGCCACATCGCTTGACCAATCGTCACCAAAATTGTTCAAAGTATCCGTCATGAACTAACTTAATTTAATTTTGGAATGTCTAGGTCAAAGGTCAAGGCAAAAGTGAAAGTCACATTTTTGGCAATAACCTGGTTATTTTGTGTTTTACTCTTATTCAATCCAAACAAAGCATATTACCACTTGGACGTTTGTGACCGTGTTTACAAAGGAACAATACAAGATGAGCGAGATATGTTCACATTAGATTTAAACTTTTGCATATTAATACGGCCAGGGAAGCAGGAAATATGAGGAAATTCAAAGTCTAGCTGTCGAAGGGAAGAAACTGCTAGGCTTTCAGACATGTAGGGACCGCTACTGTGAAGGGGTGAGATTTTGCTATTAGGCAGGTTTGTTGGGGGTATGTACATCGAGAGGCACAAGTGCAATCAGTTCATCAAAGCACATTCCATTGAAGAACTTGTAAAACTGGTACAAAGGATATAACATTGCGACGATGGGACAGAGGATGGAGCTTGGTTGATAGGGGGAGCCCTATTAGAGTGGAGACTCTTTTTTGGACACTCTCTCAGAGAGAAAAGACTAGTGGTGGATGTACCAGCCCAGATGTGGCAACGATACTCCATGCATAGGCGAATGGTAGATTAGTAATGAGACAAGATACTCCTGGGTGTGAGTAAGTTTCTAGCAGAGGAGAGGGAACCAATCATACTTGCAGAAGACTTCTATGCAGCAGTTTATTTATTCTAGATTCGCTACTTGGCCCATATTGTAGTCAATGAAGTTATGTATCTTATATGACCCTAGTTTCTAAGCAATTTTGACAAAATTTTAAATTATGATTTATTCAAATTTGATGACAGTAATAATCATGCAAAATTTCAGGCTGATCAGCAAAATATTTTTTTAAGTTATTAAGACTCTCATGGGATACCTAAGGGAATACTTCATACAATATAGAGAAGTAATGTCCCAGCAAGACTTTGGCCCATTCTTATGTTGCCAAGTGAAAATAGGCAGTCTTATGACTGACTTATATTCCTGTTGAAAGATTGTATACATATTAGTTTTTGGTGATTAGACTTCTTAAAAGAAAATACTATCACAAATAAGAAATAAGAAAGGCTATCCTCAACTGAAGAAGAAATGGAGCTCTGATTGTCGCACAGTTGACCAAACATTGAAAAAAAGAAAAAAAAAAACAATCACAAGAAAAACACCACCACGGGTTCCACGCTAAATGAGTTGCAGAATTAATCTAACTTTAGGCATGATAAGAGGAGATCCATTATTATAAAAATATTGATATGAATAATAATATGTATCACTGAAAGGATATATTTATTGAAAGTAGCTGAGTGGTCTTAGTTACAGTATTCAAATAATATTCTACTAAGTCGCCTTACTGAACGGGTAGTCATGGTCAGAGGCTATGGACCTACCTTTTGGTGTCTCTAGGCAAGCTGATGGATTTATGGCTTAACCAGACAGTTATATTCTTGTGAGGAAGAACCTGGATGTCATTACATCAAATAGAAGCACTCGTGTGTGTGTGTGTGGGTGTGGGTGTGTGTGTGTGTGTGTGTGTGTGTGTGTGTTTCTGTTTTTAAACTATGATTTTATGATATAACATTTAAATATACACCCTTTTAAGTTTTGCCAAGCGTGCCCGGATATTTTCATGCTTTTCTATGTGTTGTTAAAAAAGTATTACTTGTATGAATTAAATGATAATGGCCAATTGAGATAAATACTTTAGTATCAAGAAAGTATATTAATGCTTGCCATTTTTATGTCTAAATAATGAATATTTAGATTAGCAAATAGTATAACTATCATATAACGAGTGATTTAATGACTGGAAAACTTAATGGTTCTGCAGGCTACACTTGACTTATGTAGCATAGTTTATAGGTGCTCTAGTCTGAGTAATTGCATATTACAGAAACCAGTTTCAGGGAGTAATACTGAACTGCCTCGAAGACCCTTGAGCAAGGTGTTTACTTCACATCCATCACAATCGACCACTCTAAAATACATCTTCCCTAGGCCCTGTCGGTGGGGCATTAGAATACGCCGACTGCCCCCCCCCCCGCAGAGGGTAAAAGTCCCTCAATGGGGGTCCTGGATATGACCTTAAACTATATCCAGTGGTGAGGCCCCAGCTTGTGGGCTTTGGGGAGTGTGGAGCCACCCTCTAATTACCATTGCTCCCAGGTCCACTCTGACCCGGAGTGGTAGTACCTGTTAGGGTCCCAACTATGGGTTAAATAGAAACCGACGTGAAAACAACAAATATATTCTATTAAAAAAAAAAAAATTCTTAAATCTTTGGATTCGGCATTAAATAACCCGAAAAGGGTTGATATGCCGTAAAACAAAAACAACCAACCAACATCTTCCCTAGCATGAACTACTCGTTTTATTTAATCTTTTTTTCTTTATCAACCACTCAAACTCTGTCTACTCTAACCTACTTTTAAATTTCGTTTCATGGTGAGATCCAAATTTCAGTGTTATGGGTAGTGTTGACTCGGTTTTTAGTTACCGTTATTCCCAACTTATGTCTTATCATGATTGCTAGTACCGGTCAGATTTTCATCTAGGTGTTAACTAGAACCTATTGTTTGCAGATGAGGCTATTTATAAAAGATATGCTTAGTACAATACAGATACTTAGTACAGGGGTCTCTAAAGTATGGTCCACAGGCCAGATCTGGCTTATCCAGATCTTTAATGCGGCCTGCAGAGCTGTTATAATATATCTACAAAAGATTTAGGAAAAATGTTTTAAATAGAATTGTGTTAAAATAGTGTGGTGTTTTTTTTTTTTCTTTTTTATAAATAAAAATTCAGAAAAAAGATTATAAAAATAAGGTTTTCGAGCACCAAACCTAATCAGCAAAGCAGTATTAAGCACGTCTGGATATGCCGCATCTTTTTCTTTTTTATCTTGATTCTCTACTGGCGGCACTTGTCTTCTGCACCTGCACATTTCAACAGACAAATTTCTCGGTGCTTCTACAGAATCGGGACGAGATTTTATAGTCGATAAATGGAGTTTTCAGATAAAAAACAATGGTTTCAACTGATTTTTTTTGTCAATTCTAATAAGTTACAATTGCAGCTTCCAAATTATGCAGTCGAAATTACCTGAATATTAATGAATTATTAAAAAAAAAAAAAAAAAACAACTTTAATCGTGTTAGCAGATGAAAAACTAACGGCTTCTTGTTTGTATAAAATGAAGCGAAACGAAACCATAAACAAGGTAAGTAACTCTAAAGTTTTAATGTGACTAATGCAAAACAAATAACAAAATAAGCATATTGGGTACAATATCATCTACAATATAAATCTCACCTGTCTGTTTGAATGTATGTATGTATGTATGTTTGTATGTATGCCTAAAACTTTCGATAGAGTCAACAGATTTTCACGAGATCAGTATCATTTTAAATCGGACGACAAATATCGAAAAATTGGCTAAAAACATTAATTCCTTCACCCTCAACTGGGCACTTTTCTACAGGGAGGGGTCGCTTTTTTCGCCGATATCGTCGAAAGTCATCCCGTCTTTTCGATTGACTAGCCTTAATTTAAACCTTTGCCACTTCCGGTTTGGCGATGGACGCCACAGTAACAACGTCATGTTTTTTGTTTTTTCACGTTCTTTCCCTCCTTCGCAGTACGAGTTCGAGCCTACCTACCTACAACCACTTTTTTTTTTCTTTTTTTTTTTTTGCTCAACACACACCTTCAAATACCCGGGCAATACCACGCACCCAGGCTAGTTCAATAATAAAACTCACCATGTTCGTCTGTCTTTATTTTTTGCTTTCAGTTTCGATTCTGTTTGATAGCCCCCAAGTAACAATTCTTATTTTGAATTTGGAAATCACAACGATATATTGAGTACAATATCATATGAAATAATCGATAGACAATTGACCATTATAATATATGTGAAATCTATATAAATTAAAATACCATATTTAAGCGTATTTTACAACTTGGCAACGCCAGGCACCTCCTGATGCTCTTAAGTAATTTTCAATTGTAT